>NC_067150.1:10478048-10807334 GCF_903995435.1 Acomys russatus | reverse complement strand
GTACATTTTTTATACAGCTAACATGAAAACATTACTAACTTAAGGGCTTGACTTTTTTAAAATAAATAAAAATCCATCTTTGATGGTAACATAAACTTTGTGTTTAAAAATCTCCAAGCATTCTGTGAATTTCTTGTAACCCGTACGAGCCACTCCTGCTATTTACAGTCATCTAAGAACATTGTACAATGCAGAGCTGCTGAGCACACCGAGCACTTTCTCTGAAGACCTCCAAGACCACCCGCCCACAGGAGCAGGCTTCCCCAGCACCCAGGCTCTGGGGTGCAGTGGGGGTGTTTGGGATGGAAAGTGCCATTTTAGCATCTTCTTACCTGTGTCATCATGAGCAGAGCTGGGCAGGTGGAGTCTAGGGCTTGCAGCTCATTAGGCTCTTTTCCCCCTTAGAGGCCCCTTAGACACGCCCCTGCTGGCTGCTCCACTCCCCTAAGAGGCCTCACTTCCCCCCAGGACACACCCCCTGCTGGCTGCTCCTCCCCTAAGACATGCCCTCCCACTGGCTGTTTCCCCCCCCCTTCTTTAGAGTCCTCACTCCCCCCCCCCATTCATGCCCCCTTGCTGGCTGTTCCCCCTATCCCCCTAGAGGCCTCACCCTCCCCAAGACACACCCCCTGCTCTGGATTCTTGTTTCTCATTAGTCTTTGACTCCCTTGGAAGAAAGGTTATCAGATCCTGCTGTTTGGGTTTTTGCTTTGTGGTTTTTTGGTTTTGGTTTGGTTTGGTTTTGGTTCTTTGAGACAGGGTTTCTCTGTGTAGCCTTGGCTGTCCTAGACTCACTTTGTAGACCAGGCTGGCCTTGAACTCACAGCGATCCACCTGCTTCCACCTCCCAAGTGCTGGGATTAAAGGCCTGCATCACTGCGCCCAGCTTGCTTTGTGTTTTGAGACATGATCTTACTTTGTAGCAAAGGTTGACCTTGAACTTGTGACAATTCTGCCTTAGCCTCTGAAGTGGCATCATTCTAGACATGCCAAGTTTGGATGTTCTTCATCTTTAAGGTGTTTGAACTCCAGTATCTTGCCTCCCTTTGTCCAGAAAATAAGAAACCTACCACAATGCAGTCTCTGTTTTCCCTGTTAGTGGTGACTTAAGTCTTTTTGGCTGTAAAGGTACCTCCATAAAGATAATTGCACTACACTTGAAATTTGTCAAGTTAAGTTTGAGATACAAAGGAGACATGCAAGTGTGATGGCACATGCCCAGGACTAGGGAGCTGAAGACAGGAAGATCAAGAGTTCAAGGTCAGCCTGCTCTGCATGAATCCTTGTTTCAGGGGGGAAAGTGACATATAAACTGAGAAACCTGGTAGTAACTAAATGAAGTGAGTATGCCAAGGAGACGCAGAGCATAGTCCAGTCTGCTCACAGCCTCTTCTCCCTACCTTGCGGGAGAGCCCTCTGTGAGTCCCTTGGGAATTTGTCCCCTGTGACATTCTAATTGGTATCAAAACTATTGTTGAAGAATAAAATGAGGAAACTGAATTACTTAATAAGTCTACTTTGTCTAGCCAGGAAAAAAGGCCCTAGAGCAGGAAAAATATGAGATTGCTGAAGGAAATATTTGCAGGCCATCTTCTCTGCCCATGCTTACCTTTCTCCAGCCCTCTGAATGACATCCTCCACAGGCCTTGTCCTGGCCAAGACATCTGGCAACCTCCCTATCTCTTCCTTACTGTGGTATTGCTCCATTTAAGCCTGAGGTGGTCTCTGTTCACACTCTGAGAAAATACAGCTGACACCAGTGTGTTCTACAGGGCAAGGTACACACCACTGAAGTATGTGGCATGGCAGTCTCCTGGTCTCTAGAACTAGTTAAAATTCTGGAAGCACACCTTTCAAAAACAGTCTTCTGGCTACAGCACAACAGGTTTTGTTTTTCTAAGGTTATAAAACTATTTTGATAGTTCCAATGTGGTAAGCTCTGTTGGCACTTACAACATGTATCTGACCCTCCACTCTATTTGACAGTTTTGTTCCATACCAAGTAGAAACTTCACCCACATCCTTTGCCTTTTTTTTTTTTTTTTTTTTTTTTTTTTTTTTTTAAAGTGTGTTGGCTGTACTGCATGCATGCCTGGTGCACAAGGAGGCCAAACAAAGCATCCAATCCCCTGGAACTAGAGTTACAGACAGCTGTGAGCTGGAATAGAACCTAGGTCTTCAGGAAGAACGGCCAGTGCTCTTAACCACTCAGGCCCAGCATTTATCTTCTTGGTGGGAGTGGACCTTATTTTCAGAACTATTTAAACATTTTTTTTTAGTCTCTGAAACAACTTATTTAACACTACACTGGTAATTCTCTATAATTTAATATTGTCTTAAAAAAAAAACCAAACAGACGAATCTTTAGACTCTGGAGTTTAAAACAGCAGCTTTAGAGCAGGGGAAAGCCCCTTTCCAAACAGAGCAGCAAAGAGAATGAGACTGGCCCAGGACAATGTGGTTTGCAGACGGATTTGCCCGTGGAATCCTCTTGGGGTCCACTTCCATTTCTCTCTATTCAAGTCCCTGACTCCCAGCATGGGCATGGGGGGTGTGTTGAGGGTAGTGCGGCCCAGGCTCCCACACCACTGAGGGCCTCTGAGAGGCTTGTATCCTTGCTTCCTGTTCCCAGCAGCCCTCACCCTGCTTCTTCCTGACATGGGTGGAAACTGACCTGGCCCAGGGCCTGCATCCTCAGACTGCTACTAGATCAGGGGGCACAGGGGTGGGTGTCTGTACCTGTATACAGAAAGTGTTGAGGTGCCATCTGAACCCCCTCTAGCCTGCTGCAAGCTCTTGTCTTGGTCTTTAAGGAATGGCTTCCAAGTGACTCATTCAGATAACGCTGTTGCACATGGGTCTACTGTCCAGCTTCAGTTCTGGGCCTGTTGACTGCCTACTCTCCCTCCTTGAGGGGGGGAAACGGGAGGATCCTGAACATTTCCCCTGAGTATCCAACCACCCCTCCCAGCCAGACGATGCAGCTCTGCACTATTGCATGTGGTCTCAGGGAGAGGCTAGAGCACATAGGTGGGGGAAGAAAGGGTGCTCCATCAAAGCAGCCATTAGGAAACCATCATCGCCAAATCCCTGCACCCAGTGCTCTGTAAGAAACCTAATAAAAGCCGGGCGTGGTGGTGCACGCCTTTAATCCCAGCACTCAGGAGGCAGAGGCAGACGGATCGCTGTGAGTTCGAGGCCAGCCTGGTCTACAAAGTGAGTCCAGGATGGCCAAGGCTACACAGAGAAACCCTGTCTCGAAAAACCAAAAAAAAAAAAAAAAAAAAAAAAAAAAAGAAACCTAATAAATTCATTGGTTCCTGAGTGGACTTTGGTGGAATTGCTCCTTGCTTTGTTGTTGGGGCCTGAGGAGGAGAGGTAGCCATTGTTTTCATCTCCCAGAGGAAAGGAATTTTAGCAGCAATTCCTCACCTACCCCATGGGAAGTAGAAAACATATGGGCATTGGGGACCTGAAAGGAAGGAGAAAGAAAGGAATGTTCTAGCACACGTTTACCTTTGTGTGCAGAATCTGCAGCCAAGGCCCTGTACACAGCTACTGACCTCAGTTTCCATCATAGCTGGGGTGGGTAGCTTTGATAGGCAGCGGGGGGGATGAGAACCAAGAAGGGAGGGAATCCTTGATGACAGAGCTCGGCAAATGGAAACTAGGAAGAAGAGCCTTTCAGGTAAACATGACTACAGCCTCAGAGTGTGAAAGCCAACGCCAACTGAGACCCAGCCCCCAAGCTCAGCTGATAACCTAGGTTATTAAAACAAAACAAAACAAAACAAAAGCCAGGCATGGTGGCGAACGCCTTCAATCCCAGCACTCTGGAGGCAGAAGCAGAGGCAGGCGGATCGCTGTGAGTTCGAGGCCAGCCTGGTCTACAAATCGAGTCTAGGATAGCCAAGGCTACACAGAGAAACCCTATCTTGAAAAGAAAATAAAAGAGAAACTTTTTAGATTGATTTTTTTTTTACATTTTTATTTTGTGTGCTTGTGTATTTTGTTTCATGTATATGTGTGCCCTGTGTGCATGCAGTGCCCATGGAAGCCAGAAGAGGGCATTAGATCCTCAGGAACTGGAGTTACAGAAGATTTAAGCCACCGTGTTGGTGCTTGAAGTGAATGTGGGTCCTCTGCAGGAGCAGCAAGGGCTCTTACCTGCTGAGCCATCTCCTTAGGCCTATCTCAGGGCATTTCAACCTTTGCTATGCAATATTGCACTTTCCCAAATAGCTTTCCAGATCCTTCAAGGATTCTCACTCTGAGAGATCGAGGCTAATGCTGGCTTCTCCTGATGCCACATGAGGTAGGTGAACGCCACATGCCCCTCAGCCCAGGATCTGGAGACCAAGCAGGACGAAGCCTTACAAAGTTTTTTCTGTTGTGCCACCCCATCAACTTAATGCACGTTTTTCTCAAACTAACCCAAGTTTAGGCTACTCAGTTACTTTTGAATAAGGAAGGATGAGAAAGACGTCGTCTGCTCCCTGCACCCAAAGCTGGTCCCTCAGTGCACTCAGCTGCTCCCCTGAGGTGCAGTTCACTCCAAGAGCCCCAGGTCTGCTCATGTTGTCTCCACAGCAACATTTATGGGATGTAAAACAAGCAGGCAGAGGGCGCCGCAGTTTGCAGATCAGGCAGGAGCTGGCATGTCCCAGTGCCAGCTGCACATCAGGCTCTCTGTGGACACTCTGGCCACAGAGATGGGAACTCCAATAGGCCAGTGTGTGACTGTAGCCCGGGATTGCATGTGGCAGCTGTGTTGTGTGTGCCTGCCTGTGTTAAGGATCAGCATGGCCCTGAAGCTACAGCCAAGGACAATCAGCTCCTGGTTGAAAGCCTTAGTTAAGCTTTTCCTTGGACTACGTGCAAGTCTGAGAACTGGCTTATAGAAGGAAGCCATCATCTTCAGCTCCACACAGTTTGCTCATCTTCTGGCTGATTCACCAGCTGGTGAGCGGCTGCAGCAAGGACTGGCTCAGTTGGTTCCTTCAATTGGAAAATACTGCTCTTCTCTTGAGGTAGCAATGTAATCGGGCAGAGTCTTGGCTAACACTGGACATCTTTCATCTCAATGTCCTCAGTGGTACTTTCTGCGAAGCAAAAGGCAAGTCAAGGGCTTGGGGAGGTGGCTCGCTTGGTAACACGCACAATCATAAAGACCCGAGTCCAGAGCCCGAGAACCCATGTAAAAATTATGGGGAGCATATCTGAAATCCCAGTGTTCAAGGCATGGGTGGAGACAGGCAGATTTCAGGGATGATTGGCAGCTAGTCTAGCGAATCAGTGATCTCCAGGTCAGAGAGAAATTCTGCCTTAAAAATAAGGGGTGGAATGTGCTTGAGGTGGACACTATTGACCTCTCTCTCTCTCTCTCACACACACACACACACACACACACACACACACACACACACACGACAAAAGATTGAAAACCTGTCACACAGTGGTTTCTTGGTGTAGATGAGGTAACAGGTGCCATCCTGGCCTCAAAAAGCATGAAAGGATTATCACAGGGCCCAGAGCATTACCTTTGAGTTTGAATCTCCTCTTCCTTTGGAGTTTGTAGGCACACTGATTGCAAACCCACATGAGGCTGATTAGCACCACAGCCACAGCGGCCAGTAGAGCAAAGAAGACGGCAACGAAGTGGAGGTCTTCATAGCGGATCTCTGGGGTGGGACAAGAGGGAAGGCAAGGTCTCTCTTAATACAACAAAGTCGCCCACCTGTGTCTGTAGCTTGAGGAGCCCTGGGGCTCTCTTACCAGACACACGTAGCACGATGGTGCCAAACTGGCTGCTCCCCGGGTGCTCTGTGACAGTGATGACGTAGCAGCCAGCATCCCTCACGCCCACACTGAAAAGCTGGATGGAGCCATTGTCAAAGGTGCAGACTCTGTCTCTATGGCTGTGGGAGACATTGGCTGGGGTCCCTGGTTTCCACTCCACAATCCTCTGCACACCCCAGTTAGATGTGTACTTCCACTCGATTGTGGGCACCCCATGGCAGGAATATTCCACTGACAGCAGGATATCTTCTTGGACAGTGGCATTGATGGCTGACTGTGGAATGTACAGTGACACGCCCTGACCTGTCAGACACACATAGGAACCTACTTGAGTCAACATACTCATCAGTGTTTTTATGAGCATTTACTGAGCACCTGTTACATGCCAGGTGAGAAGACACAGAGACCCCTCCAGCTTTGCTCTGTATTCAGCAAGTGGTGGAATACTGGGGACCAATAAACAAACAAACAAAAAAAGCCTGCGCACTGACAATAAGCAAGGATAACAGTGAGCAGTGGAAGGGGACACACACGGCTTAGGAAGACTTCCCCAAGGAAATGGCATTTGAGCTCAGACATAATGGGAAAGCCCCTGTGAAGGAAAGTGTGAGGTAGACATTCTTGGCAGAGGCAACAAGAGATCTGACGCCCATGTCCCCGAGGGTGAGCAGGGTGTGTTTGAGGGTGGCCAGCAACAAAAGGCAAGAAACACTGGGTAGAGCTTAGCATGAAAAAGCTAGAGCACTGGGCAGGAATCCATACTGGCAGTATCCGGAACTCAGGGGGCATGGGAACTGCAGAATGCCTTAAGCCCAACAGTGATGCTAATATCTGCTATGGTCACCAGCCTGGGGGCTGCGCAGGGGGGTGGCAGGGGGGGGGTGGGTGGGGCAGATAAGAGTGGAAATGAGAGGCCACCAGGTGGTTATTGTGAGAGAGAGAGAGAAGAGGACAGAGAAGGGTGATTGAGGACCTGTGTTAGGAAGGACTTGGAACTGTGCATAACGATATGGCTTGGGGTTGGATAGGCAGAGATTTCTGCTGAGTGTGTAAGGGAGTAGCAATGCCTAGGCCGTGTACACATGTGCTTCACAAGCACTAAAGGTGCACAGAGTACACCATGCACCAGGGCCATGCTGTTGAAGCCTCCCATGATCCACTGCCAGTTAATCAGTGCTTATGCCTCGGGCTCATCATGATTACGAAGCCTGCCCAGGGTCCTCCTGCAGGGCTGAAGTTTACACATGGGCAGCTGACTTCAAAGTGCAAGCGTTTACATCTAGGCTCAAGTAGAAGGCCAGTGGCTGGCAGTGGAGGGGACAGAATGTGACAGGTGCCTCCCACATACAGGGAGGCTAGTGATGGGAGAGTGACTGGGGCGGGATGCAAGCCTGGAAGCCAAGCCTGGTGTGCTGCCAAGTTTTATGTCGACTTGACATGGGCTAGAGTCATTTAGGGCAAGGGAACCTCAGTTGAGGAAATCCCCACCCCCATCAGATTAGACTGTGGGCAAGCCTGTGGTGCATTTTCTGGATTGATGATTGATGCGGGAGAGCCCAGATCACTGTGGGTGGTGTCACCTCTGGAAATGGTTCTGGAGTGTAGGAGAAAGCAGGCTGAGAAAGCTCCTCCTACGTGGCCTCTGCTTTGGTTCCTGCCTCTAGGTTCCTGCCTCCTGGTTCCTGCCTTGATCTCCTGACCTGACTTCCTTCAAAGATGGACTGTGATGGGGAACTGTGGGCAAAATAAACTCTTTTCCTCCCTAAATCACTTATTGTCATGGTGGTTTATGCCAGCAATAGAAACGCTAACTAGGACACTTAGTTTCCACCTTTATTTTCTGATTGCCTGTCATCCTCGGGTGCCCAGCTGCCCTGGATACTGGTTGTAGGTAACCCTACAGGTAAAGTTTGCAGACACTTTCTTTTGTCCTCTACCACCAATAACAGGATCCACTTGTACCCATTTCCTCAGGCCTGGCAGGTAATTAAAACAATGCAATGGATTTCATGTTTTAAAAAAAGGGGGTGTAGGGGGTGTAATATGGTTACAGAGATAGCTCAGTGGGTTAAGGGACTCCTCACGAAGGCTGATGGCCTGAGTCCTGTCCCTGAGACCCACATGGTAAGAGAGAACTGATGCCTTCGAGTTGTCCATTGAGTGCCACACAGTCCCCGTGGTATGCGTGTGCGTGCATTTGTACCTTTCTCCACACAAAATAAGTAAATAAACAGAGCAAAACATCTTAAAGTAGTAATAATGGCTTTCTAGAGCGAATCTGCCATGAAACAGGAGCGCGTTCACTTTCTCCCTCTAATACTATTATGCAATTTGCTTTCTGCCTCCACTTCCTGTTACTCAGCTCCTAAGACTGTGGACTCCCCCAGAGCCATGGAAGTGACACAAAGCCTCTGTATCTACACATGACACAACTGGTGGCTGGCGATCCCTAGAGTTTCAGAAACGGGACAGGTTACCAGGAAGACAGGGGTGACTGGAATGCTAGACCATCATGCCCCACTTCCAGCCTCCAGGGAGGGGGACGGGGGCTGAGAGGTAAAGCTGCTCCCCATTGGTCTGTGATCAGTCATCCATGACCACGTGCAGAAGCATTTGCAGAGCCCTGAGGACAGTGTTCTGAGAGTTCTGGAGAGCCAAACACAGGTGGCCGCAGGGCAGCTCACATAGAAAGGGTAAAAAGTTCTGAAGGGCCCCGCAACACCTGCAGCCCGGGTAAGTGCCTCGTGAATGGGTAAATGTAAAGAAAGTGTCTTCACATGTTTTTATGAGTTGTTCTAGCAAACTAGTTGAGTACAGAGACTGGGCCAGGTAGTCAAAGGCATGCGGCACGACCTGGGACTTTGAAAACCCAGATTTATTCGTCTTTCTTTTGTGTGAGTCCTCCATCTGCATTTTTTTTTTTTATATACACCATGTACATGTGGTACCACAGGGGACACAAAAGGGTGTCAGTCCCCTCGGGACTGGAGTTACAGATGTGAGCTGCTATGTGCTTGCGGACAACTGAACCTTTGCCCTCTGCAAAAGCAGCAAGTGCTCTTAACTGATGCACCATCTCTACAGCCCCAACCTACGCTTTTGATTGGCATTTGAAGAGCAGGGTGGTCTGAGGGACTGAACCATTAGAAAGTCACTACAGGCACCCCAAGACTTCACCTAAAAGCAGGTGTTCTCAGACACACGCACACCATCACCCACCCCTGAGATTGAGTTTTGGAATAGCACATGTTAATCTATTTGTATGTGTGTGTGTGTGTGTGTGTGTGTGTGTGTGTGTGTGTGTGTGTCTGTGTGCAGTGTGTGCTACGGTGCATGCATGGGGGTCAGAGGACAACTTCCAGGAGTCAGTTCTCTCCTTCTACTGCATGGGACCCGAGGATCAAACAGGTTGTCAGTATTGGTGGCCAGCACTTCTACCCACTGAGCCATCTCTCCAGCCCCACGAGCAACACTACTTCCTAATGTAGAGTGAGTGTTTCATTAAAGTTCCTTAGCTGAGCCGGGTGGTGGTGGCACACGCCTTTAATCCCAGTACTTGGGAGGCAGAGGCAGGTGGATCACTGTGAGTTCCAGGCCAACCTGGTCTACAAAGAGAGTCCCAGACATCCCAGGCTACACAGAGAAACCCTGTCTCGAAAAACAAAAACAAAAACAAAAACAAAAAACCAAAAAGTTCCTTAGCTGTTCACAGAATGACCCATTGTGTTCTTATGCAGAACCCACTTCCTGCATTTGGTCCTTACACCTTGTTAGTCTTTTACAATCCAGCAAAGCTTCTCCCCCTTAGAATGCTGTGAGACCTTCACAGCAATATTTTAAAACATTTGACTCTAGATTTGTTCGGAAACAATGGAAAACCACTGTGGACATGAGGTTTTCATGTTGCATCAGGCCAGAAGACAAGCAATGGAAGTTTGTCCCGTGGCTGGGGGAGCTAAGATGAGTAGAGCACCTGGGCTGTGATTGGCATGTCACTCTTTCTCTAGAGACCACATGACCACCTTGAGCCTTGGAGGGCCTGACTCCTGTCCTCCGCCCATGTTGGGGTACATGGTGGCTGGTCAGTCGATGTCTGTTGAGTCAATAAATATGTGAGTGACAGTGAGAATTGTCTGCTTTTCCTCCCAGGGAAGCTGCTGCTTTGTGACTGTGGAGATGAGGCTTGTCTGAAAGCCAGTGTGTGGGAGGACAGGAACTGGTATTTACTTCTTGGTGTGCATACGCGTGTGTGTGTGTGTGTGTGTGTGTGTGTGTGTGGGCCTTCTGGGAGTTGGTTTTCCGAATCAAACTCAGGTCATCTAGTTTGCACAAAGTGCTGAACTGCTGAACTGTCTCTCCAGCCTAGAATCTAGGCTTTTTATATATATAGTATATATATATAAATATATATATATGTGTATTATATCTATCATCCATCTACTTATTCATGTATCTATCTAGTATCTATGCATGTATGCATATATAAATATATTACTGATTAGTATTTATCTATCATCTACCTGTTTATGTACTATCATCATTTATTTTTTAAAAATATTTATTTATTATGTATATAGTGCTCTGCCTCCATGACAGAAGAGGGCATCAGATCACATTTATAGATGGTTGTGAGTCACCATGTGGTTGCTGGGAATTGAACTCAGGACCTTTGGAGCCACAAACTGTGCTCTTAACCTCTGAGCCATCTCTCCAGCCCCACTATCATCATTTATATATCCTCTACCTACAACCGATCAGTCGTCTACCTTCTATCATCCATCTATCTGTAACCTATCATTCATCTAATATCTAGCATCATCCACATATCTTTCAGTTTATCATTTATTATCTCTGAATCTATTTATCATCTACTATCTACCATCTTTTTGCTTATCATCTCTCTCTCTTAGTTACAATCCCGTCCTGGCCGTCAGCTCACACTGGCACACCATGGAAGCCTTACAGAAGGAACAAAGCTATTCAGTCAGCTAAGTGTACCACCGGTCTGCTCCCTGACCCTGAGGCTACTTCTTGACTGACGTCTCAGTTTCATGGTTTGCTTTTCTTCTTTTTGTTGAGAAAGCCCTTGTATGTTCCAATTTGCCTTGGGCCTCCTTTGTTTACTCCCCCCACCCCTGCTTTTTTGAGACAGGGTCTCATGTAGCCCAGGTTGTCCTTGACATCACTATATAGCCAAGGATGACCTTGGACGTCATATCCTCCTGGCTCTCCCACTGTAGGGCAGAAGTTATAGTCACAGACCACTATGCCCAATCTAGACTGTGCTGGAAGTTGAACCCAGGGCTTTGTATAAGCCGGGCAAGCACTCTACCAACTCTATATCACCAGCCAGTCTTTGTCAGGCTTAGCATATAAACCCCCTGCCTCCCATCATCGGGTTCCCAGGCCCCACTATCTACAGTCTCTGAGACTCAGTAAGATGTGTTCTGTGCTGCAGTCCTGCCTGTTACCTTGGCCTCCCGCTACCTCCTCCCTTTGGCAGCTGGTTCTTGTGTACTGCATTTTGCAGACGTATCCAGCTGTTTTGTCTGCCTGCACCCTAGTTGGGTGACTGTGCACAGATCCCTTCAACTCTCTCTGATGTTTCCTCCTCATTTGTAATTGGCATTTTTATGGCTTGACAGTCAACAAGTGAAAGAAAACTACTTTTCCAGGAGAACTGGCCCACCAGAAAAAAAAAAAAAATGAATTCCAGGGGCACAGGGCTTCTTTGCCTCTCACCCAGGGCTGTTCTGATTCCATCCACAACAGTGATGTAACATGGGTGTTACGCTCATTCTCTGTTGGATTAAAAAAAAAAAAAAAAAAAAAATATATATATATATATATATATATATGTATATATATATATATATATATATGCTTTGTTCCTTCTGTAAGGCTTCCATGGTGTGCCAGTGTGAGCTGACGGCCAGGACGGGATTGTAACTAAGAGAGAGAGATGATAAGCAAAAAAAAAAAAAAAAAAAAAAAAAAAAAAATATATATATATATATATATATATATATATATATATATTTTTTTTTTTTTTTTCCCCTGACTCCACCAGAGCTAGCTTGACGGTGTGGAGCAATGAGTGAGAATGGACTTGGCAAGGGCTGGTTGGAGTCAGAGGCCGCACTGAAGAGGCTCTTCCAGGCTTGTGCCCTACCCAGAGGTCCACGCTTCCTGTCTGCCTGTTACAAGGTACCCCAGAGATATGATGGCATCCTAGCCTGTCTTTGTAGGATCTTTAGAGATTGTGTCTGTACAGAGGCAATCAAGTTAAAACGCTGTCATCTGTGTGGGCCCAATTGGCCTGGACACGACTGACCTGTTGTCTTTTGAAAAAGACGGATCTAGATCCAGAGCGACATGTGCTGCTAGGTGAAGGCAGAGATACGGTGGTGATATGTGCACAAGCCAAGGAACACCAGAGAACCAGAAATTGCCAGCGGAAGCTGAGAGAGGCCTGGAGCAGAGTTCCTCACAGCCCACCCGCCCCTCAACTTTGAGTTCCATTCAGAATGACTTGGGTAAGCGGCCCAGCTGTGGAAGGTGGGCAGGATGCTGAGTGTCTCCGAGAGTCAAGGTCTTTGTGGGTATTTAGTTTCCCGAGGGCAAGTCGCCTTGACTCTGGAAGGTCTCAATGCTGGTTCCCACTTTCTTTTCCTCCTCTGTCTCCCACGATTTCTTCCTCACCCTCAACTCCATTCACCCCAAACTCTGGGCCACTCCCCAGTGAGCTTTATCTCCTTAACCTCAGTTGAACTCACCCCTCCCTGGTCTCAGGGTTATTCTTCCTCTCCAAGGACTGTCTAAAATGCCATCTGTCTGTCTGCCAGGCCAGGTCACAGGGGCCGCTGAACTGAACTGAACTTTAACCCTGTTCATAATCAAGAGTTGTTGCCTTCCAGATCAGGCCACACCTGCTGCAGCCTTTCTCCAGGTGCAGGTGTGGGGAGCTGACAGGAAACGCCTGCTGTAACCTTGCAGACCTTCCCCCTTTCCTCTGTTACCTGGGAACCAAGGCAACCCAGCCACATGCACATACTGTAGGGAACTTATCAACCATTATGTATGGGACTGCCCCTCCCCAGCACCCGCCCCTCTGTAATTCTGACAGCTCATTTCATCCAATGGGAAACTGAAACCTCTATGGGTTTGGGGCCCTGGTACACTCTGTGATAGCCAATAACTCCCCTAATACACCTTCTAACCAGAGGATAATTTCTCTCAGCACCTTCCTCTCAAGCCTCTACAATGTGTCTAACTCACTTATAACCAAGAAGAAAAGCTGTAGCTCAAGATTGTCTCTAAAAAATCTCGCCAAAGGCTGGGTGATGGGGAAAGGAAAGGGGAGGAGGGGGTTCTGTTTCAGGCCTGGGCTGGAGCCTAGGGGAGCAGTCTTATTAATATAAGGTTGTCCACAGAGGGGAACAGACAAAAAGAACTTGACATCAGGTCCCCTCACCAGGGCTTAGTGTCCAAGGCTGTGCCCTCCTCCTTCTGTAGCACTAGGGTTTAGTCCAACAACTTTCACCCAAGATCCATGACCTTCCCAACATCCATCTTCTTAACTGGGAGGGTGTTGAGTGGAAGAGGAAGGGGCTGTGGACTCACTGGGAACTGGTCTGGTGTTTGGCAGGTCTGAGGTTCCCTGAACTTGAGTCCCCCAGAAAATAGCATCAAGAAAGAAGCACATAGCATCGTTGCTTAATGACGACATGCATTCTGAGAGAAGAGTGATTAGAAAGTGACTTTTTCCCAGGATGGATTTACTGAGT
Source organism: Acomys russatus (assembly GCF_903995435.1). NCBI lineage: Eukaryota > Metazoa > Chordata > Mammalia > Rodentia > Muridae > Acomys > Acomys russatus. Next base: position 10,793,748 of record NC_067150.1, on the reverse strand, counting down.
GGGGAAAGTACCACACAGGCCTGTAGGTGACAGGAAACTGACACACAGGACCACAAAGTCGAGTATAGCTAACGAATGATCTCCTCTTCTCTGGCCTAGGCCCAGGAGGCTCCCTGTGATTCCGGCAGCCCAGGCTTCTCTGATTACCTACTTACTCAGCCTTCAAGGCTTCCTCTTTAAGAGGATCCACCGTACTCCAAACTGAGCCCCAATCTCAGTGCCCAGTGCTAGGTACCCTCTTGGCATTAGATTTTCCCAGGAGATCCCTCAGAATCTCCAGCTCCTGATAGCCAGTTGCTGTAAGTGTTCAAGAACTTCTGAGACAAGTGAGACCAAAGCAAAGGAGACTTGTTCCTTACCCTAAGCCCCATGGGAACGACTTTATAAGTCTGGGTGGCTGAAACCACACAATAAGCAAGATTCTAAGAAATGAAACGAAGGCAGGAGACACCTGAGTATTTCTTGGCTGGCTCTTCCCCTAGGACCAGACTAATGGACATTGTCCAGGAGAGACATGCTCTGCCTTGCTACATTTTAGCCAGAGAAGCTCAAAGACAGAATCAGTCTAGTCCCTGCCCTTGGCAATGCTGGTTATACCAATCTGGGGCAGGGTTAGGCCTCTGCTTCTCTTTTGAAAAATGACTTATGTGTTTTTATTGTATTTTGTGTGCACGAATGCTTTGCCTTCATGTATGTATACGCATCACATGTGTACCTGGTACTTATGGAGGTCAGAAGAGACCATTAGATTTCCCTAAGACTGGAATTGCAAGTGATTGTGAGCCTCCATGTAAGTGCTGGGAATTGAACCTCTTGGAAGAGCAGCCGGTGTTCTTAAGCACCAAGAGTCATTCTGGGCCCCTTCCCCCAAAGTTTGTGTGTGTGTGTGTGTGTGTGTGTTTGTTTTTGTAGCACCCATCTTTGTAAAGCAAGTTCTAATGGACAACATGGTTTCGGAAGCACTGAGCTCCCTTCCTCACTGTCCTTGCCCTGTGAACTCAGGGCTTACAAGGCTGGGACTGGTACGGAGCCTCTGACAAGTCCCTCCCTCCCATCTGGAAAGACTTCATAGCGGGACTTCTCTGGGTCAGCAAGGGTCAGGCTTCCTCAGCAGGTGGAAAGGGTGACATTCATTCTTAACTGGCTGGACATGTTGACAAGAAATGCCCTGTTGGTCCCTTTCTGATCCATTTTGTCATCTCTGTGTCCCCTGTGTCCAGAGAGTTGATTGATATCTAGCAGGCTGGTGAATCAGTTAATGAGAAAGTCACTTTGAAACTCTGAACTTGTCAACTCTCTCTCTCTCTTCCTATTTTAGCTATGCACATAAATGCAGGCATACACCACACAACTATGGACCACATATGTGATCATGACTCATGAAAACACATCTCCTGGTGACATCAGAGACACCTTGGTTTCTGTAAGCACTGTGTAAGGTGTTCTCATCACATCAAGATCAGCTGATGATGTAAGTCTTGGAATGTATGTCCACCTTAATGCCACGACTATGCTTTTGCCCCACAATCCTACTTTCCAGAGCATCTGTGGTCCTTGGTGTGGGAGGAACCTCGTCCTGGCCATCAGGCTGTCATCATCTTGCTGGCCTGACATAAGAGAGAGAAGGCAGACTCTCATCTTTTTAAAAGTTTGTTAGGACACATTCAATCTACACCTTCCATTTCTGGTCTCCCAAACTCATATCCATTCTACATTTTAAAAAAAATACACTTATTTTATCTCAGTAGCCTTGAAAATCTGAACTCATTTTGGAGTCAACTCTCAAATTAATTTGGAAGTCTTACTTAAAAGTCCTCTCAGGCGGATATGGTGAGATGCCAGGGACAATCCTGAAGCAAGGTTCTTTCTGGATGTGCACTGGAAACTACAGAGGTGACATTTTCCAAAATACACGATGTGGCTACCACCTGACAGGGCAGAGATTGTCATTTTATTAGAAAGACACTGAAGGGAAGATGGGGATGGTGGGTCCCAAATTTAGTAAGACACACTGTGAAGATTGATAGATTCTTTGGTTGGATGCTCTGCTTTCAGACACAATAAGGTGACCTGTGATGTTCTTCCAGGTGGCCTGTGTCCACTATCTGATCAGTTGACACTGAAACATCGTCTTTCTCCTTTGTACCAAGAAAGCCCTAATGACCTCTTTTATTTATTTTTTATTTATTTTTTATTTTTTTATTTTTTCCTAATGACCTCTTAATCAGTCTTGCTTACTTTCCTGTTGGGAAGACCATGACTACAGTTGCATAGCTCCCTGAGTCAGTCAAGCTGGATCTAAGACGCCCACATTCTTCCTTCATTTGGTCCTGGCCCCTTCAGTTCAGCTTGGCAATGTTTCTGTTGGGGTGGCAGATTAGTGCCTATGTTCACACCCACACTTATCAAGGCTGCTCACCACACCCTTGCTGTTCTCTTCTTCATACACCTTTATTATAACTTTCCCCCTATAGGCATGTTACAGGCAAATCTTTAAGATATGGCTTGTTCGTTTGTTTAGTTATTCAACTTAAAAAAAAGAAAATGTGGTCTCACTATATAGTCCTACTTGGCCTAGAACTCAGGCTGGCCTTGAACTCCTGAGTGCTGGGATCCAAGGCATAAATCACCACACCCAGCTCAAATCATTACTCCCCTCTTAGATTTGCTATAAGCAGCCAGGAGGGACCAAGTCCCTTCTTCAACTTTTTTTTTTTTTTTCGAGACAGGGTTTCTCTGTGTAGCCTTGGTCATCCTGGACTCACTTTGTAGACCAGGCTGGCCTCGAACTCACAGCGATCCGCCTGCTTCTGCCTCCCGAGTGCTGGGATTAAAGGCGTGCACCACCACGCCCGGCTTTCTTCAACGTTTTGCTTAGAAATCTTCTCAGCTAAATAACCAACTACATCACTAGTGACTTGTACCTTCCCCAAAATACTAACACACAAAGACAGCTCAGCATGGATCTCTGCTATTTCACAGGGATTCTCTCTCCATGGTCCAAGAACACTCCCGATTTCTCTGTAAGACCTCACCCGAACGTCCCTTCTAACCCATGTTTCTAGTACACTCCTCAAAACCTCCCCAGCCTCCACCCCAGTACCTGTTTCCACAATGACATCTACATCTTTAAATGTTTATTACTGTAGCTCTCTATTTCTTGATCCAGGTTTCTCTAGTCTGAGCTGTTGTTAAGATTCTGTGCTCTGGGTGACTGAAACAACAGGCGTTTATTTCCCCTCAGCTTTGGGGGGCGGCAGTAGGAAGTGCAAGATCCTGAGTATTTAATGCAGTCATATTTTATTTTACTTAAAACGTATCTTCACGGGCTGGAGAGATGGCTCAGTGGTTAAGAGCACTGACTGCTCCTCCAGAGGTCATGAGTTCAATTCCCAGCAACCACATGGTGGCTCACAGCCATCTATAATGTCATCTGATGCCCTCCTCTGGCCTGAAGATGTACATGCAGGCAGAGCACCATATACATAATAAATAAATGCATAAATAAATACATCTTTTTTAAAAAGTATTTTCACATTTATTTATTATTTATTTATGTGTGCCACGAAGTGTGTGGAAGTCACAGAACGGCCTCACATGAGTCAGTTTTCTCTTTTCACCGGTGGGCTCCAGGGATCAAACCCAGGTCTCCAAGAGTGGTGAGAAGTGCCTTTACCCGCTGAGCCATCGCACTGGCGATAGAGTCATAGTTTGGCAAATCCCCTGTTCATGGCCTGTTCATGGCTAATTAAGTTGCTCACCGTGTTCTCACCAGCAGAGGAAGAGCTCTGATCTCTCTTTGATAAGGATGCTAATCTCACCACAGTTGTTCTAACTTCCCATGAAGGGCCCGACTCCAAAGACATCACATCCAATGGTTCCAACCAATGCATTCGGAGCCCATATTTTTAGTCCATAATACTACCATTTATAGAGAAAAGGCTTCCAAATACAGGAGTCTTGTGCTTGGGGGCAAAGTTTTAACACAGGATTTTTGGAATGAAGTGTCTTTTCTCATTTTCTTTCTTCTTCTATATTGTTATCTTTTTTTGAACAGTGTTAGGTGCCAACACAAGGTTTGCTCATGCTGGAAGAGAGCTCCGCCATGGAGCTATATCCTAGCCCTGGACTGAAGCTGGGCAGAAGCTGGGGAGGCAGAGGATGCAGGGAGCTGGTGAGAAGCAAACAGCTTGGGTGGGCCTCCAGCACAGACCATATCCGGGCAGGTTCACGCCCACTCATCATTTGAAAAGAAGGGCTACTGGGTAGCATGGGGCCAACGCCAGGGACTGATCACAGTCACCAAGTGATGCAAACTTTCACCTGTTACTTGTCAGGAACAGTCTGTATTTCCTCCATCACACTGTCATGGTGGCTCCTATCCAACCACTGGGTCCAGGTTAAGTGTGATTCCTTTAAATAGAGTGCTCTGGTTTTCCAAATCGGAGTTCCTAAGTGTCCCAGAAGGCGGCACCTACCTCCTGCACTGGCTACTTCAAAGGAAAAAAAAAATGGCCCCTGTATCTGCCATAGCCTGCTTCCTGGAGGGGGAAACAGTGTCTGGACCTCCTGATCGTCACAGACATATGTACTAAGAGCAAGAATGGTGACTGTAATCCCAGCACTTGGGAGGCAGAGGCAGGTGGATCGCTGTGAGTTCGAGGCCGCCCTGGTCTACAAAGTGAATCCAGGACAGCCAAGGCTACACAGTGAAACCTTGTCTCAAAAAAAAAAAAAAAAAAAAAAAAAGAAAGAAGAAAGAAAGAAAGAAAGAATGGTGACTGCCAACTTGTGCTTGGGGCTTGAAAGACAGCGAGAAAAGTCATTGCCAAGATTCCTAACTGCTGGCCTAACAACCACCTCTGCCCTGCTCCCCAGCTGTAGGAGCAACAGCTGCCCCACCCCCCCCCCCCCCCACGCCCACCTTCACCCCCCACCCTCAGGGAGTCTTGCAAACACCAAATGGCTGGTCTCCAAGAAAATCCCTAGAGGCTAGTTTGAGCCCTCCCTTTACAACATACCGACACACTTGAGTCTGTCAGCTTGTCCAGGCAGCATGGCTTTCCTGTGCCTCAGTTTCAGTACTTGTAGAACGCAGAAAAAAAAAGGAGGGGGGGGGGCTCTAATTTTATAAGGCTGTTCTGAGCACTGAATGGTTTAGGAAGCGGGTTAGAGGCCAAGGATCTGTGGACGGAAGGGTTTGATAAAAGGCGGGCTCTCTCAGCCCTCTCAACCCCAGTCGCCCCACTGGGTCTCCCTCTAAACCTCCGTTGACTGATCTGTAAGGTAGGAATGGTAACAATGCTAATCCTTGAACAAGAAAGTAAAATTGCACTATAATCTGTTGTGTCTATAGGTAATGGTGTGTGTGTGCTACACTCTGACGCACAGGGCTTCTAGCACTGGCTCACCGGAACCTTCTTTGGTCTTACTCTCCAACGAACCCCAGGACCTCTTTTTCTTAGCCTTAGGCTACCTGAAAGTCGGCTGCAGGTTAAGGGTGGCCCATAGGATCCAGGAAAACCCATAGAAGATGTCTACCATCAGAAGCTAGCGGTGGGTGAGCGTCCTTGGGGTTTGCAGCCTCATTATTTCCAGAAAGAAAATAGAAATTGCTGGCCCCGGTCGGGAGCGTGTTATCTCCAGGCCGATTTTCTGCTCCAGTCACACAGCAGCGGCCTAGGACTCTCCAGCCGCTCCCCGCCAGCCTGGAGGCGAAGTGACCCTAGTCCGTATCACCGCGACACCGGACTGGTGGCCCCTTCCAGTGACGTGGTTCCCACCCGCCATGTCGCTCCCACCTGCGAGGTTTCTCCGGGTCAGGTACTTACTCTGCAGGCAGCGGGCGGCAGCCACCCAGAGCGCGAGCAGCCCCAGCGGGATGCCGCGGGTCCTCCTTCCGCACCACGGCGGTCTCATGAGCCAGTCGCGAGCTGTATTGGCTCCGCATGGGCCTCGGGGAGGCGACCGGGCCAACTGCTAGCCCTCGGTGTCCCGCAGCGCGCCAGCCTAGCCTCCCTACCCTCAGCTCAGCTGCTCTGCATGTCTCAGCTTCTGCGGCTGCTCTGCCGGAGGCAGATGAGCGAGTTGTACTCTGGTTGAACCAGTTCCCAAGAGAGAGGGAAGAAAGGAGGAAGGGAAGAGGGAGGGAGGAGTGAGAGAAGGAAGGGCTATGAACATGGAAAGATAAGGGATAATGGGAAGGTACTCAACTCAGAGGCACTAATGGCAAATAATGAGCAATTTCCTGAGGGGCACACCCACTGTACCAATTCCAGGGTCAGAGCTGGGAGGCAGCTAGTGCTAGCTGCTGCCCAAGGACCCAAAGACAATCTGAGGGCTTCGTGGGCAAGGGGGAGGCTTTTTAGGAAAACCAAGTTACAGCCTGGGTTGTGAGGAGTGAAAGGAGACGGACAGGAAGACACAGGCTGGCTCTGGGTGGAGTAAACTCATGCCGTCAGTCCGTCCGTCCATCCACCCATCCATCTATCCATCCATCCATCCATCCATCCATCCATCCATCCATCCATCCATCCATTCATCCATCCAGGAAAGGGCTCTTAAATCTGCTTACTACACAGGATCTGACTCAGGTGGGCATTTTGGTCTCTTACAGGACTGTGGTTGAATGATGTCCGAGCTGAACTAGAGATATAAGCACTGGTCCCGAGTGTAATCCCAGTATTCTGGAAGCCGCAGGAGTGACTAGTGACTAGGTACTTTAGGAATTAGTACGGGGGTGGGGTGGGGCGGGGTGAGGGGGCGGGGTGGGGGGGAAGGGGTGGGGTCGGGGTGGGGTGGGATGGTGGGGGGGTGGGGCTGGGGGGGTGAGGTGACGGGGCGGGGTGGGGGGAGTAGAGTGGGGTGGGTGAGGTGAGGAGTGGGGTGGGGTGGGGTGGGGGTTGAAGTGGGGGGTGGGAGTGGGGTGGGGCTGGGTGGGGTGGGGTGGGGTGGGGTGGGTGGGTGGGGTGAGGTGAGGGGGTGGGGTGGGGGAGTGGGGGTGGGGGGGGGGGAGTGGGGTGGGGGGGGGTGAGGGGGCGGGGTGGGTGGGTGGGTGGGGCCTAGAAACAACCATCAACCACTATATAGTCTGCCCATTGCTGTTAAAGGAGGAGCCAGGATGCTATAGGGCTCAGAGCAACTGGCCCCCAAGAGGGATGTGATGGTGTGTAAAGATGTGGGAGGTGGGGACTAACAGTGGTCCAAGCTAGCTGTGCCGTTCTGCTCTACTTCGTCAGAACTGGATTTCCTCACCGCCCTTGCAATCAGGGAACAGGGAACAGGGAAGCCTACTCCGAGTCTCTGGGAAAGGTTTCTTTCCTGGTTAAAGGGACAGAATAGGCCACCGCTGCCTGTTGTGTAGCTGTTTCCTTCAGATCAAGGCCTTCTTTCCTGACAGGAGAAGGAAGACTCACAAAGCACAAACAACTTTTTTTTTTTTAATAACAAGGAAAGATTTATTTTTACTCATAATTCTGTGGGTTTCAATTCACCACTGGTGGGTCCCAAAGCCTCTAAGCCTATAGCAGGGGGGCACATCTTGGTTGGAGTTTGGAGTACAGCAAAGCGTCATGCCCTTTCCCCCATGAAATGGCATTGCCTCATCATTGAAACCCCCAAGTCTTCCCATCTTGAGGCTAATTACAGTCAACTTCACCATGACATGAAGTTTTGAATTGTATGATAGTCCATCACTCTTATTTTCTTTTTTTCCTATTCCTGCCCCATTCCAGTCGCCTCTCCCACTGCTCTCTCCCTCCACCCCCCTCAACATACCTGATCTCTCCTGTTCTCACCCCTACTGCAGTCCAGGTCTGTACTCCTCCCCTGCTCCACCCCATCCACCTGAAATGTCTATTTGTTTTTTTTTTTTTAATTTTTAAATAATTTATTCAGATTATGTCCACATTGTTATCCCTTCACATGTATCCTCCTGTCCCCCCTCTCTCCCTCTTTCACTCTATTCCCCTCCTCTAGTCCTGTGACAGAAGGGGACCTCCTCCCCCACCATATATATGATCACAGCCTATCATCTGGATAGCCTGCTTCCCCTTCCTTTGAGTGCCACCAGGCCTCCCCGCCAAGGGAAAGTGGTCAAATAGGGGACACCAGAGTTCATATCAGAGTCAGTCCCTGTTCTCCCCACAACTATGGAGAATGTCCTGTCCATTGGCTAGATCTGAACAGGGGTTCTAGGTTTACTGCATGCATTGTCCTTGGTTGGTACCACAGTTTATGCAGGCCTCCCTGGGTCCAGATCTGCCAGCCTTGATGGTCTTCTTGTGGGGTTCCTAGACCCTCTGGGTCCTTCCATCTCCCCAGTCTTACATACCCTTCTCACCTGGAGTCCAATAGTGAGTCCCAGCATCTGTCCTGATCCCCCACTGAGTGAAGACTCTCAGAGGACATCCATGTTGGGCTAGTATCCACTAAATAAGTGAGTATATACCACATGTGTGTCTTTCTGGGTCTGGGTTATCTCACTCAGGATGATCTTTTCTAGTTCCATCCATTGGCCTGCAAATTTCAAGATTTCCTGGGTTTTAATAGCTGAGTTGTATTCCATAGTGTAAATGTACCATAGTTTCTTTATCCATTCTTTGACTGAGGGACATCTAGCTTGTTTCCAGATTCTGGCTATTACACATAAAGCTGCTATGGACATAGTTGAGCAAATGTCTTTGTTGTGTGGTGGAACATCTTTCGGGTATATGCCAAGGAGTGGAATAACTGGGTCTTGAGGTAGTCCTACTCCCAATTTTTTGAGAAAGTGCCAGATTGATTTCCAAAGTGGCTGTACAAGTTTGCATTCCCACCAAAGCACAGGCAACTTGTAAGATCCAGGGCACTAGGGCAGGACCAATTGCCAGGAGACAGGAGAGTGTTCCACAAAGCTGCAAGGAAGCTGTACAGGGACCGCCAGTGGTGCAGCTGGGATGGTTGCTTCTGTAATACAGGTGCTTGGCTCACCCGTGCTCCTGACCCTTGCTAATGTAATCTTAATAAGCTCATTTGCTTCAGCAGCCAGGACTTGGAATTCTTTCTTTCTGCTCCACCATAGACAGAAATAGTCTCTCCAGCAAAAGCCCCCACAGCTCTGCTCCTGCCTCAGAGACATTTCTTCTCCCTAGATCTGTGGCCCCTGGCATATTTCATGAAGTTTCAAGTGAGGACAAATCTCTCTAAGTAAGGACGGAAGAACAGAAAGACAGGCCGCTGGGATTGCTAAAGCTGAGGGCATGGAGATGTAGAAATGAGCCTCTCACCCACTTGTCACATGAGCGGTCCTGGACTAAGGATGACGCTAAGTCAGGCAATGTGATGCAATCAAGACGTTGAGGCAGAAGGCTTGCAAGTTCAAGGCCAGCCTGGGCTACCCAGCAAGACCCTCTTTCAAAAATAACGACTAAATAAAACATTTTAAGCATCAAAACCCTGAAGCTAAGATGAGACAAACTTGGCTGGGAAGCCCGGAGAGGCAGACACAGTGTGTGCTCTGAGGTGCAGACACAGTGTGTGCGCTGAGGTTCCAACTCCGTTTTACCACCAGATAAATATTGTTTTGTTTCTTTGTTGGTTGTGTTCTGCTTGGGTCGGATTTCTGAGGCATAACTAATGGTTGAAAGATACAGCATTTCAGTGTGTTGGGGGAATAAATTCAGGACATGTGTTGCACAGCACAGCAATGACGACTGATGATGGAATGTGCTGAGTGGGTGAGCGCCCTCATGAAGCAAATGACAAGTGTGCGAGCAGCTACATCTAAGCAGTTCGCAGTGTGCACACCCTTTAAAACATTAGGTTGTGCATAGTAATTGCCATCTGTCAATTTAAAGTTGTGTGTGTGTGTGTGTATGTGTGTGCGCATAGGCCAAAAGTCAAGGGCAAGATCTTCTGTGGTCTCTCTTCATCTTATATTTCTGAGACAAGCTTTCTCACTGAACCGAGAGCTCACAGACTCTGCTGCACTGGGTGGCCAACACGCCCCCCACCCTGCCCCCGCTGAACCCCCATCTCTAGTCTCTGGGTCTCTGGGTCTGGGACCACTGATGTGTACAGTGGGGGGAGGGCGCTTCAGGGTCTTCCAGGTCTTCCTGTCCGCACAACAAGCATTTTCACTGACTGAGCCATCTCCCAAATCGTCCCAATTTAGAACCCCAGCCTTACAGTTAGTGTCCAAAGTGTTCTCCTTGGGGTTGTGTTTTGAGTGTGCTTTGCAGGAGGCTCAGGGACCTGAAGGGTGTGTCCTAAAGCAGGTCCCTGGGGTCAGACACTTGCTAGTTACCTAGTCCTCTTTCCTGCCTTACGCTTCCTGATGGGCTGTGATGGGAACAGCATCTTCCACACAGGGTCGCTGGCAGGAATGGAGCTTTCCTGTCTTGCCTTCGCCCCTGTGACAGACTGAAACCTTCTGAAACTGAGCCCGAATAAGTCCTGGCCCACCAAGTTGTTTCTGTCAGATACTGTGGTCACAGGATAGAAGATTAATAAATATACTTACAGACAACAATCTCATAAGGCCAAAGAGCCAACTATCTTTTATTTTTAATCTTATCAAAATTTGCAAAAAGGGAGGGCCTGGAGGTAGAATGCAATGGTAGAGCCCTTGCCTGGCATCTTGCAGCCCTGAGTCTGATCTCAAGCACAGGAAACACAACACACCAAAATGCTAGAAACGATTTTTAAATTGGCAATCTCGTGACTGAAATACAGGGTCTTTCAAACGTTTCGGTTTCCTGTATCCTTTGCATTTACTTGTTAGTTCATCAAACATTTACCCAGCATGCCCTGTAGCTGGCACCATCGGCACTCCAAAGATGAATGACTCATGGATCGAAGTGCCAAGGGACTCACACACTGATATTGATTCAATGGCTCAGATTAAGAAAGGCCTCTAGGCCCATCATCTCTTTCTGTGGAGCCCAAGGTTAAAGAAAAATGCTTGGTTTGCTCGCTGCCATTAACCTGATATGTGACGAGCACTTAGTGACTGTTTGTCACATGAATGTCTGAACCAGGAAGGCTGAATGAAGCCTGAGAAACACAAGTTAGAAGAAAGAGCCTCGCTGGGTGTGGTGGCCCACGCCTTTAATCCCAGCACTCAGGAGGCAGAGGCAAGCAGATCGCTGTGAGTTCGAGGCCAGCCTGGTCTACAAAACGAGTCCAGGACAGCCAAGGGTAACACAGAGAGACCCTGTCTCAAACAAACAAACAAACAAAAAGAAAAGAATAAAAGAAAGAGTCTCTTGAGAGAAAAAGCTGGTAGAAGCAGATGATTCAATAATGCTTTGAATTCCTCCTGTCACTGCCGCCACCTAACTCTCAGGTCATGGAAAAGTGATGTGGACCTCCAATAGGTTCAGACTGCGCATCCAGCAAGACGTTAGGAAAAAGGGTCACAGTCCAGGCCTCGCAGTCAGAGGTTCTGCGAGTCGGGTTGTCTGAGTTACTTGCCTTGTTGCTGAGATAAAGTACCCGGCAAAGCAATCCAGGGAAGACTGGGTCTGTTCTGGCTCACAGTTCAGGGGTGTCATTCGGCCACTGTCAGAGCGTGGTCCAAGAATAGAGTCCTGTGAGGAGATTTCTGAGTGCTCCTGAGAAAACTCCAAGAAACCAAGACAAGAGTCTTGTGACCTGAGCTTCTGAAACAAAACAAAACAAAACACAGAATTGTTCTTGGCTTATGCTTGCGTGCTTCTCCCAGGTGTAGCTGATAGGAGTGAGTTTACTTCTGATTAGTCATTACAACTGGTTCTTGTTATTTGTTTCTGTGCCTCTCTGGAGAAGCATGTTTCTGCCACATGCAGTTTGCCTTCAGGATTGCATACGTTGTCTGATGCTCTGAGTAAAATTGGCTAGCACACTTTAGTCCGCCACATCTAAGAGACAGTCTCACTGTCTCTAGAGCAGTAAACACACCATGCTGGTGAAAGGCATGTCGACAGAAGCATCGGTTGGTCACAAATTGTCAGAAAGCAGACAGTGAGCAGGAAGTTAGGCCAGGCTACAAAAATCTCCAGGCCCACCTCTAGCAGCCCACTTCCTCCAGCATCTGTTCTGCTTCTTAAAGTTTCCACACTCTTCCAGAACAGCACCACCAGCTGTGCGCCAGCCCATGAGTGGACATTTCAAACTGTGTACCCACAAACCACAACAAGGGCTCTGCAGGCATTTATGTTATATTTATATTGTATTTATATGTGTTTGTGCATACACATACATACATGTGTATGTAGCAATAATGAAGAAAAAGGTTATAGGCCTGAGAATGGGGGTACCATGAAAGGGGATTGGGGGGGGGGGTAGCTGGGAGGAATAGGGGGAAGTTACAAAGGGGGGGAAGTGTTATAATACTATTTCTTTTTTGTTTTGTTTTCTTCGACACAGGACTTCACTGAGTAGCCCCAGCTGTCTTGGACTCACTTTGTAGACTAGGTTGGCCTTGAACTCACAGAGGAAGATACCAGAAGAACTAAAATTGGATTTCAGAGTTACCGGGGCAAAGGTTAAGAAATAGGCCTATAGGAGAGAATCTGGCCAGCTGCAGAGAAGAGCCCCACTAGAGATAGCGTTGCCTAGTGACTGACCCAAAGGGTCCCACCTGAGATAGAGTTGATAAGAGACCCAGTTTTATGGCCACGTTCCTTCCTGCCCACTGGAGATGGGGTTGTTAAGAAACCAGACACTTCCCTGGACAAAGTGAACAAAGAGAACAAAGAAAGCTAAGCCATAGGTGGGCTTGGCGCCTTTTTTTTTTTTTTTTTTTTTTTTTGGTAGCCTGTCACTTTAGACATTAGACCTCTTTATGTTACTCAACCAATAGATGATCGCCAGGCTAGGAACCCCCTGCTTTGGGGTACTGGGAGGGATAGGAACCTATAAATTTACCCTCACTTCAGAGATCAAGGCTCTTTCTGGATACCACTGTGTTGGTGACCGATCGGAGCCCAGCTCAAGTCGATTAAAGGTCCTCATGTATTTGCATCGGTATTGAGTCCTGGTGGTCTTTTTGGGGGGCGGGGTCTCAAGATCTGGCTACAGCAAGAGACCCACCTACTTCTGCCTCCCAAAGGCTGGGATTAAAGGCTTGCACCACCACACCTGGCTGTAATCCTATTTCAGGTAAAAGTATATTTAAAAAGAATAAAAATTAACCTAGAAAAGTAGACTGAGAGTAAGGTCTGAGTACTGAGCACTGCTGCTGAGAGGTCAAGGGTCCTGGAGCTTGAAAAGCTGGCTATTTCCTCACAACTTTTAGCAGTCACTGCAGCCCTCAGGCACTGGCAATTCTTCCCAGTCAGGAAGAACAATCAGGGTTTATGTTCTCAAAACCCTAGAGGCCCTTTTTCACCTTCAAGAGAATAAGTGTATTGTTCCTACTATGGTCCCTCCTTGTGACAGCTTCATTTCTAACGACAGTCCAGACGTTAAATATGTTCTGTTATTCTGAAAAGCATTTGGATACGTGTGAACTTATACCTGGGTGTTCTGCAAAAACTTGTCACCACATCTGGAGGCCTGTAGATGCTTCTTTTCTTTCTCTAGAAAATGTACTTGTTTCTTTTCTTTCTTTCTTTCTTTCTTTCTTCTTTTCTTTTTTTTTTTTTTTTTTTTGAGGCAGGGTCTCTCTACACAGCTCTGGCTGTTCTGGAACTCACCATGTAAGTAAAACAGGATGGGTTTAAGTTCAGAAATATGCCACTTCTGCCTCCCAAGTACTAGGATTAGAGCCATGAACCACCACACCTTGCCACTTGTTCCTTGGTGTCTGATGTAATGCTATGGTGACACGTGGGCAGCTGGAAGAGAAGGTGTTGCTTTCAATGCTACACTATAGAACACCCTCATGGACTTTTCTTAGGGCCGGTTCCTTTAGTCCAGGCTTCTTGTGTGCCATCTGGGGCTGTCTGAGTCTTTAAGAAGAGCTTGCTGTGGTATCTGTATCACCCTGAGACCTCCCTCATGGAGGCCAGTCTATAGTCCAAAGTGTCTAAACCACAACCGTTTCCAGTCTCTGTGGTCGGAAGAGGTTGCTGGTGTCTGCAGCCTGAGTTCCCTGGGTGGCCAGCAGGTGCCTAAGGAGTGTCCATCCCGGGCTGTGTTTGAAGCAGCGGGGAGTTAGAACCAGCTTTAGGACTTGAGCACATGGCTCTACTGTTGTAAATTCAGGCGGCTCGCCTTTTGAGTTGACTGTTATCAGTCCACAAGGCTGCTGTGGAATGTAAGTCCGTCACTAACAGCGGCACGCAGGTGCTCCCCAGGGTTGCCTACCTGTGACAACACAGTTTTAACTAACTCAACTCCTCGAGGAAGGACCACTCTCATGGAGTCCCACTTATCTTATTTTCATCCAAGCAACTGTGACTTCCCATAAGCAAGCATCCAATGGAGTCTGCTGACATTCCTTACGATACAGGGGGTGGGGAAGGTTATTTGACCCTTGCCTGAGATCTCAGCAGGTCCCGGCTGCACCCCCCTGTCAGCCTCAGGCAATTCTCACAGTGGCAGGTGATGGCTAAAGTATAACCCGTTGAAGGTCATAGAAAGGGGGAGGGGGCTCCATTTACATTATTTGATTCCATTACTCATTGTGACAGTTATTCTTGCTTGTAACTTGACTACATCTGGAATTAACTAAAACTCAAAAATCGAGGACCCACCTGAGATTTGACACACCTGAGAGATTTTTTTTTTTTTTTTTTTTTGGTCTTAGTTCGAAGTAGAAAGATCCACTTCTAATCTGGATCTTCAAGGTGGGAAGGCACACCTTTACCCTAGAGCATTTGCTCTGGGAAAATCCAATCCTGGCTGTATCTGGAAGCCTAAGTAAAGAACACGGAAGAAGGAGCTTTTGCTCTTTGCCTGCTTGCTCTCTCTCCTCACCAGCAAGGTCATTTCTTCACTGGTGCTAGAGCCGACTTCTTCAGGATTCCAGTGTACGCTGAAACCCAGCAGAGGCATCCGGCATATACTTGTCAAGGAAACAGGCCGAACACACACTTTCCCGTCAGTTGACTGTGATCCTTGCTTGTGCTCCACCTCCAGAAGGCGCCTCCTGTGTGCTTCCTAAGGCCACCCTGACAGTGTAAGCAGCCCACGGCCAGCCAAAGGTGCCAGTGCATGTCAGAGAGTCAGTGTTGGAGCAGACACCAAACCTCAGGGATGGGCCAGGTGTTTTCTGATTTAGATCCTAAAGCACTCTACTGGGAAAGCCTCTTTGAAACATTCTTAGGCTGTGAACTCTGTTTAAAGTTTACAGACTGGCCATACAGTCTGAACTTACTATTTCAACCTCATGCCCCATTACTACGCACAGAGAAAAGACCAGGGCTGGAGAGATGGCTCAGCAGTTACAGAGGACCTGAGTTCAGTTTCAAGCATCTACATCGGGCAGCTCTCAGCTTCTTACAACTCCAGTTCCAGGGCATGTGATGCCTTCTTTTGGCCTCCGCAGGTACTGCAAGCATGTAGTGCACATAAATCAAACAGGCACACACGTACACTTAAAGATAAAAAAAGTGAGTATCCTTCAACAGGGAAATGATCCAGGAAATTGAAGCATACTTAGAGAGAGAGAGAGAGAGAGAGAGAGAGAGAGAGAGAGAGAGAGAGAGAGAGAGAGAGAGAGAGAGAGAGAAACATAAAAGCAGTGAAGTGGGAGTGGGCACGGGATAAAGGAGGAGAGAGTTAGTGAGAACGGAAAGAGGGAGAAATAAGGACAGAGCAAGGAGAGGGGTAGAGGGGTAGAGGGGCAGGAGACAGCACAGAAAAGATGCTGATGGTGATGAGAGATGAGGAAAAGAGACAGGCCAAGGAGAGGGAAAGAAGCCAGGCCATCCATGTATTAGGCAACCTTCATGTGGCCAGGACCAGAGGGAGATGCTTTTGACAGCAGCCTTGTCTGTGTTCCTGGTGAGTTGACACTGAGAGCATCCTTCATTAATATGAGCGGCTCCAGCCAGCCTTAATGGCCCCTGGGCTTCTGGGACGAAAGGGAGCTGGGCAGCTGCCATGTTGGTGGGTGAATGGCAGACTATGCTCGGATAAATGGCCTCTCCATTTATCTGAACTAATCCAGGTTCTGAGCCAGTCCAAGGAGATGTGGATGCTGCTGGGTGATCTCAGTTCAATTGTTTGAAGCAACTAGTCTTAGTCTTTGTCCCCCACATCTCTGCACAAACAAACTAGGAGCTCCACTCGGTAACAGTCAGAGGGAAGCAGCCTGTGGCCATGGTGTCATCCAGTCTTTTGCAATCTCTCCCTTGGCGTTAGACGTTTGTAAATATCTCTCTTCAAAGAGCTTACAGTGTGGTTAGGCAGTGACAGTCAAGTATGGCACTCATAAGACTAAACTGTGTTCTTCAAGAGATAAACAGTGCATCTCTTTCAGGCCTCAGGGGCTTGGTGAAGATTATGTAAATGGGTAATGGATGGATGATGGATGGATGGATGGATGATAGAGGATGAATGGATGGATGGATGATGGATGATGGATGGATGGATGAGCGAGGACATGGAATGGATGGATGATATAGGCTGCATGAGGATGGATGGATGATGGCTGGGGATGGATGGCTGCTGGATGCTGGCTGGCTGCTGGCTGCTGGATGCTGGCGATGGCGGCGCTGGCTGGCTGCTGCCTGGCTGCTGACTGGCTGGCTGCTGGCTGCTGGCTGGGCTGGGCTGCTGGATGCTGGCGGCTGGCTGCTGCTGGTCTAGCTGGCTGCTGGCTGCTGGCTGCTAGCTGCCTGGCTGCTGGATGGCTGGCTGGCTGGCTGCTGGCGGCTGGCTCGACTGGCTGATGCTGGCTGGATGCTGGCTCGCTGGCTGGCTGCTGGATGCGGCTGAGCTCGCTGGCTGGCTGCTGCTCGCTGCTGCTGGCTGGCTGCTGCCTGGCTGGCTGGCTGGCTGGCTCAGCTGGCTGCTGGCTGGCTGGCTGGCTGCTGGCTGGCTGGCTGGCTGCTGGTCGCTGGCTGCTAGGCTGGCTGGCTGGCTGGCTGCACTGCTCGCGGCTGCCTGGCTGGCTGGCTGCCTGGCTGCTGGCTGGCTGGCTGCTTGGCGCTGGCTGCTGGCTGCTGGCTGCTGGCTGGCTGGCTGCTGGCTCGCTGGCTGCTGGCTGGGTGCTGGCTCGCTGGCTGGCTCGCTGCCTGGCTGCTGCTCGCTGGCTGCTGGCTGGCTGGCTGCTGCCGGCTGGCTGGCTGGCTGGCTGTCTCGCTGGCTGCTGGCTGGCTGCCTGGCTGCTGGCTCGCTGGCTGCTGGCTGGCTGCTGGCTGGCTGCTCGCTGCTCGCGGCTGCCTGGCTGGCTGGCTGCTCGCTGGCTGGCTGGCTGCTGGCTGGCTGGCTGGCTGGGTGGACTGCTGTCTGCTGGCGCTGGCGGCTGCCGGCTGGCTGGTGCTGGCTGCTTGGCTGGCTGGCTGGCTGCTGGCTGGCTGGGGCGGCTGGCTGCTGCATGGGTTGGGGGTTGCTGAGTAATAGATACTGTGAAGTTCATGTTCTGCTGCTGCAGAGGCAGAAGAGAAGTAGAGGGGCAGGAGACAGCACAGAAAAGATGCTGATGGTGATAAGAGATGAGGAAAAGAGGCTAGTTAAAAATCAATTCTAATACAATTTTCTCTGGTGAATGTCTGGTTATATTTCACTGCAGAGAAAAGGAAATGCTCCTCCAGGGAAATGACTCCACCTGCTGCTGGTTCCTGGAAAGTTAGTGTGGCATGCCTAATGTTAGTGTGACATGCCATCTGCTTTTGCTTATGATTTACACTGATGGGTTGCACTATCCTTCATGTGGCACCCCCCCGGCCCCACCCCAGGGAAGCCAGCAGTGTCAGCTTGGGTCTTTACATTTTCAGAGGACAAAGGCACCTAAGGCTGGGCAGGCTCCTTATAGGACTGAATTGGGCCATTCAGGCTGCGTTTGGAATGTAAGACTTCTGATGGCAGCTCCATCCCCTGTCCCTGTGGCTATCCCCAGGTGATGGCTGACACAAGAGGCTTTGAGGCAGTTGAAGGTTTCAGAGGGGAAAACTGATGTATGCTGGGGCTGGGAGCTAAGTCCCAAGCTCTAAGGCCTGCAGCCTCATGTAAATCATCTCCCTAATTATCTCAGCTACCTTAGGACAGGGACCTTCTTTTCAGTGCTGGGGGATTGAGCCCAGAGCCTGGAGCATGCCAGGCAAGTGGTCTGCTGCTGAGCTAGGGCTTTGTTGTTAAGGAAATAGGCTCAGACACATCAAATGCATGGTCCCCAGGCAGAACTGCCATGGTTACCATTTTGGAGAGAGCAGAACAGGATGGCAGCTTTAGGGCTTCTCTAGCAAGCCACAGTTGCTCTGTGATGTGGTGGGGGTGGAAGTGGGAACATCTCATGACTCCAGGCTCCTGCACTCAGAGAGAAAAGAGGCCATTACCACATAGGAATTTGCATTATTTAGAGACCTGGATTCCCGATACAGGCTTGCTGAACAGTCTAGGGGGAAAAAAAGGACTAATGCATTTCTAAGAACAGCTCGATGCTCCTGGGTTGGGGGGGGGGGGGAGGTGGGGGCTGCAGTCAGAGTGGGTCTGGCAGTCTTGAGCTTAATGCCAGTGCCTCTCAGAACTTGGAGAGGGAAAGAAGGAAGACAGAGGACGGAGAAAAGAGCAGGCGTCCCAGCCATGTCCGGAGACGGGATACAGCCCCAGCCTGGTTATACCACTATTCAGGAGGCCGCTCATTTTCCACACGGTGCAGTGGGACAGTGATGTCCATGCTTCCCTGTTGACCCACTTGCCCATGTCTGCGTACTCACTGCACGTTGGGTCAATCAGTCAGTCAGGCTGTGGTGTCCCACTCTCTGGTCACATACTAGTCTTGAGGTTGCTATGAATGTACTCAGGGCTGTGCTTACATTCACAATCAGTTTTTTAAAAAAGATTTATTTATTATGTATACAGTGTTCTGTCTGCATGCCAGAAAAGGGCACCATATTTCACTATAGATGGTTGTGAGCCACCATGTGGTCGCAAGGAATTGAACTCAGGACTTGTGGAAGAGCAGTCAGTGCTCTTAACCTCTGAACCATCTCTCCAGCCTCACAATCAGTTCTTTTTGACAAAACTTCTATAATGTGATGAGCCCCAACCAGTCATTCAAATATGTGTGCATGCGTGTGTGTGTGCATGCGTGTGTGTGTGTGTGTGTGTGTGTGCGTGCGTGTGTGTGTGTTTTCTTCATCTGCCCATGGTTCTTCTAGCTCCTACACTGTCTGTACCCTGTGAAGCTGCCATCAGCTACACTGTGCCAGGCCCAACCAGGACTGGAAGACTTGGCCACTGAGTCTGCATCACTCCACTCCTCTTGGCAAGGTTGCCCCATTGGTCTCAAGGCCCACCTGCCTTTAAAGCCTTTGCACTGGGACGTGGCCAGTGATCATGAGCACATTACAGTTATATACACATACACACCAAGCTCAGGTACATCCAATATTATAAAATAGTTGCTGCTAGATGTAAGGCCACAGATTAAACCCAACACAGTGACAGTGGGAGATTTCACTATTCCATTCTCACTAATAGACAGGCCATTTGGACAAAAGTGAATAGAGAAATGCTGCATTAAATGACATTATGCATCAAATAGATCCAACATATTTATAGAGTATTCATCCAAAACTAAAGAATGTATGTTCTTCCTGGCAGCTCATGGGATCATCTCAAAAACACAGCTCATGCTAGGATGCAAAGCAAGCCTCAACAGACATTGGATTTGAAACAACTGTCCATAAAAACCTTTCCTCCACTAAATTGGAAAATCTAATAGAAACTGTTAAATTTTTAGGCACATGTGACCTACCAAATGAAAAAAATATGAACAAATAATTTAAAAAGAACAAGGATAAAGCTGGGCATGGTGGTGCACACCTTTAATCATGGCACTCGGGAGGCAGAGGCAGGTGGATCGCTGTGAGTTCAAAGCCAGCCTGGTCTACAAAGTGAGTCCAGGCCAGGCAGGGCTACACAGAGAAACCCTGTCTGGGTAAAACAAAAAATAAAAAATTAAAATAAATTAAAGATGTGGGATGAGATTGAAGCAATAATAAAATATCTTTTAAGTAAAGAAAGTCTGGGTCTGGATTGGTTCATATAGAATTCTACTCAAAAGTACAGAATTAACACCAACACTAATCAAATTGTTCCATTAAAGAAAAGAAGGAAGACTTCTAGACTCTTCTTATGAACCCAGTGTTACCTTGACTCTAAAACTGGAAAAAGGCACAGAAGTGGCAATAACAAAACCACAGACTCCATGATGAACATAGATGCAAGCTCTCAGTGTCAAGCCAAATTTAAGATCATGTGAAAAGGGTTGTTCTGTTAGTAGGGGCATTCTACAGCTTTGTGAGGCTCATTGGATTTTTATTTAGTGTTTCTATGTCTCTGTGCAATTCAGTTTTCATATCCTGCACTGTTCTCATTATTTTTGTTAGCCACTGTGTGTGTATATATACACACATTTATACACATATGTATATATATGTATGCAAATAGCTGAGGGAAATAATGCATACTTTTCTGCCCCATTTTCCTTTCTCCTTCTTGGACTTCAGTCATTTGTACTTGTCCTCTTTTTGTTTTATTTTTTGTTTTTTGAGACAGGGTTTCTCTGTGTAGCCCTGGCTGTCCTGGACTCTGTAGACCAGGCTGGTCTTGAACTCACAGGCTGGCTTCTGCCTCCCTGAGTGCTGGAATTACAAGTGTGCACCACTGCACCTGGCTGTCCTTGTCTTCTTTAAGTGCATTCAGGCTCTTGCTTTTTCTTTTCTTCATAAGCTTTGAACGTGGCGACGATGCTTAGAATTGTTCTTTTGAATTCTATGTCTAATTCATGTAAGCGTCTCACCTTAGGGGACATTGCCATGGAGTAGATGATTTGGGGGGACATCTGTCTGTGCTCATGATGTTCACTGCAGTGTTTTTTGGCAGGCAGCATTTGTTGAAGTACTACGACCTCCTTCATTTACAGCAGACAATTCCGCTCCCAGACGAAATAGGAATTTAATACCTTAACTTCCCACCAGGTGGTGCTGCAAGGCTGCTAAAGGCAGGTTGTACTTATTGAAAAGGGCGCAGAGGGGGCGTGTGTGCCTTGGTGTAAAGGCGGAAGGAGGATGGGGCCGGAAAAAAAATATTATATTTAAAAAATATTTTTTTCATACAATATATTCTGATTACAGTTTCCTCTCCTCCAAAGCCTCTGCCATCCTCCCTACCTCACCATCTCCCCAAATCAACACCCTTTTCTTCTCTCTCATTAGAAAACAAACAGGCTTATTTAGCTGGCAAGGGTGATACTATGATGGCGAGGGTGGTTTTCCCAGGACGAGGTTCATCCCTTGCACCCTGGTTGTACTGACCCCTGTGACTTCCCCAAACCCAGGAAACTTGACTGCATAATCTGTGGTAGTGGGGAAATAGTTTGAACAATATCCTCTGAAGAAAAGCAAAAAGATAACAAAGAGGCATCTAAAAATAATGGTAATAAAATAGAATAAAACAAAACAAACAAAACAGAGTAGGACAAAACAAACAGGAAAAAAAAGAAGACTAGAGAAAAAGCACAAAAACATGTATAGATGCAGAGGCACGCACATTTGTACATACAGAAATGCCACAAAACCACAAACTGGAAGCCATAATATTAAAGAAAAAAGACTTGTAAAGTTTAAAAACAAAACAAAACAACCAAGTGTAGAGTGAGCATTAAAAACTTCTAAAAGCGCTGTTGAGTTTGTTTTGTGTTGGCCTTCTACTGATGGCCATGGGACCTGCCCTTAAATGAGGTTTGTATGTCCAGGGAGACTTCATTGGCGAACAGTGATCTTTTCCTTTGAGATTTGTTCTCTACTGGAGACAACTTGTGGGTTAGTGATCGGGGCTTGCATCTGCTTCCCCTCTCAGCACTGGGACCCTCATTGGCTTAGACCCGTGCAAGCCCTGTACACGCTGCAGCAGTCTCTGTGAGCTCATACGTGCGCCTGTCCTGTTGTCTCTCAAAGGCCTCATTTCCTTGGTGGCTATCCACCTTCTCCTCTGCAGAACTCCCTGACCCCCGAAGGGAGGGATTTGATAGAGACATCCCATTTAGGGCAGAATGTTCCAAGGTCTCACTCTCTGTGCGTTGTCCAGCTGTGGGTCGCCATCTTTGTTGCAATCTACTGCAGAAGCAAGTGTCTCTGACGATGGCTGAGCAAGGCACAGACCTATGGCTACGGCAGAATGCCATGAGGAGTCATTATAATGCTCTGCTCCCTAAGCAGAACAGTAGTATTCGGTTTCCCTTTTGGGTACACGGCCTATCTCGTCTCAGGTTCTTTGGGTATGGCTTCCATCCCATGGAGTGACCCTTAAATTTGGCCAGATGGTGGCTTGTTACTCTCACAACTTTTGGGCAAGCATGTATTGCAGGCAGGTCACCATCGTAGACGGAAGGGTTGGTGTTTACCTCTCTCCTCCGGCATCTTCCAGTACCATGAACACCAGTCAATAGTGGTGAAGGCTTTATCTAGGTACCAGATTGACCTCTCCCCCGTCCATGAGTTAGGCAGCAGCTGTCTTCAGCAGCAGGGCCTTATCATCAGTTTGTGGACGGCAACCAATAGCCTTGGATTGTTTGGGGGTTCTCCATGGGGCCCCCTTGGCCAACAACTTAATTACAATGTAATCCATTTCTGGCACTTGAGATTTATTTGTTGGCTTAGTAGGCACATATATTTCATGTTCTGATCCACTATGTGGTGACTGGCATTAGAAGTCCCTAATATTTATTGCATAACTTAGCTCTTCTAGGACACAGTTTTCATATTTTGTGGTGAATACAAGGTCCACCCCTTAATAAATTGGAGTTCATCTGAGCCCCCAAAGTCATCTTGGAGTTAAGCTCCCTTCCTCTCTGTTGTCTTTCTTGGCCTATAGCATCTGCTGTGTTAGGTCTCAGAAGTATTTTCCTATCTATCTATCTTTCCAATTTTTTCTTGTGTCCCTGGTTGGCTTCTGGTTCCTTTCTCAACAAGAACTTTTGTGGTCTCTCTCTCCCTCCCTCCCTCCCTCCATCCCTCCCTCTGTCCCTCTCTCTGTCTCTCTCTGTCTCTGTCTGTCTGTCTCTCTGTCTCTCCTCCTCCTCCTCCTCAATGCCTTTCTCCTCCTCCCTCTTTCCACCCTTCTCCATCCTCACCACCCCTCCTTTGATCATTCATCTTCACAGTCGGCTTGAATGGGTTTGGAATCTCCTAGGAGAAAGGCCTCTGGGTGTGTCTGGGAGGAATTTCCTGGCAGGGTTAACTAAGGAAGGAAGATGGATCCTGGACATGGGTGGTACCATCCCACGGATTGGAATCTTGAATCGGATAAAAGCAAGAAAAGGGAAAAGATATCTGGTGCCAGTCTTCCCTGTTGTCTGCTTCCTAATCTGCTAGGAAGTGAGCAAGCAGCTGTTCACAGACAGCCATAAGCCTTCCTCATCATGGTGGACAGTGTGCGCCAAAACTGAGCCACAAAAGAGCCTTCTTTCCTCATCTTGCTTGTTGTCGGGCATGTTGTCACAGCCATGAGCAAAGTTCCCAAACCTCTCCCTTCAGGAGGCAACCTGACGCCACCACACGGATAAGGTCCAGGCCTCTCGCCTTCCTAACGCCACACCTGTTAGCTGCCTGTCCCTACCTGTCCTCTCCTGCTTCTCTCCCGAGATGCTGGAAGTGTGTTTGTATTTCAGTCACCATGACTCCAAGCCTCCCATAGCCTTCCATTTACTTGTCATAGGGATTTAGCATGTGGGAGAGAGGAACAGCTAGCTGGAGCCAGGTGGGCTAAAGACTGTGTGAGCACTCCTTGCTTCTGAGCATGCAGGTGGGCGTCCTGCTGATGCTGGGCTCTTATGAGCATCTGTCCTAGGAGCCAAAGCATCTCCAGGGACAAGGGGGTCTGGGTGTGACCGTGAGCCGCAGACCAACTGCTGCCTCCTTCTGCCCCTCCATGTCTTGAACAGTATCACCATGTGGCCCACTTCAGGCAGAACCACAGAAGCTGCCTCAGCAGGGTAAATACAGTGGGGCACACCTGTGGTCCCAGAATAGAGGCTTGAGAACTCAAATCCAGCCTGGGTCACATAGACCTTTTCTCAAAAACAAACAAACAAACAAACAAACAAGCACAAACAAACCATTCCTTTAATGTAAAGAAGCATTTCAAACACAGCAGACACGGGGCTAGGCAGCATGGTAGCGCTTCAAAAAATTAAAAATAGAATTACTGCATGATCAAGCAATTTCACTTCTGGATATGTACCCGAAAGAATTAAAAGCAGGGCCTCAAAGACATATCAGTACATCTGTTCATTGCAGCTGAGCTCACAGCAGTCAAAAGGCAAAAGCCATCCATGTGTTAGTAATACTCATTGCACTTGGGAGTGCATTGATTCCAGCTAAAGTTAAATGCTTCCATATGTCACACGCATTAAGAGACCGAGTGGCTGGGAAACAGTGGCAGGAGGGGAGAGTATAAATGCAATCAGTAAATAATGCAAGATGTCAAGCCCATCAACTGTCACGGGGAAGGGGAGACTGCAGGGAGACTGTGAGAAAGAGGGGGGCTCTAGCTCAGCAAAGTCAGACAGCAAAGGGGACCAAGGAAAGGCTCAGAAGACGGAGGGAGCAGATGTTGGGGTGTACGAGGGAAACCTCAGGGTGAGAGTATTGAGGACAGAGGCCCTGGCATCCGGTGTGAAGACTGTTAGGGCAGCTGGGTGCAGGGAGAGCCAGAGCTGAGCAGGGAGTATGGGAGAGCCCTGGGCTTTGGTGGGCACTGTTTAGGGGCACCTAAACACCTTCCCTCTGGTGTCTGGTTGTTTAGGCTGTGAGAGTGAAGAGCTGTGAGCTGGGACTCTCAGGGGGAGGCAGGGATGGGTGGAGCAGCAGGGACTGATTCTGGAGGTATTCTGGGCATAGAAATGGTAAGATGGAATCTCAGAGTCATTTTGATTTGCATTTCTCTGATGACTACAGACATTGGAGCATTTTTTTAGGTGTTTCTCAGCCATTTGATATTCCTCTGTTGAGAATTCTCTGTTTAGGTCTGAGTCCCATTTCTTAATTGGGTTGTTTGGTTTGGTGGTATTTAATTTCTTGAATTCTTGATATATTTTGGATATTAGATCTTTGTCAGGTGTAGGGTTGGTGAAGATCTTTTCCCAGTCTGTAGGCTGTCATTTTGTTCTGTTGACGGTGTCCTTCACCTTACAGAAGCTTGTCAGTTTCATAAGGTTTCATTTATTAATGGTTATATAATAAAAAGAAATGGTTCATTTATTAATGGCCTGAGTTGTTGGTGTTCTGTTTAGGAAGTTGTCTTCTGTGCCAATGTGTTCTAGGCTCTTCCCACTTTTTCTTCTAACTGATTATGTGTACCATCAGAATGGCTAAGATCAAAAATTCAAGTGACACCACATGCTGGCAAGGATGTGGAGAAAGAGGAACACTTCTCCATTGCTGGTGGGAATGCAAACTAGTACAACCACTTTGGAAACCTATCTGGCACTATCTCAGAAAACTGGGAATAGGGCTTCCTCAAGACCCAGATATTCCACTCCTTGGAATATACCCAGAAAATGCTCCACCACACAACAGGGACATATGCTCAACTATGTTCATAGCAGCCTTATTCATAATAGCCAGAACCTGGAAACAGCCTAAGTGTCCCTCAGTTGAAGAACGATATAGAAATTGTGATACATTTACACTATGGAATACTACTCAGCTATAAAAAACAAGAAACCCAGAAATTTATGGACAAATGGGGGGAATTAGAAATGATCATACTGAGTGAGTTAATCCAGAAGCAGAAAGACTCACATGGTATATACTCACTTATAATTGGACACTAGCCCAAAAAAGCATGTCCCATGAAAGTCTTCACTTACCAGGAGATTGGGATAGATGTGAGGACATCCCACTGGGACTCTAGGTAAGACGAATATAGGATATGGGGAAATAGACATATCCAGAGGATCTTATAAACCTACAAGAAGAACATGGTAATGGGTGGATCAGGGCCTGGGATGTCTGCTCAAACTATCACACTAACCAAGGACAATACAAGTAGTAAACACTGAACCTGTGCTCTGATCTAGCCAACAGACAGGACATTTTCCACAGTTATGTGGAAAGCAGGGACTAACTCTGACATAAACTCTGGTGCCCCATATTTGATGACCTCCTCTTGGTGGGGAACCCTGGTGGCGCTCAAAGAAAGAATAGGCAGGCTATCAAGATGAGACTTTATAGCCTGTGACCATAAAGTGGGGGAGAAGATCCCTCTTGATCATGGACCTAGAGGAAGGTAATAGGGTGGGGGTGGGAGGAACAAGTGGATACAAGTGGTGGGAGAACAACTGAGTTGTAATCGGAATTAATTAATTAATTAATAATAATAATAAGAAATGGTAAGACTGACTGGTGGCTTGTGTATGAGGCGTGACTGAGGAAAAACGAAAGGGAGTCCAGAGTGGCTCCTGGTTTGTGTGCCCAGCATGTGGAAGGGTGGAGCTGGCTCTTTTTTTTTTTTTTTTTTTTTTTGGTTTTTCAAGACAGGGTCTCTCTGTGTTAGCTTTGGCTGTCCTGGACTCGCTTTGTAGACCAGGCTGGCCTCGAACTCACAGCAATCTGCCTGCCTCTGCCTCCTGAGTGCTGGGATTAAAGGCGTGCGCCACCACGCCCGGCTTGGAGCTGGCTCTTAAGGGGAGGAAGAAAGCAAGTCTTAGTTCCCCTTCCTCTTCCTCTCCCTACTGTCTTTTCCTTTCTCCCTTCTCCTCCTCGTGCCCTCCCTTCTCCTTCCTCTCCTCTCTTTTTCTCCCTCTTTCCTTTCTCCCCTCATCATCTTTCCTTTCCCACCTCCTCCTCCCCCTTCCCTTTCTTCTTCCCCCTCCCCTCCCCTCCTCTTTCTCTCTTCCTCCTTCCCTCTGCTCCCTCTTTTCCTTCTTCTCCTTTTCCTTGCCTTCCTCCTCCTTGGAAGGCTTGGTCCCGCTGGCCCTTAGAACTGGTGTCACAGAGAACCTTCAGCCTGCGTCAGAGAGGAGCAGACAGAACAGAGAGGCCTGGGCCGGACCCTCGGAGGGGAAGGAACTGGTCCCTTTGCTACTGTGCTGTTGATGTATGTGTGGCCCCAGAAACAGCGCCCCCCCATCCCAGTTCTTCATTCACCTGTAAAATGGGTGCAGTAATATTTTTTTACCTACCTCAGAGGTTGGAAGGTATAATTACTGGTTAAAGCAATGTGAGGGCAGATGAAAGGCTGGTATAAACACAGGCCATCATTACTGTGAATGCTGTGTCCCTTTGAACAGCCTGGAGACTGTCCTTTTGACTGAGGTCACTTAATTGTGTCTCAGCTCCTTCAGCAGACAAGAATATTACAGCCTCCAGGCTGGCCACGAAGTCTTTAAACTTTGGCCATCTAAAAGTGATTTTTAACCTTTCAATCACTGGCTTTTGACAGTCCCCCCACCCCCAGTTTTTCATACAGCAAACAACCTGTTGAATCTAAGCCCTTTCAACAGGTGTGAAGAGAAGGGAGAAAATTCCTCTCTATTTAACTGACTAAGTCTTTCTTTTCCTGGATTACAGAGAAAACCCAGACATCCATAGGCCAGCGAGGATATCCCCACAGGGATATAATGGAGGCACTATAGAGCTCTTGAGGCTCCCGTTCCCGAGGCAGCATTTGCTTGGGGTTCCCTCTCAGATGTCCCGCCCTTCTGTAAAGCTTGTTCCATGAAGAGTGTGGTCCAACCCGCACCCATGCTGTGGTCAAGCCCCCAACACTGAGTGCAGGTTGTGGTCCAGCCCCCCCGCCCCCGCCCAGTGCAGGTTGACTGCAGGCTGTGGTCCAGCCACCTGACTCCCCCGCCCCCCCCGCCCCCGCGGCCTCCCCCCACAGTGCAAGCTGCCTGTAGGCTGTGGTCCAACCACCTGATCCACACACATACACACAGTGCAGGCTGACTGCAGGCTGTGGTCCAGCCACCTGATTCTCACCTCCAGTCTCCCCCTCCCCACCACTGAGTGCAGGCTATGGTCAGTCATCTGCTTCTCCCTTGGGCATCCCAGCCTGGATGATTATTCTACCCACTTCTCCACCACTCTGCTCCACAGGACAACCCACCCTCGTGAAGTTGTGAAGAGAAACTGTGGGAAACATCACAGTGACTGGCACATAGCAGGCCTTCAGCACATTTCACTTCTCTCCCTCTGAGGGCCCGAGGGCCTTTGCAGAGCAGCTGGACAGATGTAGGGTCACAGGCAGGCTGAGCTCTGCTCCTCCCTCTTCTGAGGAGGGATGAGAGTGGGCACCATGAAGCCTCCCTACCCTACTTACAACTACTGGGGAGCAGAACCCAAGACTCAGGACAGAGACAAGAGGGCAGCTCCTGGCAGGGCTCTCATTCCCTCTCCTTCTAGACTCTTCTAGCCAACTGCTGTAGTATCTACCCTTGCAGATGTGGGAAACAGAGGCACAGGGGAGTGGAGTTATCTATTGAAACTGGAGTTATCTATTGAATATTTAACAGACTCGTTCCTGGCATTTTTAAGCCTGTGTTCAGAAACTCTCCCATTCTTTAGATACAAAACCTCATCATGGAATCCCACTGTACTTTTATCCGGTTCAAGTCTGGAAGGGGCCGACTTCCTTCCCTTTCTTGATCAGATGCTTCTGGGAATACAGAGCTCAATTCTGGGTTGTCCCCTGCCCCTTCTTTGGTGCTACATGCAATATAAAGCACCCTGTACTTCTTTAAGTTCTGAGATTATATTACATTATATTAAGCTTCTGTCTGGCACCAAAGACAGAGTTAAAGGAATAAAGATAAAGTCATACCCTACTGAAAGATAATTTAAAAAAATTTAAATCCAGCAGAAACATGAACAAAAAATTCCATTTTTAAATTTTTATTAAAATTGTGGAAACTTCCAAATACAAGTGAAGACAGACACCAAGGCCTGCTGACTCAGCTCAGTGTGTTCCTAGATGGATGCCTCACTCCACCTCCTAACCTCAAACACCTCACCACTTAGGCCACTTAGCACTTAAGAATGCATGGACCAGGAGAACAAAGTTTTAGCAAAACTTATGAATTTAAATATCAGGCACAGGGCAGGCAAAATGGCTGAACAGGGAAAGGCACCTGGCACACATCATGAAGACCTAAGTCTGATTCCCAGATCTCACAAAGATTAAAGAAGAAAACCAACCCCGCCGAGTTGTCCCCTGACTTCCTCATGTCTCCCACCTGCACCTCCTCCCATATATACACAATGATAATAGTAAGCAGGAGGCACAATAAAAAATGAAAAACTTGCTGGGTGGTGGTGGCGCACACCTTTAATCCCAGCACTGGGGAAACAGAGGCAGTGGATCTCCTTGAGTTCGAGACCAGCCTGGTCTACAGAGCAAGTTCCAGGCAGCCAGAGCTGTTATACAGAAAGACCTTGTCTTGAAAAAAGAGAGAGAGAGAGAGAGAGAGAGAGAGAGAGAGAGAGAGAGAGAGAGAGAGAAGAAAAACTTAGGGTTCAGCAAGAGTCAAAATAGGAAACTGCTAGAACACATTTACTAATCTTTC
The DNA here is from genome assembly GCF_903995435.1 of Acomys russatus. Classification (NCBI taxonomy): domain Eukaryota; kingdom Metazoa; phylum Chordata; class Mammalia; order Rodentia; family Muridae; genus Acomys; species Acomys russatus. Next base: position 10,764,104 of record NC_067150.1, on the reverse strand, counting down.
TGAAATTTGAAACACCGATATATAACCTTTCAAATAGTATGTAAATTAACAAAAGTTTGTCAGGAAAAAAGAGCGGAACAGCTCACTATAGTGTGAAGTTAAGCACATGAGCTCTGCAGACAGGATGCTCACTGGGTTTGATTGTGGCTCTGCTACAGTGAGCTTGACAAGGACCCGCATCCTCCTGCCTTTTTTCTGCATATGTAAAACAGCAAGAACCGCAGCTGCTCAGAAGACTGCCCTGTTGACTAAGTGAATATTAGCCGGTTAGCCGGTGAACGAACAGCTTGGAGGAGGAGCTGGCATTTGGTGTGTTAACTCTGCCAGTGTGGGAGGAGGAGGAGGAGGAGGAGGAGGAGGAGGAGAAGGCGGCTTCCCCCTGTTGCTCCTGGCTGCTCTTGTTGTGGTTTGGTGAGAAGAGACTGGACATATCCTGACTGAGAAGCTTGGACTTCCCTAAGGAACTTGGTGACCCCAATCATCAGGAAGTGGCCTAAAGAGACCCTTTCCCCCCTCTAACCTTTCTCTCCTATCTAGTGTTGGGGGTGGGAAGGGATTAGGGTAGGTAAGGGTTGGGAAGGAGGTAGAGGTATAAGAACCCAATAAAATACATACAACAAACACGCCAGCATTCACTGGGCACAAGGAGGGAACAAAGAGCACCGGCCTCCCAGGTTCCTTTGCCGTAGGCACCTGTCTGACTTGTTCTTAGAAGTTTCTACTCCTCAAACTTGAGGTCACCACCATCTTCTGGGGACACATTAAACCTGGAGTGCTGTGGTCAGGAGAGCGGGGTGGGGCCTTGAGGTGGCTTTTCTAGCAAGTTATTGGGCTACTGTGCTCTTTGGAGAAACAGATGGAGGAAGCTGGTCCACTCCTCAGTTTCAGTATCTTCTCTGGGAAAAATATTGGGGACCCGGTGGGAACAGGCTATCTTAGTACACATCTGGGCTGAGGACATGGTATGGTAGATACCCCAAAATGTGAAACATACAAGTTAGCGTGTGAGGGGGTGTGTGAGCAGCCCTGAGGCCAGGACTTGCCTTCCCATGGGAAGTGGGGACAATTTGGGGGCAAGTCTGGAAGCAAATCTGAAACACACACTTAAGTGCTGGTTTTAGGGTCTGCTTGACTAGACTATTAGCACAGATATGTGTATATTACAAAATCCGTGTGTGTGTGTGTGTGTGTGTGTGTGTGCGTGCGTGCGTGTGTGCATGCACGTGTACCTGAAGAGGTCAGGAGAGGGCATTGAATCTTTTGGAGCTAGAGTTACAGCTGGCTGTGAAATGGGTACAGAGAACGGAATTTGGGTCCTCCACAAGAACAGTAAGTGTTTTTTAACCACTGAGCCATCTCTGCAGCCTTAGACATTTTTTAAAAAAAGACTAGACTGACATTGAAATCTGTAGAACCGAGTAAAACGATTGTTCTACTACAGAATACGTTGGCCGCATCCGATTAGCATGCTCCTCAGGGATATTTGGCCAATAGGCAGAGTTTGGGCCAGACCTCCAGTCTTTCCCTGGGGCCCCCTGGTATCCTGTCTAGACGGCCTGTGGATGCCATGCCTCTCAACCATCAAATCTTTGGGTGAACACATTGCACTGACTCTGCAGCTCCGGAGAACCCTGACAAAGTCACTGAAGTGTGGCTGCCTTAGGAACGAGTACACAATCTCTTATGGATAAAAATCTAACAGTGCGTTTTATCGAGTCAGTTGCTTGAAGTATGTAAGGAGGGCAGGTGGGGTGCATATCACCTGCCCTGATGTTATTGAGTGGATCTCATTTGGTGTGAAGGGGAACAGGTGCTGTTGGGGAGTCACAAACAGTTGGGCACCTGTCGGATGCTTTTCTTCTAATGAATAATATACAAATTATGTTCTACCTTGGAATACCTAGTGCCCAGTGGCTTCAAAAGTTACTGAAGACTGAGATGTAGTTAAAATACCCTATATCTAGAGCAGAGCTTGAGGGAATGTCCAACCAATGCTGGACCGAACCCAAGACCCACCGCATGGAAGGGAGCCCACCTCTGACACTATGAATGATACTCGGCTATGCTTATAGACAGGAGCAGAATTGTCTTCTGAGAGGCTTTGCCAGCATCACTTTGAAACAGATGATGAGACTCACAGCCAAGAATTGGGCGACACAGGGGAAGTCTTGTGGAAAAATAGGGGGAAGGAGAAAAAGACCTGGAGGTGACAGGCGCTCCGCAAGAAAACCAACAGAGTCAACTAACCAGGACCCAGAGGGGCTTGCTGAGACCGTAACACCAATCAAGATCCATGTAGGGACTGGACCTAGGACTCCAACACCGATGTAGCCAATGGCAGCTTGGGCTTCATCTGAGTCCTCTAATAATGGCATCAGAGGCTGTTTCTGACATGGACTCTGTTGCCTGCTTTTTGATCACTTGCCCCTGGTGGGACAGCCTTGCCAGGCCACAGGGGAAGAGGACACACTCAGTCCTAATGCGACTTGATGAGCTGGGGTGGATAGGAAGGGGGGCTCCTCTTTTCTGAGGATTAGGGCAGGGGGAAAAGGGGAGAGGGGGGGAAGTTGGGGCTGGGAGGAGAGGAGGGATGGGGCCACAACCAGGATGTAAAGTGAATAAACAAATAAAAAATACTTTGCATCAGTGCTAGGAGGCACCGTGTGCCATCCCGTGTTATTTCTGATAAGACTAAGGAAGAAAGCCTGATCAAGCTTGAGAAGCACCAGCGCCGGTCTCTCTTCTTTCTAGCCTTGCTTCCTTCACACTCATGCATGTTAATCCTCTTAACCTGGATCCAGTGTGTCATGAGAGCTGCCACACAGCAGGAACGAGATAACATTGCACCATTCCTAGCGTCTATGACCCTGGGTGGCTGATACAGGTTGTCCACCATATTGAACTGTGGAGAAACTCCGACCCTGGCCATGTCTTTGCTCTAGGTGGCACAGGTGGGAGGTGTGAGTGCTAAGGTGTGAACTCAGGTCTTACTGTTGCAGATTGCATCCTGGGGCAGCAACTTCCTGTACCTAAGTGCAGCCTCAGAACCACCAAGGAGTAAGAGCTTTGGGACCAATGACTTGGAGCACTAGAATTTTTTTTTTTATGTTATCCTTCCTTTCTTCCTCCCTTGTTCTCTTTCTCTCCTTTCCCGTGTGTGTGTGTGTGTGTGTGTGTGTGTGTGTGTGTGTGTGTGAGAGGAAGAGAGAGAGAGAGAGAGAGAGGAGAGAGAAGCTTTCATTCAGTCTCATTGCTTTTTTAAATTTAAATTAAATTTTATTAATTTATTCAGATTACAACTAAATTGTTATCTCATCACTTGTATTCTCCCATTCCTTCCTCCCTCCCTCCCGTTTTTCCCCTATAAGACCGAGAGGGACCTCCTCTCCCACTATATGGTCATAGGCTATCAAGTCTCATCTTGGTAGCCTGCTTATTCTTTCTTTGAGTGCCACCAGGCCTCCCCACCAAGGAGAGGTGGTCAAATATGGAGCACCAGAGTTCATGTCAGACTCAGTCCCCACTCTCCACATAACTGTGGAGAATGTGCTGTCCATTGGGTAGACCAGAGTAGGGGTTTGATGTTTACTATTATATTGTCCTTGGTTAGTGCAATAGTTTGAGCAGCCCTCCCTGGGCCCTGATCCACCCATCACAATGTTCTTTTTGTAGGTTTCTAGGACCCTCTGGGTCCTTCTGTTTTCCCATCTCCTATATTTCTCTTACCTAGACCCAGCTATTACACTCCTTGGAATATACCTAGAAGATGCTCCACTACACAAGGACATATGCTCAACCATGTTCATAGCAGCCTTATTCATAATAGTCAAAACCTGGAAACAACCTAAGTGTCCCTCAGTTGAAGAATGGATAAAGAAATTGTGGTACATTTACACTATGGAATACTACTCAGCTATTTAAAAACAAGGAAATCCCGAAATGTGTGGATGAATGGATGGGACTAGAAATGATCACACTGAGTGAGTTAACCCAGAAGCAGAAAGACTCACATGGTATATACTCACTTATAATTAGGCACTAGCCCAAAAGGCATGTCCCATGAAAGTCTTCACTTACCAGGAGATTGGGATAGATGTGAGGACATCCTACTGAATCTCATCACTTTTTGTGGCCAATGATGGGTTGGTGGGCTCTATCTGCCCTCCTGTCCCTTGGGCCAGAGCTCCTTGTGGCCTTTTGGTGATGGGATGGGCACATGGTAGGGCTTGGTGCCAGTGGATTTGACTGTCCAGGTTACTACATTGTGTTTTGTTGTTATTGTTGTTTGAGACAGACTCTAGTGGCGTCCAGGCTGGCCTGGAACTCAAGTGGCCAAGGATGACCTTGAACACCTCATCTTCCTTCTGCTACCTCCTGAATTCTGGGATTACATGTATGTACTACTATGCTCAATTTATACAGTGCTGGGGAATCAAACCCAGGGCTTCGTGTGTATGGGGCATGCTCCCTGCCAAGTGATTTACATCACCTCCCCAGGCTACTAAGGTTTAATCTGGCGGAAAAGCTGCAGAAGTCATTGTAGATTCAAGAAGTTTTACCAACAAGATGGAAGACAAGATGGAAGATGTCTGCTCTGATCTGTGGGGAAAGAGACTTGAACAGCCCAGCTCTCTCTACAGTAACAGAGCTCTGATCTCACTTCAGATCCCAGCCTGTGACTCAAAATTCAGAGACTTTTCTGTTCTGTTCTGTTCTGTTCTGTTCTCTTCTCTTCTCTTCTCTTCTTTTCCCCTCCTCTCTCAAAAGGCTTATTTTATTACTTTTATTTATTTGTGTGTGTGTGTGTGTGCGCGCGCACGTATATGTATGTTCATGTCGGTGGGGAGGCCAGAGGTTTCGGACCCCCTGGAGCCGGATTAACAGGAGGTTGTGAGCCTCCCAGTGTGCATGCGGGGAATCAAACCCAGGTCCTGTGCAAGAGCAGCAAGTGCTCTAGACTGCCAAGCAGGTCTCTGACCCTGGAGACCTAACTTTCATCGCCTGTCTGGCACTGATGGTGTCACATTCACTCATATTATCTCATAAGGGAGAGTTGATCTGAATAAAATCATTTTAACTTGGTATGTTTTAAATGAGCAAATATTTCGCTAAAGTAGAGCATTGTAAAACATCCAGCTGTAAACACTTCAAGTATAAAACTGAGTGAGATTAAGTAGATTTGTACCAGCTGTGCCGTCACTCCACCACGCTTCTCTGAGGCCTTCTTCCTTTGTACACCAAATTAAACACTCCATTAAACGCCAGGTCCCCATCACTCCCACCTCTCCAGACAAGTCTCTGGGAACTCTTATTCCACTTCCCAAACGCTTTATGACTAAGACGCCCAGCAGAGGTGTGCCTTGCCTAGCATTGAGTGAGTAGAGCTAAGATTTAAACTCCCGTCTTACTCCGTTTCCAGTACTTTAAAAAGTTATGTCTGACACCCTGCACAGTTATGTGGAGAGCAGGGACTGACTCTGACATGAGCTCTGGTGTCCCATATTTGACGACCTCCTCTTGGTGGGGAGCGCCGGTGGCAATCAAAGAAAGAATAGGCAGACTACAGAGATGAGACTTGTTAGCCTATGACCATAAAGTGGGGGAGGAGGTCCCCCTTGGACATGGACCTAAGGGAGGGTAATAGGGTGGGGGTGGGAGGGTAGGAGGAATGGGAGGATATGAGTGATGGGAGGACAATTGAGTTGTAATTTGAATAAATTACTAAAAAAAATGAAAGAAAAAGTTATGTCCGTTCCAATCACAGATCTATCACGTCACACAAATTCATCCCTTCAAGTACACAGCTCATAGGTCTTTAGTAAATTCATGATGTTGTTGTGAGTCTTCCATTACTGATTTTTGTTGGGCTTTTTGTGGTACTGGAGACAGAACCCAGGTCACAGTGCACTGAGAGAAGCCAAGGCAGGGACAAAAAGCAGAAACCTAGACCAGGAACTGAAGCAGAGGCCATAGAGGAGCCCTGCTAACTGCCTTCCTCCTCATGGCTTGCTTAGCCCACTTCTTCATGTCACTCAGGACCACCTGCCTGAGGGTAGCCCCACTCACAATACGCTGGCCTCTCCCACGTCCGTCACACAGGCTGGCCTATAGGTTGATCTGACGAAGGCATTTTACCTGTTGTGGTTCTCTCTGCTGAGGTAACTCTACTTACTTTGTGTCACTGGCAAAAAGTCCAACCAAAAAACGTGTCTATATTTGGCCAGCGCTACTTAGTCCTCTATAATTGAATCTCTCAGGATTTTTTCCCTTTTCTTCCTCATTGGGAAATGCCTGAGGTAGGGCTGGTTCATCTCTCTGACTTTAAACGTGTCTGAAGGCATGTTCTAATCTGGACGCACAGCAACCTCTGGCTTGACTCCTCAGAGAGCCACAGAGCTGCCTGCAATCAGCAATAATGGCTACTCAGGGTGTGCAGCTGTTCTTTGGGTACCAAAGTGCCTACGACTAGCCTATCTTTAAATGCTTTGCAGTTTAGCCACATGTTATAACTCTTGGCTTGAAAAAAAACATGGCAGTTATTTGCTCTTATCTTATCTTATTTGCTGTGATTAAACACTGTGACCAAAGGAAACTGGAGGAAGAAAGGGTTTATTTTGGCTCATGGTTCTAGAAGGATGGAGACCATTACAGAAGTGAAAGTGTAACAACAGGTAGGGCGAGGCATGGATGCAGGAGCCAGGATGCTGTCTGGTCCCATCTCATTCACACACAGAAAGTGTGTGTGTGTGTGTGTGTGTGTGTGTGTGTGTGTGTGTGTGTGTGTGTGTGTGTGTGTGTGTAGAGAGAGAGAGACACAGAGAGAAAGAAAGACAGAGAGACAGAGAGACAGACAGACAGACAGACAGACAGACACACACACACACACACACACACACACACACAGAGAGAGAGAGAGAGAGAGAGAGAGAGAGAGAGAGAGAGAAGTGGGACAAGGCTGTCTCTCTTTAAGGCCCACCTCCAGTGACACATTTCTTCTGTCAATGTCCCATAACCTCAAGGTTCCATAATCTCCCCAGACACCACGAACAATTGGGGACCAAGTATTCAGACACACGAGCCTATGGAGGACATTTCTCATTCGAGCCACCATACCCCCTCACACCAGACACTTATTTTTCCTACATGGTTCTGCTTGGTTTTCTCTTTTCTTTTTGTGTGCGTGCTTGCTTTTTCAGAAGCACTAATCATAATCCACAAGGAAAGACTCTGCAACCCAAAGGATGAAATGTTAATAGCTATGGCTTGTTGACCCATTAATGCCTCCATTCAGAAGACACAGCTCCAAATGTGCACGCAATAAAAGAAGCATTCATAAGAAAACCATCTTGGAGCAAATTAATAGCTGCAATCAGAAGAAAAGTAGCTTTATGGTTGGGGTTAAATGGGCTGAGTAAGCACCCTGACACGAAGACTCTGCATTAGGCACCGTCATTATGTATGGATGTTGCGTGATGGACGACGGGAAGAGAATGGAAGTCTAGAGTCCTCCTTGGAACGTATGGGCTTCGAGGCTGTCACCCTAGCCCTGGCAAGTGGGGACTCCTCCCGAGCATTCACAATGCCACTTCAGGCAGTTTCATATCTGGGCATAAAATACACTTTAAATGGGTTTCTTCCCTTAATTGCCTGAGCCCATCCCACACCTGTGGTGCCCCTGGAAGTTGTGCTTTGAAGCCCTGTTTCTCCTCCCTGGAATGAGATGGGGAGATGGGTGTTTACAAAACACTTGCCAGAGAACTGGCACGGGGTGGGGGAGGGGGCACACGGACACACATGCTGCTTTGTTTTCCTCCTCCAGCTGAGGCAAGAATGTGCTCTGTAGCTTCAGATCCAGAAAAGAGTCAGCAGTGTGCTGACTATGGGGCTACTGCCATGACACCAGGCACCAAACAGCATCTTGAGGAAATCCTGGTGCCAGAGGCCTGAAGGTTAGTAGTCCTGGCCTTGCTGCTCAGGGGCCACGCGGCTTAATGCACTTCGTCTAACCACTCGGAACTTCACTTTTCTCATTCTAACATGACGTCAGTGTTTCAGAGGGAGGCTACTCTTTGCTTGCTGCTCCTCTGATACTTTTACACACTAATTGTGCTCCTTGCATTCTTCTCTGGAGATACCTGTATCCTAGCTGGGCTCAGATGCTGGATGTGAGCCCCAGGCTGTGTCCAATTATTTTTTTAATCATTTTTTTTTGGAGACAAATTGAACCCACAATCCTTTTTTTCTATACCTTCCAAGCACCTGGGATTACAGGTGTGTGTCACCACATCTGGATAGCATCCGTTTGGTTTTTTTTTTTTTTAAGATTTATTTTTTATTTTTACAAATATGAGCATCTGCTTGAAAGTACGTAAGTGGATCACATGCATGCCTGCTGCCCTTTGAGGCCAGAAGAGGGCATCAGAGTGCCTGGACCTGGAGAGAGTTGTGTACCACCATGCAGTGCTGAGAACAGGACCCTGGGGGTTCTCTGCATGAGTAGTCAGTGAGCTGCTTTGGGAGGGGTGCACGCAGATTGGTGACAGAAGGAGGAAGAGGACAAGCAAGGTTAGCCGAATTAACCCTGGCAATCTTGGTGATGTGTGTCCCAGCCAGATCTCCTCTGCATCCTTACTCAGCCATTCTTTGTATGTGATGGAAAGTGGACCACAAGTTAGTCACAGCTCTGCTAAACTTGGCTTCTGTGCACTCACGGCCCCGAGCAGAGCACTTGCCTCACAGGGTTGTAGTGAGTTTGGCTACCTGTTAACATTTATTGGGTACTTTCGGTGTGTTTTCTGAAGTTCTTCGTGGGTGCTTAGGGCACACAGCATCTCTCTGACTGACAACACTCTGGTTATCTTTTGAACATGAGAAAATGGAGCCTTCAAGATCATCTTATGCAAGGTCACCCGGTTATCATATGGCAACGATCCACATTCAATCTTTCTGCCTCAGCAGAAACTCAGGAGGCACAATGAGGTGACGTAGGAAGCTCAGACTCTCACAATGAGCTGCCGACTTTGAAGGTTGGTGAGTCTGATACCTCTTCAGTTCCGAGGGAGGATCAAACGCTCTGAGGAGAGGCCAGAGACCCTGTCCCAACCTCACCCACTCTCTCTGAACTGACTCATGAAGTGATTATCCTACGGCCCTTGGGGAGTTATCAAGGGACAAGGCCACCTTGCGGCTTTATAGACGGGTTCTCATGAAGGACATGCCCACCTAGCCCTTTAAGGGCTGGATAAAAGAAGTAAACTGAGAACAACAAAGTAATTATGTCTTCAGACCCTGCTGCAAAGCAGCGACTGTGTGAGGCTGGGCTGGGAGAGAGGGGAGCAGTTCATCAGTGTGGGTGTTCCCACGGCTGACCTGGAAGGGGTTGGCTCTAATGAGTGCTAACAAAGGGTCTTTGAAACTTCTGAGATGAAAGAGTGCGAATGTTTCAAGGAGCGTTGCTTGTTCCCACTGATCTGTGGGCCACAGTCAAGGACGAAGGGCGATGACGTCAGTCCCACATGCTGATGACGCCATACCCTAGTGTATCCTTGCCACCTAATGTGATGTTCCCTCTGGGGAGTGGGTGCTCTAAGCACCTCTTTCCATCGGCAGAAGCGCAGTTTCCCTTCCTGTCTCTGGCCTTCCTTATTATACAGTCACCTCTTGTGTTTATGCATGTATGTGCACCACATGCGTGCCGGGTGCTTGCACAGGTCAGAAGGGGGTGTCAGATCCCGGGAACTGCAGCTATGAATGCTTGTGAACCACCATGTGGGTGCTGAGAATCAAACCTGGGTCCTCTGCAAGAGCAGCAAGTGCCCTAAGCCTTCTCACCAGTCAGCGCTGCCATTGCAGATGTATATATTTTCCATATTCCTTCACAACCTGCTTTAAGGATCAGTACAATATGGATGCAAGTGGTAAGAAGCAATGTGGAGGAGACGCTTTAGTGGTTTTGGGAGGAGCAGAGGTCTAGCCACCGGCCTGGAAATATCTGTGTTTTTACTAAGTTCCTCTGGAGTGGAACTTTCCCTGTTGTCCGACTCCAAGGAATTTCCACCTCCAATCACACAGCGAAGACTCCAGGGCACGGAGTGGTGGGTGGTGGATAACAGGCACTCAAATATCGGTTGCTTGAGTGAAGATTATGGGGCATGTAACGGAACGCGATAATTAGATGCTTCTGGGTCTCATGGTGGGGGCATTTAGTTCCTGGATTTTCTTCTTCTTCTTCTTCTTCTTCTTCTTCTTCTTCTTCTTCTTCTTCTTCTTCTTCTTCTTCTTCTTCTTCTCCTCCTCCTCCTCCTCCTCCTCCTCCTCCTCCTCCTCTTCTTCTTGTTTTTCGAGACAGGGTTTCTCTGTGTAGCCTTGGCTGTCCTGGACTCACTTTGTAGACCAGTCTCACCTCGAACTCACAGCGATCCACCTGCCTCTGCCTCCCTGAGTGCTGGGATTAAAGGCGTGTACACCACCACGCCCGGCTCTGGTTCCTGGATTTTTCAATTGGCTCTATAACTATAGTAATTCAGATTAAAAAATAAATACAGGAAGCTCCAGGTTCTCTGGAAAGCATTTGTAGAAAGTGCTTTATGACATGTTACTGATTACAAATTTAGCACCCTTTCTAGCAATTTTACGGTGTGTTGTGTGTGTGTGAACACACCCACATACATGTAGGTATGTGGGCACATGTAAATGGACATCAAATGGTCAGGGGACTTCCTCAATTGCTTTCCATCTTAGCTCCATCTCGCTGAACCCGGTGCTCACTCATTCAGCTAGCTGGCTCGGGAGCAAGCTTCAGGCATCGTCCTGACTCTTCTTTCTGCAGAGCTAGTATTTTAGAATTGTACTGCTCCTTGGAGGTGGTAGTGCAGGCCTTCAGTCTCAGCTCTCCAGAGGCAGAGACAGGAGGACCACTGTGAGTTAGAGGCCTCCCTTGGGTGGTGGGGATCTGAATTCAAGATCTCGGGTTTGCATAGTAAACATTTTACTCACCGAGCCATGTCTTCAGACTGTCTAGATTCAAAGCAACAGTTCCTGTCAACTATTCAACAGTCGCCTATCAGCTTCAGGTCAGATAGGAGTCACCTTTCCATTTTCCAGTTTCTCCCTGGTAAACTGTGCCTGTAGTGGGTGTTAGGGAAGACTGGAGTGGGGAGGGAGCCTTCAGCATTGTGAGGGGTGGGTGGTGGAGGGGTGAGGGTGGCTGGCGGAAGGGTAGGTGCAGTTGGAAAACGTTTGCAAAATTGGCTTCACCACTGCAGTGTTCTTTGTCTAATCTGGTCAGTCAGTTTCAATGACCAGTTCCTTAGAGTGACCCTCCTCAGAGGCCCCTTTTCCCGGGGGGGGGGGGGGGCGGGGAGGTCCTTAACTTTCCAGCTCCCAGCGATTTTGATCTCTTCCATGTGTTCCCAGTGCAGGGTGGGCGGTGGGGGAGAGGGTCTGCATCCCATGCTTGTTTGCCTCTGTGACACCCTGCTTAGAGGTTCCATCTTGCCTTTCCTGGGTTCTGTTAAGCCCAGTCAACTATTATTTGTGTTACCACTCCATTCTAACGGGTTAAGGCAGAACCATCGGGTGATCAGAAACCTCTTAGAGCCCGAGATAAACGAGTCGCAAAAATCACCACAGCTCCCAAGCTGAGAGATGGATGATTCACAAACTTAGGAGTAAATAGAATGAGTGCCCGCAGTGGTAAGGGCCGGGTGGAGCCAGTTAGGCTCGCTGTACTGTTAGAAGACATCTCGCCACCCGTAGAGCATGTTACCTGAAGGTAGACTGCGCTGGATGCAAAGCTAACCTTAGGGTCACCTTGGAGGAAACGAAATACAGCTGACACGCTAAGAAAGGACAGAAAAATAGAATAGAACTAAAACCACAGGAGGAAGAAAAAGGGAAGGAAGAAGAATACAGATCCAGAGCAATACATGGACAAGAGGGCCCACTGTGTGGCTGGCTCGGGCCTGTGATCCCAGCTCTCTTGGGAAGCCAAGATTGGATTGTCACAATTTCAAGGACAGCTTGTACTTGGGAGTTTCAGGCCTATCTAGGCAGCAGAGTGAGACTGTGTAAAATGTAGCCTCAGACAACATAAATGAACAAAGGTGTGTGTGTGTGTGTGTGTGTGTGTGTGTGTGTGTGTAGGGTGGGATACGTGTGCTTTTGCGCATTGCTGGGTCAAATCCACATCTAGGCATGGCTCTAGGTGTGCTGAGCACTGCCTGGGTGCCTCCAACTCCCTCCCACAACTATCTGCATTAACATTTATATCTGTTAAATACCTCCTCCTTCAAGAAGCCCTTAGCAATACAGAGCATTGTCGGCACCTGTGGGCTTCATTTCTTTACCTGGTAGTCTTGTTGGTTGAATTTGGTCATTAGATTGCTTGTGGTTTCGCTATGTCTTCGCTTTCATGCTTTGTCGGTGGTCTATGCTTTGTAAGGCTTCCTCACTGATGCAACAAGCAGTGAGCATCCTAACACATTGCGCGTGCGCGCGCGCGCGCACACACACACACACACACACACAGACACACACACACAGACACACAGACACACACACACACACACACACACACACACACACACATTTCAGTATCTAAAACATGTCTACATGGAGACATTTCTGGTCCCAAGCATCTGGGACAAGCAATATCCTGCCTGCATCTTAAACTCTTCCTTTGTGTAAATGGCCTGTACAGATGGGGCTGACAGATGGGACAAACTCACATCCAGAGATGAGGACTGGTGATGGGATCTGATGGCTGCAAGCCTCGCTGTGCACTTTCTTGATGTGACGAACTTCTTCCTCTCTATAGCTGGCTGAGACCCTGGGTTTATGATGTTTTCTCTGGGAATTGGGAAGTATACTTCATACTGCTACCAATACTGTCCCCTGTGTGTGCATGCACACGTCTCCTCCACCCTTGAAACTCCTTTTATTTTGACTTTTGCTTCCACAGTGCAGATGTTCCTCTTCTCAACAATCTTAGTCAATCTTCAAAGCTATCTTTAAAAAAAAAACCATTTATTTATTTAATTTTATGTATATGGGTATTCTAACTGCATGTATACCTGCATGTCAGATGAAGGCATCAGATCCCAGTATAGATGCTTGTGAGCCACCCTGTGGTTGCTGGGAATTAAACTCAGGACCTTTGGAAAAGCAGCCAGTGCCCTTAACCCCTGAGCCATCTCTCTAGCCCCCTCAAGGCTTTCTTAACAATGCAAATTTACCTTAACAATATGGAGGCAAAGTCACTGACAAGACCAAGAGCTGGGCCAGGCACTTGTTCTGCTTTGCAGTGGCATGTGATGGTCACCACATCACCAGTTGACAGGTAGAAGAGCACCTCTGGCTGCTGATTCAGTCACCAGCCCTTCAGAGTACCTCTCAGAGGCCCTGGCAACCCTGCTCCTCCCCATCCACCTGTTGTCCCTCTGCCTGAAGTGGCCTCTCTTCTCCCTCCCCTCTGGGGCCTTCCTGTACTACTTTAGTTGACCCCCAGCGTCTCCTAGTTTGCTCTGTACTTCTTTTACCATAGCATCTGTGTTCTGAGCAGTGAGTGACATTCTATGGGTAGAATCCTTTGATGGGAGACAGACAGCATCACTGTGGATGTGCCCCGAGCAGCCATTCCGACCTTGCTTCCTCATTAGTAGAACAATGATGACCAGTTATCCTGGGACCATGTGATGAGACTGGTTTTGTTGTTGTTGTTGTTTGTTTGTTTTGTTTTTTCGAGACAGTGTTTCTCTGTGTAGCCTTGGCTGTCTTGGACTCACTCTGTAGACCAGGCTGGCCTCAAACTCACAGCGATCCCCCTGCCTCTGCCTCCCGAGTGCGTGATGAGGCTGTTTCAAGGTTAGACATGATCTGTAGGAAAAGGACTTTAGAAATGATTCAAAGCCACGAAAATCTCAGACATCTCACTACGGGATCTTCGTGTGTCACGCTTCGAGAACAGTGTGACCCATGCTCAAAGCTCATATAAAATCTCAGCTGATGGGTGGTGGTGGGTGACAGAGCACATTGTGGCTACAGTTGCAGAACGAGCCTCTGCTCGGCCTTGGCTTTGCTTCCTTTGCAGAACTTCCATGCTTAGGGCATGGTGATCAAAGAGAGGGAAGGACAAAGAAGGAAGCTGGTGGCTTTCTACAGAGCGCTGTACTCAGTTTGCGTAACCACGTTTCCTGGTCCTCTGTGTGTTTGGGGCATTTAATGACTCATTCTCTCATTCACATCATTAAGCCTCTTCTGTTGCCTTGGGCAGCATTGAAACAGGCACGAGTAAGGTATCACAGTAGAGTAACTGACCTGAACACCCAAGGAAACCACCATGCTTAAGATATAGCTAGGGTATGGATGGGGCCCCTAGCTTGAACCTGGGAGCTATTGATGTTCTCAGAGCACTATTGTTTTGAATTTTTAAATTACATTTTCTTATTTTATTTTATTTGTTTAAGTGTTTTACCTGCATGTGTGTGTGTATACCATGTACATGCCTAGTGCCTGCAGGGGTCAAGAAAAAGGCATTGAATCCCCTGCAAGTTTTTTGGTTTGGTTGTTGTGTGTTTTTTTTTTTTTTTTTTTTTTTTTTTTTTTTTTTTTTTTTTGAGACAGGGTTTCTCTGTGTAGCCCTGGCCTGGCTGTCCTGGAACTCATTCTGTAGATCAGGCTGGCTTTGAACTCACAGAAATATGCCTGCCTCTGCCTCCTCAGTGCTGAGATTATCACCACTGACCCAGCTGAGATGGGCTTCCTTGCCAAATCTGGAGCTCGCTATTTATCTAGACTTGCTGGACTGTAAGCCCCAGGCATCCTCCTGTTTCGACCTCCGCAGGGCTGGGGACACAGATGTGGGCAGCCACACCCAGCTTTCACATGAGTGCTGGGGGTTTGAACTTGGGATCCCATGCTTGCAGAGCCAGAACATAGCCATTGAGCCATCTCTCCAGCCTTATTTCTCAAATTTTCAGAGTCGAACATAACCTCCCAAACTTTCTAAAGCTCCTTTAGTTAGTCTTGATTGTCCCCATTTTTGATGGTACTTCTTGTAAAATTTCTTCTTGCCCATTCAGTTGGGAGAAGTTATGGGTGACTGTTTGTCAATGAGCCTTTGAACCATGAAGTGTCTCAAGTCATGAGGAAGCATTTCCAATACCTGGTGCTCAGGTGATTCTTAGATGGTTTTGGTGAGATCATTTTAAAATAAATTCATATAGACCATAGCACAGCATAAAGAGACTAGAAAGAATCTTTAAACTCATGGTACGGTTTCTTTGTATTTATAATAAAGTATGTCATATTAGATCCACGCAGGTATTGCCTGATAGGAAAACAATTTTAAGTATCTGAAATATGGGTTGACAAAATTTTCCAGTTATCTCTGGAGCAGGGTTTCTCATGAGACTCAGGAGTAGGACTCTAGAAGATGCAGTGTTCCAGGCAGACTGGCCATGGTCCCTGCTGCTTCTGGCCTGGGCAGGAGAGCCCCTGAGAGTCTTCCCATCCTTAAACCCTTCAATCCAAAGCTGAGAGCATCCCTGCCCCAGCTTTCCCTCAGCACCTCTGCTTTGCATGCCGTGGTAACTCAGAAGAAACATCGTCCAGTGCTGAACTAAGTCAGCCTTGAAAGTCGGCTGTCTCTGCTTGTTTTTAGTAATCTCAGCTCTTTGGCAATCAACATGGTAGTGGCTTAATTGAGGATCCTTTTATGGTTGGCCTCATAATGTAAAATGTTGCTGCTGTGCCTCCCACCCTCTAAAGCCCTCTGTGGGACACCATCACTGAACCCTGCCTGTGTTTATGAGCTGGGTCCCACCCAAGGGCTTCTGTCCCCTTCTACCAGCTTTATTGGTTACAGAGTGGTTTCGCCTTGGCGTCTTTAATAGTGTGTTTACCTTACTCACCAAAAGAAAAACCAAAGGACAAGAATTGTATAGAGGCAGGGCACCCTTCTCCCTTTCCAAATGCAGTGCTTTACAAAGAGGGCTTCCAAATGAGGAAACACTTATTGCCGTTTAAGTTGGTTTTCCTCCCACCGTGGAAGCAGACATTGATCCAGAAGATGCTATTTTCTTTGGCTAACTGCTCAACCAGAGGATGTCCCCTCCCTAAGTGGAGGGTTAGGGTGGGCTCCAGCACAGTGCTGGCTGCATGGCAGGGCACCTGCTTCTTCTTCTGCCTGGTTCTGTGTAGGAGGGAGAGCTAAGCGGGTGGTGAGGGAGCATCCCAGCTGGCAGGGCTGGCTAGCATCTTTGGCTTGAACAGGGTCACTGGTTTACCTGAATAAGCTACTTCTGTATAAGGCAGCACCCATCTGCAGCACAGAGGAACTGTGTGTGCGGGCAGCAGCAGATGGCCATGGCCAGCTGGGAGGCTGGAACCAACAGGTGTTTATTCTCCCATGGTTGGGCATGGTGGCTGGGTGCTGGAGGGTCAGAGTGGTGTTTTGGTGTCTGCTGGTTGCCAGCAGCAGCCTTTGGCACTGAATTGTGGCAGCCCATGTTAGTCTCTCTGCTCTGTGTCCTGTCTTCTCCCCCTCGCCCTGTGTATGGTGTACACACCACAGAGTGAGTGTAGAAGTCAGACAACCACACATAGACTCATTTCTCTGTCCTAGGAGAACCATGGACAGTGTGGGTTGCAGCCATCTGGTGGAGAGGGTGCCTTTTAAAGCTTTGCCAGTGACTCTGTCTACTTGCCAAGTTGTGCCCTCTGCTTTTTTCTAATTTGGACAAATAGGCCAGCAAGGGCCTGGATGGCTGATACGGGGGCTGATGGCTGTGCAAAATCCCTGAGTTTATAAACTAAAGCAAGGAGCTTGTGGGTATCTCTCTGGAAATAGCCGTAGCTTCTATCCACAGCTTGTCAGATGTGTTTGCTGAAACGGCTAGGAAGACTTGTGATGTGAAAGTGGGCAGGTCCTCCTGATCCCCACCATTACAGCAAACTTTCATATGTTTATTTTGTCAGAGGCTGAGTGTTCCATAATCTGCTTCACTCACCGTCCCCTCCTCTGATGGGAGGGCACTCCCTGTCACCATGAGTCACACAGTATTTTGTGTTCCATGAACCATTAATACCATAAAAGTTGGCCTAGGAAAACAAAGTTTTATAGTCAAGTAAGACTTGGGAATCATGTCTCTGCTCCCCTCTTCCTGAAGATCAGCAGTACACATGGGTTTTAAAGGACCAGGCGATGGCCGGTGGAAAAATGGGCATCTTCCAAGTCTGGTGACCTGAGTTTCATCCCAGACTCCACATAGGGGAGGAGAGAAATGACTACTAAAAATTGTTGTTATCTTTTGATTTCTGTTCTTTTTTTTTAGATTTTATTTTTTTAAAATTTTTTCTAAAAAATTTTAAAATTAATTTATTCATATTACATCTCAATGGTTATCCCATTCCTTGTATCCTCCCATTCCTCCCTCCCTCCCATTTTCCCCTTACTCCTCTCCCCTATGACTGTGACTGAGGGGGACCACCTCCCCCTGTATATGCTCATAGGGTATCAAGTCTCTTCTTGGTAGCCTGCTATCCTTCCTCTGAGTGCCACCAGGTCTCCTCATCCAGGGGACGTGGTCAAATATGGGACATCAGAGTTCGTGTGAAAGTCAGACCCCACTCTCCACTCAACTGTGAAGAATGTCCTGTCCATTGGCTATATCTGGGTAGAGGTTTGAAGTTTACTGCAAGTATTGTCCTTGGCTGGTGCCATTGTTTGAGCAGGACCCCTGGGCCCAAATCTGCCTATCATAATTTTCTTCTTGTATGTTTCTAGGACCCTCTGGATCCTTCTACTTTGCCATTCTCCCATACTTCTCTCATCTAGAGTCCCAATAGCCCAAGAGGCATGTCCCATGAAAGTCTTCACTTACCAGGAAACTGGGACAGAGGGGAGGACATGCTACTGGGACTCTGATTTCTGTTCTTGCTCCAGGGGTATATACAGCATGCACACACAAACACACAGACACACAGGCACACACAAAGGTACACAGACACAGAGGCACACAGACAGACAGACAGACAGAGACACACACACACACACACACACACGGAAAGGGGGTATTGGACAAATCTTTCAATATAGAAATCTATTCAGCTTTATTTCAATGCAGTGTACGCCAAGTGAATTTGACTACAAATCCATCCATGAGGTTTTTTTTTTTTTTTTTTTTTAAATGAACAATATTTGCTATAAATGCTGGAACTAGTGTGTCAGCAATTTGGTGACCACTGGAGAGTGGTCAAGAATATTGACATGGCATCAGGCTCAAGTTGGACTTGTTGACTTTTGGAAAGTTAACTGAAGCTCATGGGCCCAAGTTTCCTCATCTGTCTGGTGCTACTTGCTTTACAGAAGTAATACCCGAAACAAGATAGAAAAACTGTTTAGCATGGGCCTGGGGATAACATAACAAATCAGTACATGGAGGTGTCTCCATTGCCAGATGATTAAAATCTGTGGTTTCAAGCCGGGTGTGGTGTCACACACCTTTAGTCCCAGCGCTCGGGAGGCAGAGGCAGGTGGATTGCTGTGAGTTCAAGGCCAGCCTGGCCTACAAAGCGTGTTCAGGACAACGAAGGCTACACGCTGTCTCAAAAAACCAGAAGAAAAGAAAATCTGTGGCTCTTTGGTGTATTACTCTCAGGGATCACTATTTTGACACACACACACACACACACACACACACACACACACACACACACACACACACACACGAGGTTTGCAAAACCACCAGCCTCTGTGAGCATCCACCCTAATGTAAGAAAGTTTCGATTCTCTCAGCATCTCAGAATTCTGGGAATAAAGTTTCTCCAAATTGAGTCCTTCTGCCCCTGGGGAACTTATTTGGAGCCATCAATCAGGCAGGACTTCACTTGGCTGCTGGTAGCCAGCTTTGTCGTCTGGGATGGATGGAGCTGCAGACAGGAATGGAGATTTGCCTATGTCACTGACTTCCTCTGGGAGTGCTTGCTGGGCAGTGGGGACCCGGAGAAGGGTAGGTATAAGACACAGCACTCTGCTTGAACCAAGACAATTGGATGGAGCCTTGGTCTTATTTCATGGGACTGCCTCTCACTTGCCATCGCTGTCTCTAGCTTTTCCTCTATCTACATCTGCGCCTCTCAAACCTCCAATGAGACTCTGTCACCCATAAACGTAAAGATTTGGTTTCAGTGGCATCATTTTATGAAAACCCATCAGCTGGTCTACAAGGAACAGATGGAAGGACAAAATAGGTCCAGGGCTCTTACTGGGGCTGTTGAAGGAGCCGAGGCAAAGGGTGATGGAGATTTAGACTAGATAATAGGACAAAGGCCAGATGTGTCCTGGGCAATGGGTGCTGGTGTGTGACTGATGATGACTGCCAGCTGTGCAGATGTGGCCTTCCCTGGTCATCTGAGGTGGGGACACACTCAGCCTTTCAGGACACTACTATATAGTCCCAGGATGGTTTCAAACTCTTCATCTTCGTGCTCCATCCAGAGTGCTGGGCTCACAGATGTGAACCAGCATGCCTGGCTGAATGCAGATGGTTTCACAGGTGAGGTTTAAGATGACTGTGCACCCTGGGAATGGGAGGACGTCGGAGGCAGGAGGTACTAAAGGCATCCAATTTGCTAGAAACCAAAACAGCAGACATTGTGACGAGCAATTCAGGTGGCTCATAAACGTCATGAGATCTTAATGTGTTCTGGCTTGTAGTTTCATAGCATCTTGTAAAAAGGAGTCTTGGGACAGGAAGATCACACGTTTGAGGCCATCCTGGGCTACAGACTGAGAACCTGTCTCTCTTACATGTATTTAATGGTTTGTGTTCTATCAGTGTTATGTGCAGACTCAGCAAGACCATAAGAAGGCTCAGCTTAATGCTAGAGGCCACCAAGCTCAAGGCAGCATAGGTGGTTTCTGTGTTTCTCAGACCAAGGGGATGTGGATGGACACACACACACACACACACACACGAGCAAAAATGCAACTGAGCTAGTGACAACCTGACTCTACAACTTGTTCTGGCATTGGAAGAACCCTTTTCTTTCACACACATAGTTAGACCACCTTTCCAAGCCTCCTTTCCAAGAAGGCACAGCCAGTGGATCACATCCTGGCTGTTTGGGCCCAGGATGTGGCCATATATCCTGATGTGATATGTGCTCTCTTCAGGCCAAGTTCCCACAGTGCTTCATGTGTGACTTCAGTCTTCCTCTCCTATCTATTGTAGACGTTTATGTCCTAAGGATATTATGTGTTTTCAGACCTATCTTTCAAACCAGATAACTAGGACCTGAGCCTGGCCAAGGTATGTGGTCAGGCTCCATGAAATACACACAGGAAGTTTCTGTAGGTGTTCATAGCTTAACTCTCATCCAAGTGACCCCTGTACTTTCATGAGCTTTCTGTCTTGCCCAAGTACAATATGACATCGTATGCCCTCATCTCATATTCCTCTCTCTCTCTCTCTCTCTCTCTCTCTGTGTGTGTGTGTGTGTGTGTGTGTGGTGTGTGTGTGTGTGTGTGAGAGAGAGAGAGAGAGAGAGAGAGAGAGAGAGAGAGAGAGAGAGAGAGAGAAAGTCAGCACATGTATGCACATGTGTATGGAGGTCACGGGACAACCTATAGTGCAGTGATTATTTTCAGAGCCCCTCCCTCCATCCCTCTGTCCCTTCCTCTCTCCATCCCTTCCTCCCTCCCTTCCCTTATTTTTTCCTTCCTTCTCTCCATTCTTTCTTCTTTCCTTCCTTTCTTATCATGGTCTCCCACTGGCCTAGAGCTCACCAAGCAGCCTAGGTTCGCTGGCAGTTAACCTCAGTGATGCCTGTCTCTTGCTTCCCAGCTGTGGGGTCACAGGCACAAGCCCTAGCACCTGGCTTGTTAAGTACAGCTTCAGGGAGTCCAGCTCAGACCCTGAGTTCTCTCCAAAGCACCCACCTCCTTCAAACTGTCTTTTGTTGTTGCTTGTTTTTGAGAAATGGTCACACCATGAAGCTCAGTTAGTTCTTCAAGGTCGCAATCCTCCTGCCCTAGCCTCTTGAGTTCTGGGAATACAGGGGTGCAACCCCCACGACCAAATTTTTAAAATTACACCTATTTATTGTATGCATGTATCTATGTGTGTATGCCTGTGCATGTGTGCATTTATCAATGTGTTTATACATGTATGCATCTATATGTATATATACATATACATGTATATGTATTTATGTATGTATATATACATACACACATATGTTGTGCATGTCTTAGCATTCATGTGATGGTCAGAGGATCACATGTAGAAACTGACGCACTCCTATCATGTAGGTCTCTAGGACCAAACTCAGGCTGTCAGATTTGGTCACCACGCGCAGCTTTGTTTTGTGCTTTTGGAGGGAGGGAGTCTTCAGGAAGAAGCCGAGATGCCATGTTTAGTTCCTGTTTAAATAGCAGTCCTTTTGGCTGTGGCACTATGTCCTTGTAGTCCCAGCACATAGGAGGCAGAAACAAGAGGATTATGAGTTCTAAGCCTGGCAGGGCTATAAAGAAATCTTGCCTCAAGGGTGGGGGCGGGGGAGGAAACAAAATCAACTGTGAAGGTTAATTTTGCTTGTCAACTTGATAGGGTCTAGGATGTGTCGGGGGGGGGGGTCTATAGGGAAGAGTGACAAGGTGGGTGGTACCTTCCAGAACGCAGCCCCAAAGTAAAGAGATCTCAGAGAGAAGCTGTGCTCTTGCCCGCCTTCCCTTGCATCTTGGTGCTGCACACATCTGTCCTTCCCTGATACCAGACTTAAGCTTCTGGGAGTGAAGACCAGAAACCCTCCAGGAATCATGGAGGCTTTCATCACCATGTTAGCACTGCTGAGGCCCTCAACTCTGTGGACTTAACAGCTACTGGGCCCTCAGGCTCTGCGGCCATTGTTGGAGTACGGAGCCCTGAGTGTAAGCCACTGTGGTAAATCTTCCTTCACAATACCTTCATTCTATCAGCCCCTTGCCTCTGAGAAACTTGACTAATAAACCAACTGAACCTACTGGGATGTCTTCAGAAGGAGCACAGGAGAAGCAAGACTTCAGACACAGGCATTTTTGCTGTTTGGGATTCCAAGCACTGATTACATGGGTCCTGCCTCTGCTTCTCATCAGTTGCGCAGTCAGGAGAGATGGCTCCGAGGCTAAGAGCACTGTCTGTTCTTCCAAAGGTTCTGAGTTCAATTCCCAGCAACCACATGGTGGCTTACAACCATCTGTAATGAGATCTGGTGCCCTCTTCTGGCATGAGGGCAGAATACTGTATAAATAATAAACAATTAAAAAAAGAAAAGAAAAGAAAATGAAGACTATGTCTTATAAGAACAGTGGGACGATGGGACGGGTCTCTCCAGCTGTGCCCATGAGTCACTTGTTCACTTTCATCCTGCTGGGAATGAGCCGGGTGGGTTGTGTAGAGGGCTCTGACGGTGGAGTGCACCATGGAATTAGAGGAGGAACAGTTCTCCCTACTTCCAGTGTCCCGGGGCCTTATTGCTTATCGTGAGTCTGCTGCTCATCTGGACCAAGTATGAAGATTTCATCACCTCGGCCTGACCAGTGAGGGTTCTGAAATAGTGTTCACCTGTGGATGTACATTTTACTTGGATGCTGGGAAGTGATTCAGTTGATTATGGGGATCTGAGTTCAATCCCTCAAGATAGGGGGCTGGTTCCTAAAGAGACACAGGAGGGTGTCTTCTGACCTACATATATACACACACATACACCTGGCGTGCACACGCACACACACACACACACACACACACACACACCACTTTCACTTAGGTTCTTTTTCAGAGATCAGTCAAGAGGAATTTGAAATGCTTGCTGCTTTTTTAAGTTCTACTTTCCATGAAGTAAAAGTAGCTGTGGCCCGAGTGGCTCTGTCCCCTGTGTCCCACCAGACTTTGGAGTAAATATGAGGAAATGCATTCGCAACCAGTGTGACCATTAGAGGGAGCCCAGGTCTTGTGCAAATCCTACGACGACGGACTGGGTGCAGAGCAGCAGAGGACAGGTTCTTATTTCATCTTAAATTTTACTAATTACAGATGTGTCTGGGAAAGTGTATTTCTGTTTCCACAGGGCTCACAGATTAATCCATTACCCTATAGGGGATCTAAAGAAACTGTTACTAAAGCTTATGTTCAGTTGGGGGGCGGGGTGTAGAAATTACACTTATTTAAAATAATATCAATCAAGCATGTGTCTAAGTCTGGTGAGACCCAGACAGTTTGGACACCCCTTGCGGTGTTGGTGTACGTAACTGAGGCCAATTCTGGGCTGAGTCACTGGGTCCACAAGACAGAGGGGGTGATGGTGGGGCTCTGGTGCTCAGTGGTTGCTCTGCAGGGAGGAGTGTGCAAGCTGTGGGGGGGGGCGGGGGCCTCCCTAGACCCTGGGCTGCTGTGCTAACTTGGATCTCTTAGCATCAGCACAAGTCCCACACAGGCTAGGCAAGCACTCTGCCCCAGAGATTCCCCCGGCGCAGGCCCAGAACTGATCTCTTCACTGGTTCCTCTGCACGCTCTTTAGGGCATAGGTTTTGTGAGCTGAATCAGGAGTTGAGTGTGGGATGTTGTGGCTGGTGTGAGTTTCCGTACAGTGGGGAGGTAAAACAAAAACAGGTCCTTACTCCAAATGTCCTGCTGCTCACAGAAAGAGTGGCTTGGTCTTCACAAACCCAATACGTGCCAAAGCGCAGAGGAGTGTTTTCAGAGCTGAGCCTCTAGTTCCTGTTCACGGAGAGGGCTTCCAACACGGGGCTTGTTCAGGAGACTTCTGGAATGCTCACGTCCTGCTTGTGCAAAGATGAAAAAAAAAATTGTAAAACTCCTCCAACTCAGCAAAATAGAACAACGGCAAACAAATGAACAATCCCTCGGAATGATGGTCCATGCAGAGGCAGGGTGTAGTGTGAAGATGCCACTGAAGGCCAAGACGGCGGAACTGTCTAAGATGGAAACAGGACAAATGCAGCAGTACTGCTAAGCTGAAGGAGGAAATCAGTGGGATTCTAATGTCCGCAGCTCCAGGCACTGCCAGACTTTTCTTCTTTAGATCTTCATACTGGAAGAGGTGCCAGCAGGGGCCGTTTGGAGAAACACTCCCCTGCAGCAGCTGCTGAGAACTGGGGTGGGGTGGGGGGCAGGCTGCTGCTGCCCACCTCCACTCAGTCTGCGTGTCTCACAGCCTTGCCCAGAGCCTCCCAAACTACAGGACCACAGAACTCTGCCTGCCTTAAAAAGAAAAAGTCCAGAAAAATAAATTGCACTCTTCAGAATTCTCAAGAGGGAAGAATGATTGTTCTTCTTACAATAACTTGACTTGCTTATTTTATCATTATTATTTAATTCTTGTTTGCTTTTTGGCTGCCCTCAAAAATTGCTATGTAGCCAGTGAAGACCTTGAACTCCTGACTCTTCTGCCACCTCCTCCCAAGTGCTGGAGTTACAGGTGTTATCGTCACTGGGCCTGGTTCAACTCATGTTTATATTTTAAATTGGATTTTAAGTCTCAGAAAGCCTCTCAGCAAAGAATGAGGCATTTCTTGTAGCACACCGTGGTTTTACAGTGTATAATCGAAGTCTAGTATTTTCTATTTTATTTACTGCTTAGTGTCTGTCTTCCAGCGCACACTGTTTTCCTTACTGCTCAGCGGGCTCGTGCCTCATTTGCAGCCAGGTAATTTATAAGTGACAGATAAGCATTAATTCCATGCTTTATTAATTCTTCTTGGCATGGAGCATAGGCCTGAAAAATCCATGAACAGCTTCTCAAACACTTACTTTAAAAAATGTTAATTACATTTTATTTATTTATTTACCATGTGCACACATATGTGCACACACCGTGTGGAGGTCAGAAGACAGTTTGGAAGAGTCAGTCCTCTGCTTCGACTATGTGGGTCTGGGGGGTGTACTCAGGTCTTTAGGCTTGGGGGCAAGCACCTCCGCCCACTGAGCCATTTCGTCAGCCGCCAAATGCTCTCTGACCTACTTAGTGAATGAACCAACCACTACTCACAACTACTGTACCATTCTTTTTCCTCCTGGGCTTCACCTTCTCTCTGTGATCACCCGTCCTCATCCTGGGTCCTGGACCACTCAGTAGAAGAGGGCAAAGAAGGATGCCTACTCAGTGTCCTCAGAAAGAATGCAAACAAGGTTAAATCTCTCAGGATCCCTTACAAGGGTCACGAGCTCCTTCACTCTGAGGGACAGACATAACTTAGCAGGTTGGTTGCAAGAACTCCTGGTCTCAGTTTCCCCATGTGTGTAATGGAGTTAATAGCATCTGCCTTCCACCTCCCCCTGTTATCTGCAGTCCGGAAGAGGAAGCAGACCGGAAGTGGGGTTGGCTACACCACAGAAGTCCCACCCCCCAGTGTCCCACTTCCTCCAGCAAGACTCTGTCATCTTAAGGTCCCACAAGTTTCCGACATAGTCACACCAGCTGTGGACCAAGAGGTCAACCACAGGAGCATAAGGAAGACACTTCTCATTCAGATCAGGGCACGCTGGTCACATGCTCCAAAGTCTAGCTGAATGGAAGAGCTTCTAATTCTTCTACAAATCTATGAAGAATAAAAACGGCTCTTGATTTTTTTGGGGGGGGGCAGGGGGAGTGGTTCCATTTCAGTCAAGTTTAGATCTAATAACTGAGACAAGAATGCGTGCTCTGTTGGTTATCCTCCTGTCCCCAGCTGGGTGTGTAGGGTCAACACCATCCAGACTGGAGTGTGAATGCGAGGAGATGCTTGCCACCTAAGGGAACAGCAGCAAAGGTTTACTCAAGCAAGGTTGAAGTTGTAAGTTTTGTTTCTTTAAAAATATGGGGTAACAGGAACATGGAGGCATTTAATTAGCATAACCTAGGATAGAGATTTAACCAGCGGTCAGTGAGCCTGTATGCCTATACTGGGGAACTTTGCTGGGTAGAGGTCTGAGTCAGCGCCTCCCCAGAAGCAAAGTTTACCCATGAGAGGAAGCACTCCTTCTTGTCTCCAGAAAGTAACCATAAGATCCCATTTGGCCAAAAGGTGTGACTAACCTGGTTCCCATGACACACTTCAAAGCAGCCTCTGAATTAACAAGAGGCTCCAGAGACAGGCACTTGGGAGACATCCTGGGGCTGCCCCTTTTACAATCCAGGGCTTTAAAAACCAGGGGTCCCCCGTGGGAAAAGTCTTCTCTCCCCTTTCTCTAGCCATCCAACCCCAAGCCTTTTGTCCTGACCTCCGTTCTCCTAGGCTTTTCTCTATCTCTCCTTTTGTCAGTTCAGCTCAGACTCCAGCCTCTAGACTAAAGGTATGAGACTTTGGACCCAGTTTTTGTTTTTCCTCTGTCTTACTTTAGTGAAGCAGGCTGGACTACCCTGCACTTCCTCAAACCCTGGGCTCTTTTCCTCCTCAGCAGCAAAAGAGCCTTCTGCAGAGAGCGCCACGAGAACCTGCTCCCGTGCTCCTGCACCAAGGGGGGGGGGTGGGGGGGGGGGGGGGGGGGGGGGGGGGGGCGTTGGGGGGCGGAGCGATCTGCTTTTTGCCTAGTCACAGCATGAAGGCGTAACCACGCCCACTTCCGTCTGTTTTTTCCGGTCTTCTGTACAGTGCAAAGCGGTCCATCCCCAGGATCAGAGAACCAGAAAGGAGGATCGGAAAATCCAATCCTCTATCTGGAAAATCCAATGATCTATCTTAAGGGTCAATTAGGATGAGGACTAAGCACAATTTTTGTCTAATCTCCAGTGAGTGTGTGCATATGATCAGTGACGTCAAGGGTTCCCCTGTATGAACTACTAGATCATCACACAGCACGAGCCTGTGGTCTCTGCTTTTGAGTGGGATGGGGAGGCCATGTGCAACTTCTTACTGCTGCTGTAGTTACTTATTATAGGTTCTTGGTGCTGCGGGTTGAACCTAGGGTCCCTAGGATGCTGCGTGTGGCCTGTACCACCATAGGCTCTGCTCAACTCTACGTTCCAAGGCTCCCCGAATGTGGCCTAGGAAGAGAGATCGAATGCTTTAGCCATTACAAACTGCACTGTCCTTAAGACTGGACTCGGCTTCTTTCCAGCGTGATCAGTGAGCTCGCCCTCCATCCTTCTTTGCCTGACGCGGCCTGTAAGCTGAGGTTAGGGTGGGGAGAGCAGGACACTCTCTCATTAAGAAACCCCGAGAGGCTTGATGAGAGCTCAGTGTCCTCTGTCACTCTCCCAGGACCTCCATGTCCCTGCTTGCTTCCAGCTGCTTTTACAGACTTACCAGGTGGCCTTTGCTTGGCAATACCACAGGTCATGGCCTCAGTTTCCCCATTTGCAAACAAGCCCCAGCCAGACTCATTTTATTTATTTATTTTTGACAGATTGTGGTCAGTAATTAGTGTTTACTTTTTCTCCTTTCCTGAATCTACTGACTGACCTCACCAGGGACATGGTAACGACCAGTAATAGGAACGTAACAACCGTGATTATGGCGTATGCCACTGCATGGCTTCTACTCATTAAGAATTCTGCTAAAGGATCATTATAACACCTGGGGCTATGCTCGATGCTCACTGGGATTACCTATCTTTAACATACAAGGAAGCTGAGGCACAGAGAGGTTGGCCCGAACTGGGCTCACTGAGAACTGTTGACAGTGTGTTTTGGTGATATTCACCCCTTTCCCAGCTACGTGCAGATCCATCCCTTACCCACCCAACTGGTGTCCTCATTAACATTCCAACACAGCTTTTCACAGAAATGGAAGGAACATTCTCCAATGTCACATGAGAACACAGAAAGTTCAACGTATCTAAAGTAATTCTGAATAACGAAAGAACTGCTGCAGGTACCACCATCCCCATTTCAAGTGTACTACAGAACTATAGTAATAAAAACAGCATGGGACTGGAGAGATGGCTCAGAGGTTAAGAGCACCGACTGCTCTTCCAAGGGTCCTGAGTTCAATTCCCAGCATCCACATGGTGGTTCACAACCATCTATAATGAGATATGGGGCCCTCTTCTGGCCTGCAGGTGTACATGCAGGCAGAAGACTATACATAATAAATAAATAAATAAATAAATAAATAAATAAATAAATAAATAAATCTTTTTAAAAAATCCAGCATGGTATTGAGTGTCAGTGAGATACGCTGATCAATAGAACTGAACCGAAGACCTAGACATGATTTCACATACCTACGGACACCTGATTTTCACCCCACCCCCCAAAAAAGCCAAAAAATACACATTGTAGAAAAGATGACATCCCTAACAAACGATGCTGGTCAGTCTGGATAGCTGCACATAGAAGAAGAAAAATATATCTGCATCTCTCACCCATCAAGCACAGTTTGCTCTGCGTATGCACGCTTTGATACATACTCCACTTGGCAATGCCCTTGACCTAACCGTCGGCCACGCTATTAAAGAACGTAGCTGTTTTCAGTTGCCAACAGCTCCTCCACTAAGGACAGGATTTCATGCCCGCCTTCACTGTCTCTGCTGGGGTTCTGTCTAGCTCGAGTGTGCATAGGTCTTATGGATGCCATCACAGCCCTGCGCGTCCATATGTGCAACTGCCTTGCTGTGTCCAGAGAACGGTTTCCTTATAGCCTGGTTCTTATATTCTTTCCTCCCTTTCTTCCACAATGATCACCGAGCTTTGGGGGGAGGTGGTAGGATATAGATGGCACATGTCGGGGTGAGTATTTTTCGGTCTCTTTTTCTCTGCACCTTGACCCACCTTGTGGGTCTCTGTGTCAGTCACTGTCTACTCTTAAAAGATGCTTCTCTGACAAAGGCTGTAAGCTCTCCTGTGGGGCCGGTGCACACCTGTGGGTTTCAACTGTGGTGGTGGTGTGCACACCCAGGAGGCAGAGGCAGGCAGATCTCTGAGTTCAAAGCCAGCCTGGTCTACAGAGGAAGTTCCAGGACAGCCATGGATACACAGAGAAACCCTGCCTGACTCCCACTGCCTAAAGAAAGAAATTCTAAGAAGAAAATGGTTAGTTACTCCTGTGACGTTCATGCCCGTCAGTGGGCATATTTTGACGGGTCAGTCTGGGAGCAAACATTTTTAATTGCCGTATGTCGCCACTTCCCCAAATAGTGTGAAGTCGGGCATGGCATACACTGTCCTAGCCCAGAGCTTCCCAGCTGTGATAGCCAGAAATCTAAATGTGTTGGGGAATTAGAAGTTTGTGGTCATGGGCCCAATCCTTGATTCACAGGAAAGGAAACTGAGGTTAAGAGTCAACTCACTTTAAGCTTATGTGTAGCAAGACTTCTCTCTCAGAAAAGTTCTGATCACACTTGTTCCAGTCAGTGTCACTCACACACTGTTAGTGCCTTGGAGAGTTGGGAGAAATGTGACAATGCTTCCTTTTTCTTTGGGTATTTTCCATGTCAAGAGCAGATATTTGCTCTTCATTTCAGTGTCTGCTTCCCTTCCACCAAAAACCCCGCAGTAGAATTAGCAGGTCATATAAGAATTAAATTCTTATCTTTTGAAAAGTTTAATAAAAGTTTTCCTAAAAGAATTCATCTTTGTTAAATAAAATTAAAAAAAACCTTATAAATATTATTTTGGCTATAGCCAGCCTAATTACTTATAAATCTTTTATTTGAAGGCGTATTTTTCTATAAGGCCCTTGAAACTAGATAAAACTTACATAGTCCATCTAAATTAAAAAAAAAAAAAACCATAATCCTCAAAACCATTAAGTATGCTGTCACTGCTCCTCACGTGAGTTTTATTTCTTTTTATCAACTTTTGGTTTGAAAGAAGAAAAAGAAATAGCAAGTAAAATTAGACCCTTTAAGTTTAAGAATCATTTTTAAAAATTAAATTAAATTAATTGTTTTGAGGAAAGATTTCATTGCATAGCCCTGCATGGCTGGATCTTGCTATGTAGACCAGACTGGCCTTGAGCTCATGGAGCGGCATCCCTAGTGCTAGGATTAAAGGAATGTGTCACTATACCCAGCCATGTTTGGAAATTCTGATGTTTTGTTTCAAGTGACAACTGTAAAACTCTTTATAATTTTAGCTCATGCCCGAACTTGGAGTGGAGCCTCATCTAAATATTGGATGGCTAATTAATATTTTTATAAACATTTATCTATGCCCCAGACAAATTATGGGTCTTATTTATGGATGTGATCATTGTGTATTTATAAGGATGACATATCTGGAGGATTAAAAAAGCCTGTGTTTTCTTAACATTCAATTCTTTTTACCTAGTGCTGTCTGACAACATCCACATTTGTATCACACAAAGAATTCTGTGCTTGTATGTAAATATATGGGGAAACTATACGAACAATAAAAAAACTTAAAGACATTTCCATTGTGTTTCATCTCTCAGGGAACCATTGTCATAGTGTTGTATTATGTAATGCCTGTAACAGAAGGGTTTGCAGTACTATAACATGTATATTATATATAGTTATAAATCATTAGAAATATTTCCTGTTGTATGTTATAACAAAAAGTTAAATCCAATGATGAATGATCCCAGAGACTCTAAACTTAGTATTGTATTCTTGTGAGTACTACTTTTACCTTAATAATTTTATAATAGATATATACCAAATTAGACACTAAAATGTCTAATGTCAAATCAATGTAATACTCCTACAAACAATAAATTAAAAATGACACAAATATGTGAAGCTAGGCTTCTCACAGGGTGGACTTCCGGTGTCAGGTGGGTGCCATTGGGGTTCACGGGGTATTACTAAGGTCTCCATGCACACTGTAGCACTCTCCGTGTTGCAAGCTGCTTGGCTAACTGTTGCCCTGTGCCTTCCTCCGTCTGCTCACATGGCCATTCTGTGCAGCCCTACTCTGCATACCAACTCCAGGGCAGAGAACTCTGTGAGGAGCCATCCGAGTGCTTCACCCCTGTGTGTACACCACAGTTTGTTTGTTTCCCTTTTTATTTTAAATTATTAATTATTCACTTTATATCCCAGTCACAACCCCCTTCCTCCTCTTCTCCTGGCCCCACCCACCTTCCCTGTTTCTCCTAGGAGCCCCTTCCCCCTCCCCAGAATATCAAGTCAGATCAGGACTGTGGGGAGCTGCCCTTAGCGGCTCTTGGTTTAAAACATTGGGCAATTCCACCTCGTCTGTAGACTCCATTTTCTATACCTCTGCCTGGCACGTAGCAGGCTGAGGTTAGCCCAGGCCACTCCACCTGGACCCTGGGAACTGCTGCCTAACACGTAGTGGGCTCCTCCGGATCCTGGGAGGCTGCTTGCTTATCTTGCTTTTGTAGCTGAGTTCCCTTAGAGCTCAATCCCTAATCTTGGAGTTCTTTCTGCCAAGGACGGATGGCTGGATATATGCCGTTAGGTTCCCACAACAACCCTGCCCTAGATATTGCCTATATAAACCCTGTAAGAATTTTTAATAAACGGGGCTTGATCAGTGTTCAGACTTGCCCTCAATTCTTCGTGTCTCCTGTCCCTTACTTTCACTTCGGCACCCCCTCCCAGGTTCTGTTTGAAGACTCCGTGGGCCAGGGCACAGGACTGAACACATCCTCTTCCCCCTGTGGCCTGGTGAGGTAGCGCTGCCAGGGGAAAGTGATGGAAAAGTAGACCTGGAGACAGTGGAGGGTGGGGGTACAGGAGGACAGAGTGCTTGCAGAGAAGAGAAACCGTAGGTGGGGGATTCTCTGTGACAAACTGGAGACCTGGGAGGAAATGAGGGGGGGACTCTAGCTGAGACTCCTAGCACCAGGGGTCATGGAGACGGAAGACACGCCCCCTCAAAGAAGACAGGACTCCTAGTGGAAAGAGGGGCACACCAACCCACCCACAAAAACTTCGACCCAAAAGTTACCCTGGCCGCAAGACGTGCAGGGACAAAAATAAAGCAGAGATTGTTTTGTATGGCGCCTTCAGCCTCAGCCCCCTGGGTGCCGAATGTGAGACTCTCCTACGAGGCCCCTTGCATTTGAGTGCCCTTCACACCTCTCATCTCTGTGCTGAGTGAAGAGAGTGGGCTGGGGCTGCTGTGTTCATTTAGCATAGTTCTCTGCTGGGCTGTGAGCTCTCTGGGCTCCCACTGTGGTTCTCCCCTGCTGTATCTTCTGTCCTTGGCAGAGAGCCTGGTGTGTGTGTGTGTGTGTGTGTGCATGTGTGTGTGTGTGTGTGTGTGTGTGTGCATGTGTGTGTGTGTGTGTGTGTGTGTAGTGTCAGCACCTCTGTTTTAAATAATTAACAAAGGTCTGTAGATGTCTTAGAGTCTGAAAATAAGACTTTGGAAATCTTACCTACGTAATTTTGTTTGTTTGTTTGCTTGCTAGCTTGGCCAATAAGTTTATCGTCTTTATGAAAAAAAAAAAAATAGTCTTCATAGAAAATTGCTTTAGCTTTCAGCAGCCCGTTCCTGAGCTCTGAGGAAGCTTGGCTTCTTTTGAGCAACCCGATCTTTCTTCTGGGCAAGGAACATTTTGGGACGGTCCCACCTCTTCTCCAGTTCTCTCCGGGCTTCTTCTCACAGACCGGACCCTCTCGGGTAGCAGCATGAGCTTCTGTGTACACCTCTTCCCCCCTCTGGAGTGATGTTGTTCTGTATGTCCGAGAGAACTGTCTCTCAGATGCATCTTCATCTTCCTCCACTAGCTCTCGCATGCCGTCTGCAGCACTCTGGCCCATGCTGTGCTTCCCACGCACTTATGCACTGAACTCCTTGCTTTCAGAGTCATAACCGGGGAATGGACAAGCTTCTATCCACAGCTCCCTTTAGGGCCTCAACAACTTCATTGCCAGTTGTCGTTCGGGCAACACTGATGGTCAGCCTGGTGCCTTCACTTCCTGTGTGGTTTTGCCTTTGAGACAGGGTCTCATGTATCCCGGGCTGGCTCCAAGCTCACTTTTTGTAAGTATGACCTTGAACTTCTGGTCCCACTGCCTCCATCGCCGGGGTGCTTGGATGTCAGGCAGCTATCACCATGCCTGGCTTACGTGGTGCTAGGTTTGAAGTGCAGGGCGTCACTCCACCAACTGAGTCACACCCCAGCCCTGGCCTGAGATTTGTAAGAAGAATCTTTGTAGTGCCATGTTGGTTCGACTTTTCCATTAACAATCAATTTGCAAAAATCTCCTGCAGGGAAAAGGAATGACTTTAGGAGCACAGTGATGGTCCCTAGTGAAAGGCTGCTTCTGACCTGAATAAATGCTGTTGACTCTTAGGTAGAAGGCCAGTAGCCTGGTCGGGACAACTGGCTGCATTAAAACCAAGGGGCCCTTATTATAAAACGCTTGGGTACATGAAGCCTTTGATGAAAGTGTCTTCTTTCCACAAATGCCATGAAAGATGACAGGCCAGATGTGGTCTCCCACCACATGAAAAACATCTGTAGAAAGAAGTACCAATGCATGAAAACCTCATTCTCCATCTACGCATCTCTTTCATTAGGGTTTATTGTAGTATCGCTCACTCCCAAGCCTTTATGAAGCACAGCAGAGGTGCCACCAGGGGACATGAAATACAGCCGACTCCAGGCTCTGCAGGAGCTGCCTGCTAAGATGGTATGAGTCCTAGCACAGGGAGGCTCGCTCAGTAGTGCAGCAGCCTAGATGTCAGATATACCAGCAGGGGTACACACTGGGAGGGATCTGAGATTATTATGGGAGGTGTTTCTGGGAGACCTTGAGGGAGACAGAAGCTGGAGACCAGAGAGGGGGAAACGGCAAGCTTTGCGGGAAAAGTTTTAGTGAGTAAAGGCATATGGCATTAAGATGGACTTGGCAACATGTTTGGGTAGCACATGGACAGGATGGTAAGATGCAGGCAGGAAATGACAGAGGTGAGGGTTCTGAGGAGATGCAGGATGTGTGCAGCTAGGATGGGCGGGGAATAGTGACCACACTGGACAGTTCGGATCAGGGATGACAGGGGACACTTGGGAAGTGCCACATAGGAAGCAGTTTGAGAAGAGACTCTAACAGCAGTGGTGATGATGTGGAATTAAAAGCCATCATGGAAGCTACAGTGACTTCTGGGTAGAGTGTCCAATAGAATGAAACACAAAACAAATGTAGCTTTGTTGAAGTCATATTGAAAAAAGAAAAAAAGTTAATTTAAACAACGTATTTATGATTAAATTCCAGTTTCAGGTATATAGACATATGACAGGTAAGCATTGAGTCCATATAGAGATCATTAGTAAAATATTTAACAGTCATTCTCACACTAAGACTTTGAATTTCACTGTCTTGATACTTAGGATCTTTTTTTGTTTTGAGACTGAGTCTTAGGTGGCCCAGGCTGCCTGGGCTGCTCTATGTAGCTAAAGGTGACATGAACTGATGCTACTGGCTCTACCTTCCTAAACACCTGAGTGGGCGGGGGATAAAACCCAGGGCTTCCCAAGAAAAGACTTGATACCCTATGAGCATATACAGGGGGAGGTAATCCCCCTCAGGAATAGTCATAGGGGAGGGGAATAATGGGAAAATGGGAGAGAGGGAAGAATGGGAGGACACAAGGGATGGGATAAACATTGAGATGTAACAAGAATAAAATTAATTAAAAAAAAAAATAAATAAAAACCCCAGGGCTTCATGTATGCAAGGCAAGCTGTCTGTCAACTGAGTTACATCTTCAGCCTTGGTCTTAATTTAAATGTTAAGTTTCCACTGGAAATGGTGGCTTTGTGCTTGGATATTAATCATTAAGAGCTGAAAAGTCTATTCATGTGATGACGTTTTCTACTTGTTTCACTATTACTGAACAGAGAATCAGTAAGTTTAGTATAACAATCAGAATGTAAAGTTATAGCTTCTCCATAATCATTCTGCAAGTGCCCAAGAGCCTCCTGTGCCGGTGGCAGCCATATTGGATGGCTCAGGTTTAGAAGGTTGTCCTGGAGAGATTGGGGTGGGGATGAGGACAATGAACGAAGGAACATTTCATTTGCTTATGGAGCAAGTAGGAAGATGGGGGTCTCTCTCTGTAGTCCTAGAATTCACCACGTAGTTCAGGCTTTCCTCAAACTCATGGCAAGCTTCCTGCCTCAGTCTCCTAAGTGCTAGTGTTACAGGCTTGAGCCACCATTCCCAGTTTGTGAATGAAGGAATTTTCCAATTAAAATTCTCTTGGACATGCTAGAGAGCAGAGAGCATGAGCTCATTATAGAGGGAGAGAGGGAGAGAGGGAGGAAGGAAGGGGGGAAGAGAGGGGCCTCTTTGTGTGTCACAGAAGGCTACCTGACATGGTCCTGAGCCCTCTGCTCACCTTTTTTAGACTCTAACTCAGCATAGGGGCTCGTGTGGAAGGAGCACTCACACTCCACTGCTTGAAGACCACAGCAATCAATCATCTCCGCTGAGCTCTCTAATTCTATTCAGCCTTCTCAGAGCACGGTGGTTTGGCTGCTAGTGTCTGAACTTACAGATCCAGTCACCTTAAGGCCATCATCAACCTCTGATCATGGGAAGAGGCACCAGCATTGACTTCAGCCTGTCTTGGAGGCTCGGGTGGAATATTGAGCAGCGCTCCAAGAATGTTGGCTGAACCTTGGCGGGATTCCCCACTTTCCTTTCTTTCAGCTCATCTTCCTGCCTTATTTACCCCCACTCCTCCCTTGAGCTGTGAGCATTTGCTACAGAGAAAGCAGGGCCCGCCTCAGCCAGTTATTTCCACAGACAGCCACGGCCACTGGTCTGTGGTGAAATCCTGGTCTTCGGGAGGTCCTTCCACGCTTCTCAGTGACTAGACGACAGTGTGTCTGGGTGCCTCCCCTCTACTACACAGGCCATTCTAATCATCTTGATCACATGACCCTACTATCTGGATCCTTCTGCCATACTAACCAGCTTTCAAAGGTTTTACACTTACTTTTTTTTTTTTTAAAGGTTATTTATTTTCTCTTATACACATGGGTGCTTTGCCTACATGTATATCTGTGTACTGTGTATGTGTTTGGTGCCCAAAGAGATGAGAAGAGGGCATCATCAGAGCCCCTGGAGTTACAAGTGGTTGTGAGCCACGTACAAGCATAGGAATTGGATCCCATTCCTTCGCAAGAACGGCAAGCTCTCTTTATCACTGAGCCATCTCTCCAGTCCTCATTTTTGTTTGAGACAGAGTCTCATTAAGCAACTGAAACAAGTTCAGACTTGGGATCCTCCTGCCTCAGTTTGGGTCACGGGCATGAACTACCAATGTAGCTTTTACCCTTTCTAAAGACTTGCTCCTTAAAGTATGGTTTTGGATTTACAGGACAGTTCAGCAGAGTCTTGCATGCCTACCTCTTCCACCCCACCCCACCCCAGCATTTTCTCCATTAGCATCTTGTATTGGTTTGACACATTTGTTAAAACTGATGAATCCGTGTTGATACACTCCTATTTGCTGAAGTCCACAGTTGGGGTTGGGGTTCGCTCCATCGCTGAGCAGTCCTGTGGATTTTGTAAGAATGTGATGATGGCTACCTACCATAGACTTATGAGGAAGAATTGAAGTTGAACCACTCTCCACCCCATGAGCTTAATTTAATCAAGAAATCAAAAGACAAAGGGAAGAAACTTCCATGGTCTAATAAGGAGTAGCTGTACCCCTCCATGCCCTGAGCTTAATTTAATCAAGAAATCAAAGGACAATGCTATTTCACAATGCATGGGCATTATGCTAAATTCAAATTACAGTAGCACTTATAAATACAGTTTTATTAGGACTTGGTCGCCCCCTTGTCTGCAACTTGTTTGTAGCTGCTTTCATTCCACAACAGAGTGGAGTAATGCCATGGGGACTCTTTGGTCTGCCAAACTAAAAACATTTACTCTCTAGCTCTGCTGGAGAAGTTGGGGGTTCTTTGAACACCCGGTGCCAGCCATTTTGTGCTCAGTCATAGCCAGGGTGTCCAGGTCTGCCAGGCTGAGTACTGGACATCATAGCTGAGCTCTGTATCAGCACCATGCTGTCTACACCTAAACGGCCCTCATGGCTTCTGTTCCTAACAGGGGTGACCCACACCTGAGTTCCTGAAGGTTCTGGACCACCTATCACCTGCCTGGATTGGGTGCTTAGTTTTGCTTTTACTTTAATCACGGGACATGGTAACACTAAGACACCCTGTCCCCCAGGATCTCCTGCACTCCAGACGTTTTCTTTCTGACCTTTGCTCTGTAGAAGTGGTCTGGATTAATCAGGCCTGCTGACTCCAGGGCATCAGGAGCCCAAGTGGCCTTGATCCAGTGACCTCCTGCTTTTGCCTCTTTAGGGTATCCCTACCAGGGTATGCCACTCTGATTGACATCTGGATCAGTCAGTTAAGATGACCAACCAGAGAGGCTTATTTCTTATGGGCTTAATGTTTAATTAAGTGTTCTCTAACGTACAAGCCAGGGCCTGGTGCCATTCTCCTCTTTGATTCTGCCTTTCTCTAGAAGCCCTCCCTGGGATGTTCAGCAGAGCGAGAGTGTGAGACTCCTCTTTTGTAGGAAGAGTCTATGAGCTAACCCTCGGAGTACTGCATAGCATTTCTGCCCACATTCCATTTGTCAGAGCTTGCACAGAGGCTGATAGACACTGGAGGAAAGGGAAGACAGAGATGTCATGATTGTAATGGAGTGCCGAGAAGACGGCACATCTAGGCAGGTTGGCCTGTGTGTGTGTGGCCTGTTCTCCACTCTTCACCCCTCTCATCTGCATGTCTCACCTGCGACACAGACACAAATCTTATACAACGTGACACCTGAGCTCTATGGGGAGCTATGTTTGAATAGACTCAGAACCAACTATAGTGGCCATGACACGCCTCCCGAGGTCAGAAAAAAAAAATGGTACCCAGCAATAGTGTGAGCAGTCTGGTGACCCCCTAAAACTTTCATTGACTTGCTCCATCCACTCACAAGAGGAAAAATTGCCCTCATACACTGGGACAATACGTGCTTGTTTCTCAGCCAAGAGACTGTCAATCAACCTAGTAATCCCTGGGTGCTTCTTCGACATGCAGAATTTCAGGCTTCTGCCTGGCAGCACTGAATCAGAAGTTTAACGAGATCCCCAGCTGATTTGCATGTGCACTGAAGTTTGGGAAGCCAGAGTTAAGACTGTGCCCAGCTGGAATCCCAAGCTTTCTGCCTGAAACTTCCGCATGTGAGGCATGCCTTGGGTGCAAGGAGGTATGTGGCCATGGATGCAGGTGCTTGTGGATCCCAGAGGTGACTGATCCCTGTGGAGGCAGAATTACAGGCACCAGACCATGAGCCACCCAACATGGTGGCTGGGAACCAAACTTGAGTCTTCTCCAAGAGCAGCGTGGAGCCATCCGTCCTGCCCCTCTCTTGATTTCTTAAATAAACTCAGGTATTGGGCAGATGGATGATGCCCTTGGTATTTCTAGT
Organism: Acomys russatus; assembly: GCF_903995435.1. Taxonomy (NCBI): domain Eukaryota; kingdom Metazoa; phylum Chordata; class Mammalia; order Rodentia; family Muridae; genus Acomys; species Acomys russatus. The sequence continues at coordinate 10,725,732 of NC_067150.1, read as the reverse complement.
TACAATAGAAGAAGGGAAGGACGGAGCAGGGAAAGGGAGAGGGAAAGCAGAGGCTAGTGGTGGCGGGGAGGACAGAGAAGAAGAGGAGGAAAGGGAAGAGGCAGGGCAGCTTCTTCATTTCTGGATCTTCCCAGATCTTCTCAGACAGGGCTCTCAGCAGCTCTGTTTAGCACTGGAGGGAAATGTTGCCCCTGAGCCAGAGTGCCCTCTGCTCTTTGTGCACCTGCCTTAGTCATCACTTTTAGAATGTGGGCAAGGGAATACTTAGCAGTGTTTGAAATGACCAAACTCTGATTTTAATTGCATCTCATCTCTCTGCCTACATGCATATTTCTATTTGGCTCAAATGGGAGCGTTCTCCCCCTCCTTTTTTTGGTGGTAGGCAGTAATGGGGATTGAACCCAGGGCCTCACAGATGTCAGGCAAGCACTCTATCACTGAGCTACAGCCCCGGTCCTTCAAATGCTTGTTTTGGAGTCCAGAGCTCACCCGGGCACTCAGTGCCTGTCTGGATTGACCCTAAGGGCCCGAAGGTCTTTACCTCTTCCATTGCCTGCCTGCTCTGCACCATTTTATAACCCAGGCTGGCTTCACACCCACTGTGAAGTGTGGATGCTATGGGAGATCCTAAGCATGTTCCACATGTAGACCAGGCTGGCCTCGAACTCACAGAGAACACCTGAGGCCTCTGGGTTCTGAGGAGTCCAGGAAGAATCTCGCTGCAGAAGTTCTACTTAGGTGGAGATGCCACAGGGCAGAAGGAATGCCAGATCTCATTCCTGTGCTGCTGGTGGCCATGGTCCCTGTGGGCTAGCCTCTGCTCCATATGTAACTCAGTTATCCTTTATGGTGTAGATCAACAGAACAGCTGAGGATCTGATCACGTTGGTCTGTACATGTAGACTTCTCTCCACCTACCGCTCCCATGTGCCTGCCTTACCTTGTCTTGTTTGTACACAGCGCAATAAAAAGACTAACTGAAATCTAGGACAAGGTGGCACCTGCTATCTGACAGGGGGAGGGAGGATATAATAGGAATATTTTCTGAACCAACACGGGTGGCTAGAAAATGCTTCATGCAGTCAGAGAAATTGGTACCAGGAAATGGCCATTAATGGATAGGCGATTCCTAAGCCATCGTTTTGTGTACTCCACCCATGCGAGGAAGAACCTGCCCCCTGTCCTCTGGGCAGTATGTGCTCTGCGGCTCACTCCAGCTCTCACCCCAAGGGATGCATAGGAGCAGTTGGGGTGTGTGTGTGTGTGTGTGTGTGTGTGTGTGTGTGTGTGTGTGTGTGTGTGTACTCAGTTGTATGTTCTAAGTCTTAGGGGCTGGGGCAGAAAGACCAATGGGCGTATGTGTTTTTGAGAATATCCCCTGTTTTTTCCAACCCACTTTTATGTTGACCGCCTTAAAATATAACACCATCAGTTTCTTTCTTTCTTTCTTTCTTTCTTTCTTTCTTTCTTTCTTTTTTTCTCTGACAGGGTTTCTCTGAATATCCTTGAATATCCTGAACTCACTCTGTAGACCAGGCTGGCTTCGAACTCATAGCAATCCGCCTGCCTCTGCCTCCTGAGTGCTGGGATTAAAGGCATGTGCCACTGCCACCCGGGTATAATCGGTTTCTTTTATGTTTTACTCTCTCTTGCTCACTCGCCCAGCTAGCTAAGCCATGGTGACATGCCTCACACATCCCGAGGTCAATAAGCAGTCCCTACTTGCTTTACCTCAGCAATTTACAAATTAGTTCCACTTTTGCCTGCCTGGCTTCTTCTCTCCTCCTGCCCTGGGGAGACTTTGAATCCCTTTCCTTCTTATTTTTATTTTTAAATTAAAAATAAAGTGGGTGGTCAGTCAATAAGCAAAGGGAGCGTGCAACTCTCTGCTCATTTCCCCCATTACTTTAAAATAAAAGAATATTTTTTGCGTACATGTTCACAATGTATTTTGATCATATCCGCCTCCCATTACCTCTTCCATCTTCTCCCAAACCCCTCCGCACCCCCCAAGTCCCCTCCCACCTTTGTGTCATATGAGTGGCACATGTGTGTAGCCTGTCACTTAGTGCTGCCTACTGGGAAGCTGATTGATCTTGCTGCCACCTTGAACTATGTGGTGCCTTTCTTGCAAGTGGTGAGCCAGTGTGGGTTAGAAACTCACTCAAGGCCAGGGGGTCACAGTGGGATTCTTGGGTTCCCATCCCCCCCCACTGTACCCATCACTGGTGGGGTTCAAAGAGTGCTTCACTGTCCAGAAACTCTCTACTCAGGCATCACTGCCCTTTTTGGGTTCATTTAGGTTTTTTGTTTGTTTGTTTTGTTTTTGATTTTTGGTTTTTCAAGACAGGGTCTCTGTGTGTAGCCTTGGCTGTCCTGGACTCGCTTTGTAGACCAGGCTGGCCTCGAACTCACAGTAATTCGCCTGCCTCTGCCTCCCGAGTGCTGGGATTAAAGGCATGTGCCACCACGCCCAGCTTGGGTTAATTTAGTTTTTAAATTAGAATATAAGATAATGAGTTTGTCAGCTGGCCTCGATTGGCTCACGCCTGTAATCCCAGCACTCAGAGAGGCAGAGGCAGAGGCAGGCGGATCTCTGTGAGTTCGAGGCCAGCCTGGTCTACAAAGTGAATCCAGAACAGCCAAGGCTACACAAAGAAACCCTGTCTCAAAAAACAAACAAAACCAAAACCAAAACCAAAAAGATAATGGGTTTGTCATGACATTTTCAGATAATGAACCATATAAACAAAATGAAAGAAAAAACCTACCACATGGCTATCTCCTTAGATGCCAAAAAAAAAAAAAAAAAAAAAAAAAAAGACAAAATCCAACACCCTTTCATGTTAAAAGTCTTAGAGAGATTGGGGATACAAGGCACATACCTAAACATAATAAAGACAACATACAGCAAGCCTATAGCCAACATCAAGCTAAATGGAGAGAAACTTAAATCAATTCCACTGAAATCAGGGACAAGACAAGGCTGCCCACTCTTTCTGTATCTCAAGATAGTACTTGAAGTCCTAGCTAGAGCAATAAAACAACTAAAGGAAATCAAGGGGATACAAATTGAAAAGGAAGAAGACACACTATCACTATTCAAGTGTGATATGATAGTATACATAAGTGACCCCAAAAACTCTACTAAGGAACCGCTGCAGTTGATAAACACCTTCAGCAAAGTGGCTGGATACAAAATCAACTCAAAAGAGTCAGTAGCCCTCCTACACACAAGTGACAAACCGGCTGAGAAAGAAATTAGGGAAACTATACCCTTCACAATAGCCCCCCCCCCAAAACATAAAGTATCTTGGTGCAACTCTAACAAGCAAGTGAAAAGCTTATATGAAAAAAAACTCAAGTCTCTGAAGAACGAAATTAAAGAAGCTATCAGAAGATGGAAAGCTCTCCCATGCTCGTAGATTGGGAGAATAAACATAGTAAAAGTGGCCATCTTACTGAAAGCAATCTACAGGCTCAACACACTTTCAATCAAAATACCTACACAATTTTTTACAGATCTAGAAAGATCAATTCTCAACTTCATATGGGAAAACAAAAACCCAGAATAGCTAAAACAATTCTGTAGAATAAAAGAGCTTCAAGAGAATCTCCATCCCTGATCTCAAGCTGTACTATAGAGCAACAGTAATAAAAAACAGCCTGGTACTGGCATGGAAATAGGCTGGTTGACCAGTGGAACTGAATAGAACACCCAGAAATAAAACCACACATCTATGGACATTTTATTTTTGACAAAGAAGCTAAAGCCATACAATGGAAAAAGGATAGCATCTTCAACAAATGGCACTGGTCTAATAGGATTTCTACATGTAGAAAAATGCAAATAGAGCCATAGTTATCACCCTGCACAAAACTAAAGTCCAAGTAGATCAAACCTCAGGATAAAACCAGACACCCGAATTCTGTTAGAAGAAAAAGTGGGGAAGAGCCTGGAACACATTGGCACAGGAGACAACTTCCTGAACAGAACACCAATAGCTCAGGGTATAAGGTCAACAATTAATAAACGGGACCTCATGGAACTGAAAAGCTTCTGTAAGGCAAAGAATATTGTCAACAGAACAAAGTGACAGCCTACAAATTGGGAAAAGATCTTTACCAATCCTACATCTGACAAAGGACTAATATCCAAAATATATAAAGAACTCAATAAACCAAACATCAACAAACCAAATAATCAATTTTAAAAATGAGGTACAGAGTTAAACCGAGAATTCTCAACAGAGGAATATCAAATGGAGAAACACTTAAAGAAATGCACAACATCCCTAGTCATCAGGGAAATGCAAATCAAAATGATGCTGAGATTCCATCTTATACCTATCTGAATGGCTGAGAAAAAAATTGCAAGTGACAGAACATGCTGGCAAGGATTTGGAGAAAGGGGAACACTCCTCCATTGATAGTGGGAGTGCAGACTTATACAACAACTTTGGAAATCAATCTGGCACTTTCTCAGAAAGTTGGGAATAGTGCTACCCCAAGACCCAGTTATACCACACTTGGTCATTTACCCAAATGTTCAACCACACACCAAGGACATTTGCTCAACTATGTTCATAGCAGCTTTATTTGTAGTAGCCAGAGTCTGGAAACAAACTAGATGTCCCTCAGCTGAAGAATGGATAAAGAAACTGTGGTACATGGCCTTTTAAAAATGTTTTTTTAGGGCTGGAGAGATGGCTCAGAGGTTAAGAGCACTGTCTGTTCTTCCAAAGGTCCTGAGTTCAATTCCCAGAAACCACATGGTGGCTCACAACCATCTATAATGAGATCTGGTGCCCTCCTCTGGTATGAAGGCACATATTCAGGCAGAATACTGTATAATAAATAAATAAACCTTTAAAAAAATGTTTTTTTATTATTTTAAAGACTCACTGACAATGAGACAGATTAACTCCTGACAACACCCAGCCTACCTCAAAGAGGATGACGAGCATCAAAGAACCTCCTTCAAATGGAGATGGCTTCAAATGTGGCAAACAAGCCACTGGAAAAAAATGTCCTCCTTTCTACCACAGACAGAATTCTGCCTAAAAAGGGACAAGCTTGGATGCAGGCAGAGTCGAAGGTCAATCTCTGCCAAGATAGGGTAAGGAAGTCCTCAATAGTTTCTGCCTCACAAATATGTGTGTCAGATATATTGGGCCAGAAGGCTGAAGAAGATGTTCCAACATTATAGAGAGCTTTGGGTGACTGTTTAGGCAGCAGACTGTCTCTGTCATCTTTTCATTTGGAAACCTACTAACCTGCACTCCCGGCATACTCACGTAATCAAGTTTATTCCTTCTCAAGTCTCTGATGGGTTGAAGACCAGGTAGCTTAGTTTTACAATGAAGCTTAGTTGTTTAGGGGTTAAGATGTTTTTAGGTCTAGATAGATGTTTTAAGTTGATAATGTGATGGAGATGTGATGGAGAGTGATTTACATTCAGAATTTTAGATGCATCAAGATAGGAAAGATGTTTTCTTCAAGGCTGTCAGATACAAATAGGCAAAACACCAAGAATGTAACATTTATATAATTCCTGATTGTGTCATGGTTATTCTTGCTATAGGTAGTTTATTGTATATATATGTAATAATATAAATGTATATGTAGCCGGGCGTGGTGGCGCATGCCTTCAATCCCAGTACTCAGGAGGCAGAGGCAGGCAGATCGCTGTGAGTTCGAGGCTAGCCTGTTCTACAAAGTGAGTCCAGGATGGCCAAGGCTACACAGAGAAACCCTGTCTCGAAAAACAACAACAAAAAAATGTATATGTAATAAATTAAAAAATGTTTAATTATAATAAAAAAGAAACTGTGGTACATTTACACAATGGAATACTACTCAGCTATTAAAGCAAAGAAGTCTTGAAACAATCTCCTGAGTGAGATAAGCCAGATCCAGAAAGACACGCATGGTATATACTCACTTATAAGCAGATATTAGCCCCAAATTGATCTTCTCTGACAGACTCCACCCAGCTGGGAATTGGGACAGATACAGGGACTTGAAGCTGGACTTGGGGTGGAGCACTGAGAGTTGTAGGGAAGAGTTGGGGGATGGAAGGCCCAGGAGGAGCAGGAGCTCCGCAGGGAGACCATCAAGGGTCTAGACACAGGTGCCTCACAAACTGATACACTAGCCAAGGAAAACGCATGCAGAGAACCTAGATCCCCTGTTCAGATGTAGCCAATGAACAGCTGACTCTCCCCCGGGGGCAGGGGGGCTTTTGCTGACCCTCTGACGTGCACTCTGGTGCCCACGATTTGGTCACTGCCCCTTGGCAAGATGGCACATAGAGGAAGGTGATGCAGGCTATCCTGATGAGACCTAATAGGCTTTAGCCAGACAGTAGGGCAGGATACTCCCCCCATCAGAGGTCTAGGGGAAGGTAATAGCACAGAAGAGGGAGTGAGAAAGGGAGGGAGGGTGGGAACAGGAAGACAAGAGCGAGGGACAACAATCGGCAAGTAATGTGAATGAATTACAATAAGTAAAATATACATTTAAAAAGTGGCTTTTCTTTAATGTTTGGGACTTATTCCTCCTAGATGAGCCAGAGTCCTTTAATGGAAGCTTTCAGTGGACCTAATTTTAGTGGCGTGACTGTATCTAAGGAAGTGATAATTTATGGATGTGCAGGGTATATGAGGCAACAGTGGGGGCTGGCTTGGTGAGCCTAGAAGCTGAGACCCCAGTATGATACAGAAGCTGCCTGTCCCTAGGTCCTGTCCCAACATTCTGGCCTCTCTGTGGCTATTGAGGACCGTAAAAGTTGATTTTGTCCTTTTGAAGGAGGGAAGTCAGCCAGCCAGACAGATAGCAGTCATTCTAGTTGGCAACTCTGCACCTGGGAATGCTGATCACAAGCTCCTGGGATCTCTGAGATCCCTCCTGAGGTGGACATTGGCCATCATAGGCAAGCACGCAGTACAATTCCTCACGGGCTGAGGGACCACCCCAGACAACAGCCGGGTCCAGGGTACCCTTGGCTGTTTTCCAGCAGCTCTCTGATGCTGTTGCTTCCCATGAACCTCATGGGTCGTGAGGGTTCGGGGTAATATTCTATCACAGGTGCATGCCACTCGGGTGCCTCACTTCCCTGCTATGCTGTCCCCTGGGCAGCCTGTGATGCCGTCATAACCCTGTAGCTCCTCTCACTCCATGAGATCTCAGCTCCTGCAGGACCAGGAGATGCTGTGGGGGAGGCAAATGGAGAACGAGCTGTTGTAGTGGTACACTTTCCCTTCCTCGCTCTTCAGTTGTGTGCCTTCCGTGTAAGCAGCAATAATTGTGACCTACAATGTTTGTGGCATCCTCTCCATGTCTTCCATGTCTCTGCTGTTTTTAGACACCCGAGTAACATTTCAGTTTCACGAGAACAACTAACTTCTTCAATGTAAATGCATATCAAATATCACACGGGTCATATTTACCCGAATTTCCGGTGTGGTTGGATGGTCTCTATTAAACTTTTTTGTCTCCTTTGAGCTTCTTCATGCTGGTCTCTTTTTAAATAATTTAATGTGGTAAACCATAGGTGATATAAAATTTGTATTTTATTTATTAATTAAAATAAAGTATGTTTATTATTCATTTATGTATGGGATATATGCATGAGCCAGGGTGGATGTGGGAGTCAGAGAACAACTTGCAGAACTCAGATGGTCACATTTGGGAGCAAACACTTTCTCCCACTGAGCCATCACAACGGCCTGTAAATGCGCTAACTTAACAACTTTCTGATGCACAATTCAGTGACAGTAAGTGTATTATTGCCCACAACTCCCAGCACTATCTAGGTCCAGATCTCTTTTCTATCTCAGACACAAGCTGTATGACCCTTAAAAATATCTCCTCTCTCCCTAGTGCCTGGGTCCCCTAAGGAAATCTACATATTTCTTCTTATTCTAAGTGACTTGGCAAAAATAAGATCACACAGTGCTTGTGCTCTTTTGTTCCACAAAATGATTTCAGGGTCTGTGTTGCAGCGTGTGTCAGAGTTTGATCCTTTCTTTTGTGGCTCTTATCCTATTCCATGTGTGTGGCACATTCGTCCACCCATCCATCTTGTTCACACACACACACACACACGTGTGTGTGTGTGTGTCTGCTCTTTCCTGGACATACCACCAATGCTATCAGACCATCCATTCCATTTTCAGACAAGTGCAATTATTAGAACATGTATACTTAATGATGTGTCCCCCTATTCACAGGGGCATCTTCTAAGACTCCAGAGAATACTCAAATCAAAAACGATACTTAATGGGGCTGGAGAGATGGCTCAGAGGTTAAGAGCACTGACTGCTCTTCCAAAGGTCCTGAGTTCAATTCCCAGCAACCACATGGTGGCTCACAACCATCTATGAGATCTGGTGCCTTCTGGCTTGCAGGTGTACATAATAAATAAATCTTAAAAAAAAAAAAAAGAATAACCAATAAAAAGATACATACTGTAATAAAAGCCGAGGGAATACAGTCTCTCAAGTTATCATTCCCAGTACTCAGAAGGCAGAGACAGGCAGATCTCTGTGAATTTCAGGCTGGCCTGGTACACGTATCAAGCTCCAGGCAGACAGTTACATAGTGAGAACATACGAGAGATACCTTACCGGACCATGCGCACCCTTCCATATGCCACTGTGAGATCACTGATGTTAAGTGGTGTCCTTTGGAACTGTGGCTGCTTTGATTTTCTTTGTATTTCTTATACAATACTTGCTACCATGGCATTCTTGGCTGAGAAGCTGAGAAGCTGGTACAGACTAGAGGGTGGGTACCTGATACACTGTGGATACTCTGGATGAAGAGGCACTGAGAATGGTGTGAGGCTTAATCACAGTACGCAGGGCGGTATATGCTTAAAGCTAACACATTTTTCTTGAAAAAATGGTTATTAATGTTTACTGTTAATTCATAGATTAGTACGGCAGTTATTATTTAACCTGCTATTACAGCAATAAAAGACAGACACCTGTTAGCCTTTTGATATGCCTATACACTGGAACTGGGCAGAAACTAATCCTCTAAGCTATCTTGATCTCTCCCAGCCCCACACCTCATGCCATTTGCTCCAGTAACTCATGTCATCCAAATCGCATGGATGCTTGCACATGCTTTACACCTGGGTTACTTCTCTCCAGCCACACTGATGCTCAGAGCAGGCTCCTCCTGGCCGTGTGCTTCTCTTCATGCTAACCCATGGTGGCTCTCTTTTCTTCTTCCTCTTCTCTTCTCCTCTCCCCCCCTGTGATCCTCTGTCCACCAAGCTGCTGAAACTTAGCTCTGCCTACCTCACTTCTGTCCAACCCAGGTATGTAGGCAACTTTATTTAGCCTATCAGGGATAATTTGGGAGGCAAAGTTACACAGCATCACGGTTAGACGAGGGTTTGCTTGTAGAACAATACGAATCTCAGAAGAGGGGGCAAGCAATTAACATCTGAATACAAAAGCGCCGGACTATGCTGTAACACATTGTTTTATAATAATTACTTGTCTAATTGCAATAAAATACCCAGTGAAAGCAAGATAGGGAAGGAAGGGTTTACTGTGGCTCACAGCTCCAGGAGGTATGGTCCATCACAGTGGGGAAGGCACAAGAGTAGGAGCAGGAGGCTGGTCACGTTGCATCCACAGTCAGGAAACATGGACTGGTGAATACTTATATCAGGTTTTGTTTAGCAGGGACCCCAGCCCCAGGAATGGAACCACCACATTCAGGATGAGTCCTTCTATTTTAAGTAACCCAATTTGGATAATCCCTTAGACCTGCGTAAAGAGTTGTTTCCATAGTGATTATAAATACCATCAGGTTCACAGTCAAGACTAGTCAGTGCTTGCTTGTTTCTGTAAATTTGCATTTAACCTGGCTGACTGGGAAAGCTGAAGCTGCAGGTGGAGGGGGATGGCGGACTGAACTTTGAGGCAAAATCTGCAGCCATTCCTGCCTGTTGGCCTGTTTCTTCACACTGGAGCTAGTCAGAATGAGCGTTCATACTTGAGAACTTTCTATGAAGAAAGGCACTCTTCATGAGACCTTGATCTGCACTAGTGAGGTGAGGGGCGGGGCAAGCAGGGCAGCTTTGCCTGCAACCAGACACTTTCCTGTTGGCCTGGTCTCCTGGACCAACTGAGCTGAGCATCACAGGTAGGATTCAGTCACTTACCTCCAAGCCTTAGCTGCTCCTATTCCCCCACGCAACTGAGGCCAACCTCAAGCAGCCCAGAAAAGCTAATCTTTATGTTCTTCGCCTCTAATTTTTATATAATCTCATATTCTCAACATGAGAAAGAATCTTGGTGGGCACTGAATGCCTTTTATAGATAGTAAACAGAGACTCAATAACCAAGTTAGCTTCCAATCCCAAAACACGTCTCCTGAGCTAAAGGGCATTGCTTAGGTAATTGTGGGAGTCTGCACACACAGGTGGAGGCAGGGTAATGAGCTGCGCAAGGCAGGAAGGAAAGCCTACTGAGTGTGACTGGTGTTGATTCAGATTTCTGGAGTCTGACACCAGGCAGTTTATTCCAGATGTATTTAAGTATAGTACAACTTTGGAAAAGAAGTTTCCTGGTGACGGTTGTCACAATAAAGCTATAGGTGTGAGCACAACTCTTTTGCGAACTACACGTGACCTCCTCCCTAGGGATGGGTTTTATTTACTGAGAAACGAAGTTAAAGGTACAGGTCTAGGGGAGGACAACACAATAGTCTGAGGGATTCAGGTGTGGCCTGGCCCTACAGATAGAACAGATCACCAGCCTATTAATTACATCCACTCCAGCTGCTGGGTGAAAAACAGCTGTACATCTCCTCCACTGAGGGCACAACCCTGCATGTGTAACGTTCCTGGTTCTATTAGTGTTTATCTGTGAGCACAAGCACCTCATGCCACGTAACAACTTTACTGAGATGTATGCCCAAACCTTGAAATTCTCTCATTTAAAATGCTTCTAGACTGCTCCCGGTTGATCCCCACTCCCCTATGACCACTCTTCCTCCCATCTGGATATACCCTCCGTCTGTCTCTCATTAGGAAAGAACAGACTTCTAAGAGATAACAACACAGCATAACAAGATACGATAAGATAAAACAAGAACCATCACATTGTGGTTGGACAAGTAAACCAACAGAATGGAAAGGGCTCAAGAGAAGGCACAGGGACCAGGGACCCACTCACTCACACACTTAGGATTCCCACAGAAATACTAAACTGGAAGCCATAACATGCGCAGAGAACCTGGTACAGATCCGTGGAGACCCTGTGCTTTCTCTTTCAGATCCTGAATCCATAGGAGCTTTCCTTGGTTGATTTAGATGGCTTTGGTTTTCCTGCTATCCTCTAGTCCCTGTGGCTCTTACATTCTTTCTGCCCTGGGGTTTCCTGAGCTCTGAGGAGGGGAATTTGATGTTGAAATCTCTCTCTCTCTCTCTCTCTCTCTCTCTCTCTCTCTCTCTCTCTCTCTCTCTCTCAGTCTCTCTCTCTCTCTCTTTCTCTCTGCATAATGTCTGGCTGTGGGTCTCTATTTTGGTTCCCATCTGCTGCAGGAAGAAGCATCTCTGATGAGGGATGAATAAGGCACTAATCTATGAGTGTAGAAGATTATCATTAGGATTCATTTTATTGTTACTTTCCTTCTTTTTTCTTTTTTTTTTAAGACAAGGTACCAAGAGTCAGACTCCAGAAGTTTGTACCAACACCATTTTATAGTCACATAGGACAGGATTTCCTCCTTGCCTCACACAGATCTTACCTGGCCTCCGCCTGTGTGTGCAGAGACCACCCCCCCCACACACACACAATTAGTTAAGCAATGACCTTTAGTTTAGGAGACGTATCTTGGAACCAGAAGTTAACTTGAGCCTCTGTTTACTATCCATAAAAGACATTTAGTGGCATCTAAGATTCTTTCCTGTGTTAAGAATATGAGATTATATAAAAATTAGAGGCAAAGAACATAGAGATCAGCTTTTCTGGGCTGCTTGAGGTTGATCTCAGTCATATTTGGTTTAACCCTAGGCCTCTGGGCGATCTAGTCTCTGGTTCTTGGTCACCCGAGAAATGTTGGGTATGGGTTCCATCTCCTGGAGTGGGCTTTAAGTCAAATAAGATGTTAGTTGGTTACTCCAACAAGTGCCACTGTTGCCCTAGCATATTTGGCTGGCAGAACAGCATTGTAGATCAAAGGTTTGTGTCTGGGTGGCTGTTTACGTTTCTCTTTGGCAGTCTGAAGAGTACCTTTCCGTACCAAAGACACTAGAACACAGGAGTGGAGGTTCTATGTCGGCACCAACTCAACCCCCTCCATGGTCAATGAGTTGTGTGAGTGTTGTCTACAGCAACATGTCAGCCTTGCTATCAGTTTGTGGAGAGCAACCTATTGTCTTGGCAACAGCCTGGGTTGTTTGGGGATTTTTGTGGGAATCCCTTGGCGAACAATTCCATTGGATGTAATCTAGGCCTCTTCTGGAAGCTTCATTTGGTGGAAGAGATGGCCAGCTGGGGCTCTGTCTTCTCCACTATTTGGAGACTTCATTAGAAGTGCCTTCTTATATCTTAGGAAGTTTCTACTGCACTAGGTTTCTGTACCACCCCTCAAATGTCCCTCAATCCTAGCTGTCTCTACCCACATTCCCTCTCTCAACCCCATTGTTCCTTCTCCACCTGGTCCTCCCGTTCTTGTCCCCTTCCCCCCAGCTCACCCTTAAAATCTATTTTATTTTCTCCTCCCAGGTAGACCCACACGTGTCTCCTTTAGTCTCTTCTGTACTTAACCTCCCTGGGTCTCTAGATTGTAGCTTGGCCATCATTTATTTAATAGCTGTATATAATACATATCATATTTGTCTTTCTGTATCTGTATTGCCTTACTCTGGATGACTTTTCTCTAGTTCCATCCATTTGCCTGTGAATTTAGTGGTGTCACTTTTTTAAACAGTTGAGTAATACTCCAACATTTTCTTTACCCGTTCTTCTGTTGTTTCAAATTTCTGGATATTATGAATGGAGCAGCAATGAACATGGTTGAGCAAGTGTCCTTGTAGCAGGATGAAGTATCCTTTGGATATATGCCCAAGAGTGGCATAGCTGGATCTTAGGTCAGCATGAGCTGTCACTTGTTTAATTGATCTTAGACATTCTGACAGATGTAAGATGGAATCTCTTGATTTGCATTTCCCTGATGGCTAAGGATGTTGGCCATTTTGTTAACTGTTTCTCAGCCATTGGAGCTTCCTCGACTAAAAATTCTCTGTTTAGAACTATACTCCATTTCTTAGTTGGATTATTTGTTTTCTTGATCTCTAGGGTTTTTTTTTAGTTCTTTATATGTTTTTAGTATTAGTCTATTATAGGGTGTGTAGTTGGTAAAAATCTCCCCTCCCCATCCCCCACCCCCAGCTCGAAATAAAAAACTTTTCCCATTCTGTAGGTAGGTTGCTGCTTTGTTTAAATGATGGTGTTCTTTGGCGTACAGGAGCTTTTCAGTTTCATGATGTCTCATTTGTTATAATTGTTGGTTGTAGTGCCTGTGCTAATGGTGTTCTATTCCCAGCTCTATGCCAACGAGTTCAAGGCTACTCCCTGCTTTCCCTTCTATCACGCTCAGTGGATCTGTTTTTATGTTGAGGTCTATGGTCCATTTGGAGTTGGGTTTTATGCAGGGTGATAAGTATGGATCCATTTGCATTCTTCTACAAGCAGTCACCCAGTTTGACTAGTACCATTTGTTGAAGATGTTGTGTTTTTTTCAATGTGCATTTCTGGCTTCTTTATCAAAAAAGCAGGTGTCCATAGGTGTGTGGATTTTGTCTCGGTGTTCAGTTCAGTTTGACCGACCAATATGTCTGTTTTTGTGCCAATGCTGTACTATTTTTATTACTATATGTCTGTAGCACAACTGGAGGTAAGAGGTGATGATATCTCTAGAGTTCTTTTATTATTCAGGATTGTTTTAGCTATTCTGGTTTTTTTGTGTTTCTGTATGAAGCTGAAAGTTGTCTTTTTAAGATCTGTGAAGAATTGTGTTGGGATTTTGATGAGTATTGCATTGCACCTGTAGAATGCATTTGGTAAAATGGCCGTTTTTACCAAGCTAATCCTACTGATACATTAGCATGAGAGATAGTTCCATCTTCTGATACCTTCTTCAATTTTTTTCTTCAGTGTGTTAATGGTTTTATCATACGCATTTTAAAAATTTGTTTGGTTAGAGTTACCCCAAGATATTTTCTATTGTTTAAGGTTATTGTGAAAAGTGTTGCTTCCCTGATTTCTTTATCAGTCCCTTTGTTATTTGCATATAGAAAGGCTACCGATTTTTATGAGTTAATTTTGTATCCTGCTATTTTGATGAAAGTGTTTATTAGCTCTAGGTGTTTCTCAGTGGAATTTTTAAGGTCACTTATGTATACTGTCATAACATCTTTAAATAAGGTCACTACCGTCATAACATCTTCAAATAAAGACACTTTGACTTATTCCTTTCCAATTTGTATCACCTTGGTCTCTTTTAGTTGTCTTATTGCTCTACTGAAGATTTCAAGTATTGTATTGAATAGATATGGAGAGAGTGGACAACCTTGTCTTGTTCCTGATTTTAGTGGAATTGCCTTGAGTTTCTCTGCATTTAACTTGATGTTGGCTATAGGCTTGCTGTAAATTGCATTTATTATGTTTGGGTGTCTCTTGTATTCTTAATCTTTCTAGGACTTTTATCATGAAAGGTGATAGATTTTGTCAAAGACCTTTTCTATATCTAGTGAGATGATCAGGTGGTTTTTTTTCTTTCAGTTTGTTTATATGGCGGATTACATTAATGGATTTTTGCATCCCTGGGATGAAGCCTACTTGATTGCAGTGGATGATCCTTGTGATATGTCCTTAGATTTGGTTTGCGAGTATTTTATTGAGAATTTTTGCATCATCTATATTTATAAGGGGAACTGACCTGCAATTCTTGTTGGTTGTATTTTATGTAGTTTGGGTATCAGGATAACTGTGGCCTAATAAAATGAATAGTGCGATGTTCCTTCTGTTTCTATTTTATGGAAATTTGAGGAATATTCACATTAACTCTTCTTAGAAAGTCTAGTAGAATTCTAAACTGAAAGCCACCTGTCCCTGATCTATTTAATTTGTAGACTTTTAAGGAGTGCTTTTACTTACCTAGGGGTTATAGGTCTGTTTACATTTCTTATTTAATCTTGATTTTAACTTGGTAAGTGGTATGTATCCAGAAAGTTATCCATTTCTTTTAGATTTTCCAATTTGGTGGAATACAAGTTTTAAAAGTATGGCCTTATTATTCTTTGGATTTCCTCTTGTCTGCTGTTTATGTCCCTCTTTTCATCTCTAATTTTGTTAAGTGGGATATTTTCTTTCCACTCTTTAATTTGGCTAGGGTTTGTCAATCCAAACTAATATAGTTTTTTCTAAAAACCAACTCTTTGTTTCATCAATTCTTTGTACTGATGTTTGTTTCTATTTTACTGATTTCAACCCTGAGTTTGATTATTTCTTGTTATCTACTCCTTTCAGGTGTGATTTCTTCTTTTTGTTCTAGATCTTTCAGGTGTGCTTTTATGTTACTAGGGTGAGATTTCTCCAACTATTATTTTTTTTAATAGGCACTTAGTTCTATGAACTTGCTTCTTAGATTCTTCTTTGTGTTCCATAGATTTGGGTACATTGTGTTTTCATTTTCATTCAATTCTAGAAAGCCTTTTATTTCTCTCTTGTCCCATCTTTCATTTGTTAGTGAATTGCTCAGTTTCCATGAGTTTGTACGTTTTCTTTTGTATTGGTATCCAACTTTAATCCGTGGTAGTCAGATAGGATGCAGGATGTTATTCAATTTTCTTGTATCTGTTGAGACTTGCTCTGTGTCTGAGTGTATGGTCAGATTTGGAGAGAGTCCCATGAGCTGCTGAGAAATTGGTATGACCTCTAGTGTTTTGGTGAAATGTTCTGTAAATATCTATTAGGCCCATTTAGTTTATTTCATCAGCATTTCTCTGTTTAGTTTTGTCTGGATGACCTGCCTATTAGCAAAAGTGGGGTACTGAAGTCTCCCACGATCGGGGTGTCTGAGAGTCAATATGTGACTTAAGCTAGAACAGTGTTTCTTTTTATGCACTTGGGTGCCTTTGTGTTTGGTGCATAGATGTTAAGAATTGCAGTGTCCACCTGGTGATTTTTTTTCCTTTGGTGAGTATGTAGTGTTGTTCCCCATCTCTTCTGATTAGTTTTATTTTGAAGTCTATTTTATCAGATATTAAAATGGCTATACCAGCTTGCTTCATAGGTCCATTTGCTTAGAATATCTTTTTCCGTCCTTTTACCCTGAGGTGCTCTTTTTTTCCTTGGTGCTAAGGAGTGTCTCTTGGATGCAGCAGGAGGATGGATCCTCTTTACCCATCCGTTCTGTTAGTGTGTGTCTTTTTACTGGGGAACTGAGACCACTGATGGTGGGAGATACCAATGAGCAGTGTTTGTTGATTCTGTTATTTTGTTGTTGTGTGAGTGAGTGAGTGTGTGTGTGTGTGTAATAGAATGTGTGTCTGTGTGTTTGTGTGTGTCTCTGTGTGTGTGTGAGTGTGTGTGTGTCTGTGTGTGTAATAGAATGTGTGTGTCTGTGTGTTTGTGTGTGTCTGTGTGTGTGTGAGTGTGTGTGTGTTTTCCTTCTTTTGATTATTTGGCTTGAGATTATTCATTCCTGTGTTTTCTTGGTGTAGTTAACCTCTTTAGGTTGGAATTTCCCTTCTAGTGTCTTCAGTAGGGCTGGATTTGTAGATAAATATTGCTTAAATTTAGTTTTATCATGAAATATCTTATTTTCTTCTTCTATTGTGGTTGAAAGTTGTGCTGGGTATAGTACTCTGGACTGGCATCTGTGGTCTCCTATAGTCTGTGCAACATCTGCCCAGGCCCTTCTGGCTTTTAGAGTCTTCATTGACAAGTCAGGTTTTATTCTTATAGGTCTGCCTTTTTATGTTACTTGTTCTTGTAGCCTTTAATATTTTTTCTTTTTTAAAAAAATATATATTTTATTAATTTATTCATATTATATCTCAGTTGTTATCTCATCCCTTGTATCCTCCCATTCCTCCCTCCTTCCTGCTTTCCCCCTACTCCCCTCCCCTATGACTGTGACTAAGGAGGACCTCCTCCCCCGTATATGTTCATAGGGTATAAAGTCTCTTTTTGGTAGCCTGCTATTCTTCCTCTGAGTGCCACCAGGCCTCCCCTTCCAGGGGACGTGGTTAAATATGGGGCACCAGAGTTCGTGTGAAAGTCAGTCCCCACTCTCCACTAAACTGTAGCCTTTAATATTTTTCTTCATCCTGTACCTTTAATGTTTTGATTATTATGTGCCAAAGGAAATTTATTTTCTGGTCTAGTCTATTTGGTGTTCTGTATGTTTCTTATACCTTGATAGGTATCTCTTTTGTTAGGTTGGGGAATCTTATATGATTTTATCCAAAATATTTTATGTGCTTTGACTTGGGCTTTTTCTCCTTCATATTATTCTTAGATCCAGTTTTTTCATAATGTCCCAAATTTTCTGGGTGTTTTGTGCTAGGAGCTTTTTAGATTAGCATCTTCCTTGACAACGGTATTCATCATGTCTTATTGTGCATTCAATGCCTGGGATTCTCTCTTCCATCTCTTGTATTGTGTTGGTGAGGCTTGCCTCTGGGGTTCCTGCTTGAGTTCCTGAATTTCAGTTCCAGATTTCCCTCATTTTGGGTTTTCTTTACTGACTCTATTTCCACTATCAAGTCTTGAACTGTTTTAATGCGTTCCTTTTACTGTATTTTCAGAGATTTCTTTAGGAGATTTACTCATTTCTTCATTAACGACCTCTATAAAGATAATTTTAAAGTCTGTGTCATGTGCTTCAGCTATGTTGTAATTCTCAGGACCTAGTGTAGTCCAGTGGCTCTAGTGGAGACATATGGTCCTGGTTCTTACTGTGTTTTCACTTTGGTGTCTAGGTATCTGCATAGGGAAGATTATGATTCTGGGTGCTAATTTCTGATCTTGTCTTTGTTGGGCGGCTGTTTTGTTTCTTGGATTCTGTCCCCCGTCTCTGGTTCTTAGGAGGGTGAGGTGGCTGTGTGTTGCCTAGTAGGGAATACTGTGATACTGCTAGGTTTGGTCACTGAGGGTTCTGGGTAAAATGTGTTTCTGGCTACAAAGCTGGGGATGCAGCTGGAGGATTTAAAATGAAGGAGAGAACGAAGAGCCAAGACCCATAGTGAGATCAGGTGGTCATAGTGCATGCCTTAATCCCAGCACTCGGAAGGCAGCAGCAGGATCTCTGAGTTCCAGAGTGCGGTACAGGATGGCCAGAGCTACACGGAGAAATCCCATCTTGAAAAACAAAACAAACAAAAACAACCAAGCAAACAAAAATACAAAGAAAAAGAAAGAGAAGAAAAGAAAAAGATCCATAGTCCATAATTAGGCTGCTTGCTTTCTTGGCTCCCTGGCTGGTATGGCTTGCAAGTTCCCAGGGAATGCCTGCTGATGTTAGAGGCTGGGGTAAAGTGGTGACTCCAGGGAGGGAGGAAGTTTGGAGAGCAAGATCTAAATTACCCACCTGTGTTGGGGACAGGGGAGGAGGGGAGGCTTCAGCAGGTGATCTGCAACAAAGCCGGGGATGAGGTTAGGGAGCTGTCTTTGGAGGCCAGGAGGAAGAGACGAGGAACAGCAGTTAGCTATGTAGTCCCTGTGCAGAGTCTCAGGATGCACTTCCTGATGGGTGTGTGTGTGTGTGTGTGTGTGTGTGTGTGTGTGTGTGTGTGTGTGTGTGTGTGTGTATGAATGGATGGACAGGTAAGGGATGTGTGGTGTTGAAACTATTGAGTGGAGGACTTATTGGAATTCAGGCTTCACACGGATTAGTGAAGACTGATACAGGACAGACGTTGTGAGATCTGGGGTGAGCTACAAGAATCACAGCCTTGGAGGAAATCAAGTTCTGGTTCTTTATTGAACACTATTTTGGACCAATAGACTATTTTGGGGTCAGCCTGGGGGCTGACTGTGAGTCTTCTGAACTAGAAGGATTCTTGGGTTCCCTTGGGTTTGAAACTGTCTCCGTGTGTGCCTCATGCTCCGTCAGGCCACCTCCTCTAGCCATACTCATGAGAAAAGTCCTCATAAACTCATCTAGTCACAGCAGCCACACCAGTGAGACCAATACGCCGAGACAGTTAAACATTTTACAGGGTTCATCTTATTGCAGGGAAAGCGTTCTCGATAGTGGGATCCAGGGCGCAGTGATGCGGCCAGGCAGAGTCTTGGCTGTGTTCCAGGATCCACGCTACGTGTATCTACCTGCCCACACTTGGGAACCGGGAGATGAAACCCAACAATAAAGCCCTTCTCCCCGGGATGGCTGGTGCTTTGATGGCCAAGTGCTTCTCCTGGGAGTCTGTGTCCCTGGGAGATCTTAGCTCACATAGCTTCCACTGCTGCTAGAGCCCTCACTTTTATTTTATTTTATTTGGTTTTTCGAGACAGGGTTTCTCTTTGTAGCCTCGGCTGTCCTGGATTCACTCTGTAGACTATGCTGGCTTCGAACTCACAGGGATTCATCTGCCTTTGCCTCTCAAAGGTGTCTGCCACCACGACTGGCTGAGCCCTCACTTAAAAAATTTTTTTTCAGTCTCCCTCTCTCTCTCTCTGTCTCTGCCTCTGTCTCTCTCTCTCTGTCTCTGTCTCTCTCTCTGTCTCTGTCTCTCTCGCTCTCTGTCTCTGTCTCTCTCCCCCCCTCTCTCCCTCCCTCATTCCCTCCCCCTCCCCTTTATTTATATGTACATGTGTGAGTGTACATAAGTAGGGCAGAGACTGAACTGTACCAGAAGCTCATAAATTTGGCTGGACTGGCTGCCTGGCAAACCCAGGAATCCTCCTGTCTCTGCTTCTCTCTCTCTAATAAGAAAACAAAACCTAGACCCTGGACTCAGGAGGGCGTCGGAGGTCTGAGCTTTGTGTTGTCCTTAGACCCCTGATGATGAGGGCCTGTGTTAACTGAAGGCCTGGGAGTGCTGTGTTCTGAGTACTTTGCTTAAAGATGGCTTCTCTCTAGTTTCTGGACCTGGCTGTGCCATAATGAGGAAGCCACCGTGAGCCCAAACTGGAACTGACTTGGGCCATGGCTCTTTCATTTTCCTCTTTGGAGAACTTGTGTTCCAGGGCTGGCAGAGCCTTCTGGTGAGCTCGCAGCTCTGTCTCCATCTCCAGAAGGCGGTCTGAAGGATGGCTTGCTCCTTCTGACGTGGAGGATGGTTCTCTGGGTCTGTGAGATAGGCTTACTGGAACAGTAACCGCAAGTGCTGCGGATAAGTCATGGTTTATGTAAGGCTGCTCTGGCCCACACCTGGTGGTGGTGGTGGTGGAGCGGCTAGTGCTGCTCAAATTCCTCATGAGCACACATCACAGAGTGCTGGGGCCTTGCGTGCTCCCCGGGATGCAATGGTCCTTTTCCTCATCTCAACACCAAGGAAGCGGAAAGGCACACTCTCCCGGGGCATCCCGGACTCATCACTCCCTCGGTGATCAACTTCACTCCTTTATCTCTACATTTATATCCTGTTTGCTTATTTACTGGCTGTTCCAGAACTCAATGTAGACCAGGCTGGCCTCGACTCATAGAAAGACACCTGTTTCTGCCTCCCAAGTGCTGGGATGAAAGGCACTTGTTTATTTGTTTGTTTATTCGTTCATTCATTAGGTGACATTAATACCCTGGGGTCTCTAGGAGAGAAACTTCTACATATTTTATTCTGCCCTCGTGTGCTTAGTCGTTTTTTTGTTTTTTGTTTTTTTTCCCTTTAAACTTCATGGTTTTTGGCTTATTTATGTTAGAGATGACCGTGTTTAATGATACTGTTTCCTTCCATGATAGGGCAGCCTGGCCTTGGCTTGCAGTATCACTTAGAACTACTATGTAGGGGGCCAAGGCGGTGGTCTGGGGTGTGCTCTTTAGAATTGAATCCTTACTCAGATATTTTCACTGTGTGTGAGACTTCAAGCGAGGCTTACGTCCCTGGCCTTTGCCGTGTATTATCTCCCTCACAGGCCAGGATGTGTTCAGAGGATAGAGAGGTGAGGCATACGAAAGTTAACATTTTTGCAGGCTTCATCTTATTGCAGAGAAAGAGTACCTCTGACGGTGGGATTCAAGTGCTATTCGGTGAGTAATGCTGTGTCCTTGGGGTTTGCTCTGAGCTGATCAGCCAGCATGCTGGGATGCCTACAAATGAAAGATAGCATCAGGGGTCAGGGCGAGCAGCTCCTCCTCTCACCTACATCCCCACTACTAAGGGGGGGCGATGGGGGAAGGCGGGGTGAAATGACACTCCAGAGCAGGACCGGGAGGGCAGGAGGCTGGCAGGTGGAAGCTGGGTGGCTCCTGAGCTGAATCTGCATTTGAGTTCAACTGAGACCTTCTGCTTAGGAGGGTGGTGCAGCCCATGAGATGCTGTTTCCAAGGAGATGCCAGCGTGTAAGGGAGAGTGGTACTTAAGCCATCCAGGGGATAGACAAGGGTGTGCATGCCAGCCTGCCCACTGCAGAGGAGGCCAGAGGAAGGAGTGGTTAAAGCTGGAGGAGGAGGAGGCTGGTGTGGTGGGTGTGGCAGGAAGTTGAGGAAGCACCTAGGAGGACTGGAGAGGATGGGAAGGAATTTCCTGGGGGTGGAGGGTGGAGTCGGTGGGAGGGCTGGGAGTAAAATGGAGAAATGGAACAGAATGGCAGGCTTGTTTTGTGGGTTTCTGTGGCCCTTTGGGTTTTATCTGGGCTGTCAGGAGTGGATGAGCTGTACTCAAGAGGGCAGTTTCAGGGTCCTTTGACAGCAGGTGTGTGAATAGCCTGGGCCTATTTTCCTTTATAGAGAGTGGATTTCTATCAGTGTTACCCCGTTCTCTTTACTGGGCACCTATGTAGGAAGGCTGGCTATGGAGATGAAAGGGACTCCATCATTTCTGGGTGTGGGGCCCTCAGTGAGAAAATCACCTGGGCCATTCTAGGCCTCAGCACCCCACTTGTCAGGCAAGGACAAGAATGGATTGTGCCCTAAGGTTAGTATAGTAAGCAAATGAGGTAACTCATATGAACATTGTCAGACTCAAACTGGAGTTACTTACATCGCTCTGGAGAAGTAAGTAAAGCCCAGAGACTATGAAGTGAGGCCTGAGCATATATCCTGAAAGACCATGACCCGGCTTGAAGAGTCCAATGGGACATCAGCGCAGCGAGGGCCTACGTCACTCTGGCCTGAAGCACTTCTCGTGGGATACTCTTGTTTCCTTCTAGGGAAGGGCATAAGAGAAATGATTCCCTTTGACTTATTTCTCTCTTTTATCCTGTCTATAGTGGCTGAAATGAGGAAGTCCTCATAGGCTCATATGTTTGAAGATTTGGTCCCCAGTAGATGGAACTGTTTGCAAAGGATTAGGAAGTATGGCTGCTTTGTTGGAGATTTGTCACTGGAGGTGAGCTTTGGGGCGTCAAAAGTCCACAGCATTCCCAGCTAGTTCTCTCTCTCTCTCTCTCTCTCTCTCTCTCTCTCTCTCTCTCTCTCTCTCTCTCTCTCTCTCTCTCTCCTTTGTGAGTTTTGGATCAGATGTAAGCTCTCAGCTCCTCCGTGGGTTTTTCCTGTTGCCATGTTCTTCTCCCCCATGGCCATGGATGCTAATCCTCTGGAATCAAGAGCCCCCAAATTAAATGCTTCCTTTTATAAGTTGGCTTCTTCATGGTACGCTGTCATAGGAATAGAAAAGTCACAGAAAGCCAAGGCCAGGCTACCCTTTCATGGGAGGAAACAATAACATCACAGGAGAGGTGGCAGCAGGCTAAGAGAGATTAAAGCACTGCCAAGCAGATGTCCCTGCAGAAGTACTCTTCCAGGTAGGTTGTGGTCCTGCAGTCTCCTGTGATCTGTTCCTGTTATCAAGCAAACATGCATGCTGCTGTCCCTTCAGTTTTCTAGGGTTGATACAGGGAACTCCATGTACCTTGGAATGAATTCTTGTTTATGGTTTCAAAAAAGGGATCCCCTCAGGAGGTGTTGAAGAGAGCATATGCTTAACATGTATAAGTACTGGATTCAATCCCCAGCACTACCAGGAATAAACAGGAATGGGGGAGGGGGAGGGAGGGGAGGAGGGAGGGGGAGGTAAGCCCGCCATTACATTCTCTACATTCTTGTCACAGGTCCTGGCTCTTTTCTGCTAAATCCTTTGTGAATGTTTCTGTTTGTTATCTAAGGTGACACATATAAAGTGCTATGTAGCATGCAGTTGCATTTCTCTAAGTATCCAATGTTCATCCATCTACACAGGCATGCTTTCACCATGTTCCCAGTGCCTACAAGGTCAGGCACCAGAGACACAGGGAAAAACAAGGCCCTGTCTCTGACCATAAGAAGTTGGCACTAAGTGTGTGGGGAAAACCAGATGAATAAATTAGTGACTACTGTGAGCAGGAATAAGTGCATGCCCAACAGGCTCTGCTCTGACTAGAGCACAGATGAAGGACAGAGTGAGAAGAAATCCCCTTGTCCCTGGGAACCATGTCAGAATCAGCTGTGACTCAAGCCAAGGCCTTTAGCCCTGGTCCTGAGGGCCACAAGGAGCCTCAGGTAGTAGAGACACCTGGTTCTCTCCACATTGGGAAGCTGACTCTGGCACCAGTGAGAGAAGCTAGGAAGTTGGGGCTTCATGTAAGAGAGAAAGAGTCTCCATCAAAGCAAGTCGGTTCTTAATGAAGCTGGATAGCCACACCTGACTGTAGCACTTCAGTGAGAGAGCTGGCTGGAGGGAGGTCATGGTCAGAATTTGGGATGTTAGGAATCTCTGAAGGAAAATGAATCTATTTCTTTAAAAATGTAGTTAGTATTAAAACAGGTTATTACAATTGTAATTTTAGAATGACACCTCAGACTGGGCACGTGGGAGGCAATTGCAGCTGGTTCTCTATGAGTCAGAACAGTCTGGTCTACATAGCAAGTTCCAGGCCACGCAAGGCTATATCAGGACCCCCCACCCACCCACTCAGTATAAAAGGACACCTTTGCCAAGGTTACTTAGAATATTATGGGTCTGATTTGGCTTCTCTTGGGCTAGAGGTGTTATTTAAACACCCTGAGCTTTAGGATCCTACCAGTCAGTCAACTTCAATCATGGGTGGGGAAAGGCGAGGCTCCACCCCTTCATGAGGAGCCATTCCAGTTAATAACTACTGGGGGAGGGGAAGTAATTTTCTTCAATGGTGTAGCCACTTGTTAGTTGCCTGTGTTCCAGCAAATCACCCACCCGTCCTGCTCACACAGACAACATGCCTTAATCCCTGGGGGCTCACACTCAGAAATTAGACTTGAAAGGAGGAGGAAGACCTCTTAGGAAGAGGAAAGGGGAGGGCCATGGAGGGGGGAATAAGATCATAATCCATCCTGTACCTGTGTAAAGTGTCAACAAATAGGTAAAATGCTGTGTTTTAGTTCAGAGAGATGTGTGGTGTCGTGTCACCATAGATCCGCCCCAGTGAGTTCATTGAGGAGTGTGTGTGTGTGTGTGTGTGTGTGTGTGTGTGTGTGTGTGTGTGTGTGACTCCATCCATTCAAGGACACAGAGCAAGGTTCCTGCTGCGTGCTTGCCCAGCAGACCTGAAAGTGAATGTTACTCACAAGCTTCTTGACGTCTGTCATAAGCACGTTTTGTCCTGTCAATCACATCACGTGTTTTCCTCTGTGCTGTGGCAGCAGGAAATCCTGAGGCCAGGTTCCTTTCTTTGGGGCCTACAGATGCCATTTGAACTGTACATTTATTGCCCTGGGAAGGGGAGTTTTCCAATTGGTTTCCAGGAGCCCCGTTTCATTGTGTGAAGCAGACTCTTTCCCCGGCATTCGCCTTTCAGTTACTAAGTTCTGTCTACAGAGGGGGCCAATGTGGCACTCTAACAATGCTGCTCATTCCTTGGGTAGCACCTCCCCCCCTTTTTTTTCCTTTCATGTAACCACTGTCAAATTATCTGTGTAGCTGGAGCTGGGCTTGAACTCTGGATCCTTCGGCCTCTTGGATGCTAGGATTCTAGATGTGTCCCACACTCTATTGTCCTGACCTCACTTCAGATAAAGATGGCATCCCAGCAGCTCAGTGTGAGCAGAACTCCGAGTCAGAAAGACAACCCTTCTCTTTCTGGTTTATGTCATTCATATTTCTTGTTTCTGTTATTTGGAAGAATTTTTTCCCCATGGAATTTGTTTTGGGGAAGGTTTTTGGTAGGCTCAGAGCTGCCTGATCTCCCGGATTATACATAAAGATGTGTTTGGCCAGACATTTCCAGGTTCCAAAGGCTTCTAAGTCTTTGTCACAGGGAGGCTATAACTGTTCCAGCCCCATGGAAGCTTCCAGAAGCATAGAGCCAGAAGTAGATTCGAGTGAAAGAAAAATGTGCTGTTGGAATTACTCTACTGGGGGAGAAGGAGTGTCAGTAAATCCAAGCTGTAAAGCATCTTGCATAAGAAATGCATTTTATTGGGAGAGATACTATATAAGACCTGTGCTGTGAGATCTCTTTGGTACATATTCAGTTTATAGAAGGCATGGTGGGTAGAACTTTGGGAAGAAAAGTAGAAAGAAAAGAATTTTTGGGGAAACACAAGTGGTACCCAGGGTGATATTGGGATGGTCTCTCCTTTCTATGGGAATAAGACGTCAGTGGCTAGAGAGCACCTTGCACTGTGCTGGGGATGGAGGCCGGCATGTTGCAGACATTTGTCCTCTCACATCTGCTAGAGAGTCCCTTGGTGGTGTTTCACAAGCAGAGCCTTGGAGCAGTCACATGGGTCCTCGGTGCTGTGAAGCTGGCTGGCAGTGGAGCTTGGCGTCACACCCAAATCTGTCCAGCTTCGGAGCCCCTGGAGGCTGTTTGCTTCCCAGCGAGGCTGCTGTGATGGTCAGACTGGCACTCTGCCAAGGTTCAACACTGGCACTCTAAGGGCACAGCTCAAAGTGTTTATGCAAAGGCATTCATGTCACCTTCTTATTGGAAGATCTGCTACTGCAATTGATCTCTGTGGTCTGAAGGGGACCTCCTCCTCTGACACTGTCATTCATCATGAGGAAAGATGATTGATTTAGGGGTGTCACTGTCTAGGCCCTTGGTGGACCATGGCAGCCAAGCCCTTCAACTTTGCTGGTGGGGTCTGAGTGTATTTGGGGAAGACGAGTAAGCTGATAGGTCAGTGATGGGTTTTATGGTGCCATTAGGAGCTGTATGCTTTGACAGGAGTGTTTCCTGTAGCCTCATAAAACAACCTGGAAGGTATTACATCATCCCTTGTGCCATTCCAACAGAGACCAGACCTTTCTCCATGCTTGGAATATTTCTTGATGGTCCACTCTGGCCAGCCTATTTCTCTAGTTGTACAAAGCTCTGTAGTAAGTGTGGAGGAAAGCAGGAGAGGTGGGGGAGAACCCATTGGCTCAGTTTTTTTTTCCCCTGCCATTTTGGGGAAAGACAAATGACTCATATTAGAGCAGAGTACCAAAACCTCTCAGAAACAGGCCCGTTTAGCTTGGGCAGTAAATGAACAAGCCAGTTATGCATCCCTTGGGTGCCTGGCACGTTTGTCGTCATGGCTACTCTCCCATTTGAGGGAGGTCTGCTTGCACAAGTTGTCAGCCTGTGTTCCAACCCCAAGCTACCTGAGGAGGAGGGGCCAGTCCAGTCCATACCTTATTTATAACTCGCTCTGAGTGAGGGGGAGGGATCACCAGGTTGACTCCCTTGCAGCCTGTCAGCCAGGGAGTTACAACCACAAATGTCTCAGAAGCAGCCGGCTGGCTGCATCCTTCTCACGTTCCTGGGTCTGTTTGGACTGGTTGGTGCAGTCACCAGAACGTACTACATCGGGATTGTGGAAGAGTACTGGAACTATGTGCCTCAGGGGAAGGACGTGATTACTGGGAAGAGCTTCTCGGAAGACAAGTGAGTGAACTAGGGGTCCCCAGACTCCTCCATTTGACCTCTCTTGAGCTCTGGGTCAGGGAGGCTGTGTTTGTTGGGAGGCTGTGATGGAGATGGATTGGCTGAGGTGGAGAAAAAGCAGCTTTCACTTCTTCCCGAGGAGGATCCCTAACCCGGGTGGATCTCTAACTCGGGAGAGAATCCCCACCTCTCTGTATTCATCAAGCCGTCTGGTACTCTTGACCCGTGAAGACGGCACCCACAGCCTGGGGTTTTGAACAGTGCCCTTTCCTTGGCAGCTTCTAGAGAAGTTTGAGACTCTGTTAAAAAGAAAAAAACAAAGGGAAACTTTTGACCATTTGAGAACTTTCAAAACGTAAGTGTCAAAGCTGTTTCCTCGCTTGTGTTTTGGGAGTGTGGTGTGTTAACCATGCTATGTGAGGTCTTGCTTTTCATTGGTGGTATAAGACGTAAAACGGGGACAGATACAACGGAGGTGATCCTATTTGAAGAGTTTGCTTTGAGGCTACTTAGAAATGGGCCTTCTTCTCCCGAGCTGCTTGTCCCAGTCACCCCAAAGGGAAACGCTTTCTCAGAGCTGGAGCTCACGACGTAGTTGGGGAAGATGGTGCTGAAGCTTTTATTTTAGCGGAGAGCATCCCTGCCCTCCAAGGCTCAGGACCAGACTCATCCCAGAAGTCTTACTTCTTCCATGGCCTCCCCTGAAGCCACCTGCCGGCTCTGCAAGCTGTGGTGCTGTGTTTTCAGCTTTGTGGTTCTCAGAACACTCGATCTGGTAGCTGAATTTATATTCCTTTCTTGATATGCAGAGACCACTACACTCAATATCCACTGTCTATTTCCTAAAGATGCGCTTAAATTTGCTCAAATTCAGGAATGGCTTGGGGTCCGCCAGTAAATCTTCTCCAGCCAGCTCTCTCTGTCTAGAGGGAAGATCTAAGATTCAGCTGGCTTCGACAGCCAGCTCCCTCCCTTTCTAAGACAATGGTGGCAGACATATCCTGTTTTCTTAAAAAAAAAAAAAAAAAAAAAAAAAATGAGGATCCTGCCAAGTTAGGGCCAAAGAGTTTTTCCCCTAGAGCTTCATATTGAAAAGTTCTTTCTGTTGCTGGGTTATTTCCAAAGAAAACACTTGGTACATACTTGTCCCCAACTTCTGTCCGTCAGAATAGTAGTCTTTAATACATCATGGTAGTAGTCTTTAATACTCTGACTTCTGGAGTCATCCCTGAAATCAGAGCTTTGCTGTCAGAGAGAGAAGTCACTGGAAAATGGCCAGTGTGAACTTCCCAGTATGTACATGGAATGTGCTGTGGCCAGTGTAGCTGTGGACACACACACACACACACACACACACACACACACACACACACACACACTAGACCCAGGGCTTATATTAGGGACTCTTAAATCTGCTTCTTCCCACAGATGTTATTATCCCCATTTTTCCAACCTGGAAGGAGGCTCTGAGGTCAAATACTTGCCATAGTTTATCAGGCAAACAGTCTCACCAAACACCTGGCTTGGGTTCCAGGGCCCATGTGTCCTCTTTCCGTGCAACCTACTTCT
This sequence comes from Acomys russatus, assembly GCF_903995435.1. Taxonomy (NCBI): domain Eukaryota; kingdom Metazoa; phylum Chordata; class Mammalia; order Rodentia; family Muridae; genus Acomys; species Acomys russatus. The sequence continues at coordinate 10,697,137 of NC_067150.1, read as the reverse complement.
TGGAGACATTGACCATTTCCTCCTGAGCTAAATCCAGCTTTGAGGGAAGGGAGAGTCTCAATGGCATGAACTTTCTCGAAAAGTCTTCATCCTTACCAAGGGTGTATTTAATTTCACCTGCTTTTCTCTCAGAGAAAAGTTGGAAGTGGTCCTGAGTGGTCAGTGACCAAACTGACTCCCACATGAGTCTTAAATACTCAAGATTAACTTGCTATTTCCACAAAACTGTGTACAAAAAGAAAAGGGGGTCCCTCTGTGGACACCTTCACTGAGAAGGTACTTTTAATAAAGGGCAATATTATGGATGGGAATTCTAGGGTGAAAGAGAAACTAGGCACGTGGAAGCCATATCTGTGGTCCAGCCTCATGCCAGTTTTAGCTCTGTGTGAGAGGGTACCTGCCTTTGGAAGCAGCTGGCACATGGTGATGTCACATGGACGGTTGCTGGGTTCCATGGCTTCTCTTTTCACAGAGGGACATGTTCATGAAGAGCTGTCGCGGTTCTGGAAGGAAGGATGCAGGTTAACCCATGGTACTTACTAAAGAGTTTTAGGCCACAGCAGGTGGCTCAGGGAGAGTAGCACAGGAGTAGCTATGTGGTTGGCAAACTTGGTTGCAGTCTCCACTGAGACACCAGAGGAGAGGGCCCAGCACTGAGACACCAGAGGAGAAGGCCACCACATGAGCACAAATGTCGCTTTTGAAACCAGACCGGGGTCCCCTCATACACATATCTGGGCTGTTGCTCTGTGCTTGTCTGAGGTACACCGCTTGCCTCTAAAGCCAGAGTCAGAGCTCGGGAGCAGGCTCAGCCTGTTAACCCCTCTCACTACACAGTGCCCTGTCGGCGGCCATAGAACGTGTTGGGTAGGGCAGAGGTCAGACACTATGAGTCTCAGAAGGCAAAGCAAGTCACTTTGTCTGGGTAGCTGCTCTCCCTTTGGATAAGAGAAGTTGAAAGGGGGAAAAATAATAGGAGAAAAGAGAGTGAATGTCAAGGTTTTGGCAACGTAAAGACATTTGGAAGCCGAAACTCAGCAGAATGGAGGCCTTGGGTTCCTGAAGGAGATGGGAAAGGAAGGGGGGGGGGCTATTTTGCTGAAATTCTAACCCTGGACAGGGAAGTTTAACTTCCTAACATGATGCCTGTGCTTGGCCAAAAATACAGCTGGGAGTACGGACCACTAGCACTTCCTAGAAAGTATGGGATTTCAGGAGGGGGGTTTCATTTAGAAACGCTGTCTCTGTGCGCTCCTCTCCGACTTCACTGGGTGGAATGGGGACACCAGGCCCCTTTGATTTGTCTGGGATCAGTGTCAGCATTTTGATCCATCCATGCCAGGCCTGCTGGGGCTCATAAAGAACTTAATTAAGGCGTGACTGTGCTTCGGTGGTAAAGCCTGGCCTTTAATGGAGCTGAGTGGGTCATCTTAGTTAAAGCCAGAGTTTTTTTTTTTTTTTTTTTTTTTGTTTTGTTTTGTTTTTTTTACCACAGACCTCATTATGCAAGCACTGTGCATGCAACTTCTTCCCAGGGAATGCAGGAAGATGCCCTTGATTGTGACTATTGCTGGTCCCTGTGTCAAAGCCCCAGTGTTGGGGGGTGGGGTGGGGTGGGTGCTGGGGAGCGGTCACTTTACCATCACTGTAGCAGCACATTGGTAGGTACGTTTGTGTATTCTCTGGGCAGAGGGCCTATGATCAGTATGAGAGAGAGACTCGTTCACCTGTGTGAAAGAAAGCCTGTTAGAGGGAGCAGGGAGGTGACAAAGAGGCCTCCATATGATCTAGAACAGAGGGAAGGGTTTCATTTCATTAGTTCTTGGTCGTAGACAAACAGTAACTTTCAAGTTTCTTTCGTGTTGGCATCAATTGTGAACTGGGCTGGAGAAATGATTCTGTGGGTGAAACACTTGACATGTAAGCATGACACAGGAAGACCTGAGGTTAGAGCCCCAGAGCCCACCCAGAGCCGTATGGAACTGCAGTGGTGTGCATCTGAAATCCTGGTACTCCTGTGAGATGGGAAGTGGAGCCAGGTGAACTTCTGGAAACTTAAGGCCAGCCAGTCTCCTGTATGCCATGGCAGACAAGGGAGGTGTTATCTCAAATCCATATGTGTATTCCCACCCCCTTTCTTTCTCTTTCTCTCTCTTTGTCTCTGTCTGTCTGTCTTTCTGTCTCTCTCTGTGTGTGTCTCTCTCTCTGTGTCTGTCTCTGTCTCTCTGTGTCTGTCTCTCTGTGTCTCTGTGTCTCTCTGTCTCTCTCTCTCTCTCTCTCTTACACACACACACACACACACACACACACACACACACACAGACACAGACCACACCATACAAGACTTCTAAAAGCCATGAATAGCTTGGAGTTATATGTTATACTGATAAGTAGTAGATTCCCACCCCCCCCAAAAGAGCAGGTTGAACAAATGAAGATTTTGTATTTGCTAAAAAGCAGTCCAGATGTGAGCAGCCTAAAGTTGGTAGATGGACTGCGTGATGGAGATTTAGGGGCCGTCTGTATTTCAGGGCCAACTATCCTTAGCATGACGCTTCCTTCTTCAAGGGTCTTTATGCTCCATCAGCCCTTAGAGGACTATCATGAAGACCTCACCATCCAGCTAGGGATGTAGCTCACCGGTAGGGTGCTTGTGTGGTATGCCTCAAGTCCAATCCCCAGAACAAAGAAAAGAGAAGAAGAAATCCCACCCAGCCAATTCTGCTACACCTCACTGGATACTCACAGGAGACTAGAAAATAAGGCCATTTTGTATGTGCGTTCTAGAAGGAATTCAATTCTGCTGTGAAGAAAATGAGGGAAGCACAGACACTTTGAGGATCTGGAAGTTCCAGGCTTCTCTGTTTCCCAGCAGTGAGAGGCATCTTCCTAGACCCTTCCCTTCTTACTGCCTCTGTGGCAGGGCCCCTGAGACCTGGAGAACACAGTGTGACAGCTAAGGGTCTTAGCATCCTTCCTGCGTGCTAAGCTCTGTATGTCACACACCTGATCCTGTTCAGGAGGGTCAGTAAGCAGAAGTAGACTTTTCCCAGCATTACTTCATTTTTCTCTTCAGAAAAAAATGAGCCTAAGGATGCTTTGGGGTGTATTGGTTTCCCAAGCCTGTGACTAAATGGCTCCTAACTAGGTGGATTCAAACACCAGTGATTTACTCTTTCCCAGTTCTGGAGGCCATGAAATAAAAGCCACACTCTTTGTGGGGCTAAGGGAGAGTGCTCCTTGTCTCTTGGGCTTGTGAAGGTGTTTAGCTTTCCTTAGCTCGTGACTATTTCTCGCCAATCTATACACCCAGTTTCATAAGGAATGGATACTCTTTTATCTCAAGGCCCTCTGGAGACCAGCAAAGAGAAAGACGCAAGTGGCCATGTGCCCTTTTTAATCTAAAAAAGCTGCATCAGAAGCAATCAAAGCGAGCACCGAGTGGGCTCTTCTACCGGACATGCTTGTTCACGAAGCTTTGTAGATTTTTTTTTTAAACATAAATTCTGTGTATTCTGAGGGGTTTTCTGTGAAATCCAGTAAGATAAAGTAGGAGCCAAGCTTTAGGTGGAACTGCAGGAATCGTAATGAACAAACGATATGGCAACACATAGCCCAGATGGCGTTTAAAAATTACCCTTCTAATTAGGGAAGGCGTGGCTTCTGCGTTCTGATGTGGAATCTGCCTCCACCCGTTTGCCCCATCATCATTGTCCTGATATGGACCTGTTTTCCTTTTTGTGAGGAGCACCCTTTTCAGGCTTAGGTGACGCCGTGTCCTTTTTGTGACTGTAAGGGCCTCACGGCTGCTCTGGTCATACGTTCTATTGGCATTCGTTTGCCACTAAATGTCACCCACGTCCACATCCCTCTCACCCTCAGGCTGTGTACAGCGTCATTGGCATCAATATCCCATTGTGTCACCATTTACCAATGCGTAGATTTCCCAGGCAAAAGTGACACTGTTGTGTTCAGGGACTGAGCGTGTATGCCTTGGCCTCCATTTAGAGTTCTGATGGGAAAATAAACCTCACACATGCAGGGGATGCACAGGTATGGGGCACACATACCTTGTGAGCCACAGGCTCCTCAGACCCTACCCTGGAAGCTCACCTTAACACCACTAAATGGTTTCTGACTACAGCCAATCGAACTGGCTTTTTGAGGTCATTGTGTCCACCAAAGTATGGCCTCTCGGCCTTAGCAGTGCCAGGTGAAATCCCCACTTTGGCTTTTAGACAGTTGCTAGTGGGGGAACTTCTGGACCACAGTGGACTCCCTCACAGGAGAAGCAAATGTCTCTCTCTGAGACAGCAGCTGCTTCCTCGGCTCGGCTTGGCTCCCATGAGCCTCTGCTTCGCGGCTCCCATGAGCCTCTGCTTCTTCAGAAGGATTGCCTTGTAGAACTCAGAGCAGTAGGCCTTCTGTCCTGTGACTTCAAACACATCCTGGATATTTGCAGACATTTGCTGTGTAGATGTTCAAAAACCTCTTACTTGTAGTGCCTTGCTTTCTTCTTTCTTATTTTTCCTCTCCCACCATTTTAAATATTTTTTTAAAAATACCATTTCAAAATTTATTCTTGTTTTTTTTTTTTTTTTTGACATGGCCTCATTTGTTTTTCATTTTCAATATTTTTCAATTAAATAGTTTATCACAAGCCAGGCAGGAGCATACCTTTAATCCTCACACTCAGAGGGGGGTAGATCTCTGAGTTTAAGATCAGCCTGGTCAAATGCCAGGACAGGCAGCATTACGAGTGAGACCCTACCCTAAAAAACAAACAAGCCAAAACAAAGCAAAACAAAAAGGAAATAGCTCAGTAGAGATTCTGCTTTATGCTCAGGACAGTAACAGGAATGATTTCTAACTCTGGTTACACAGCAGAATCATGCTTTCATGATAAGCCAGGTGACATGCGCCGGTGACAGGTTCACATTCAAGGGCCTCCCATCACAGTCCCTCAAGTCCCCGGGGGGGTGGGGTTGGGGGTGGCTTGTGGGGGAGGCAGGGATGTGAGCTTCAGGGACAGCCTTTGCCCCGGAACTCAGAAGTCCTGGCTGTCACTCCTCACAGAAGTCATCTCGGCATCAGAGGAGCGGAGGGTCTTATGACACATCCCTGACCCAGAAGTGCTTTGGGCCACTTCCACTCACACCCTGTATCCTGGGAGCCTAGTGTTACAACTCAGCGTGGGAACAGGAGCTTTGTACCAAGAGGCAGACAGGCACGCTCTGGAAAGTTCTATTGAAACAATTTGGTAAGACGGGGGAAATACCACGGCTTTGCCAGGAAGTCTGATTCAGTGGCCCTGAAACAGGACAAATGTCCCTAGTGATTCCAATGCAGACAGTGCCTTGGTGACCTCAGAGAACAACAGCTAATGAAAGCCCAACCCCTTCCCTGGCTGACTGACAGCCGTCTAGGGACAGGACTGATACACATCTAAGAATTTTCAAAACAAATCACTGTGTCACGCACTGAGGAACTATGTGGATGCTCTACCCTGCCGTGGGTAGTTGACCACACTTCCCTTCCTCTACTGTCCAGTCCCCTCTGCTGTTTGGTGGTTTCGTCAGGCCTAACACAGTAAGGCCTGTGATCCTGAGGGCGACGGGGAAGACTCTGGTGGGTATGGGTCAGGACCTTCTAGAAGCAGCAATGTGCAGAGGACTGTGTGCAGGTGCCTGCTCAGCCGAGTGTGCATGTAGACAGGGCATGCACATGCAGGCACACTCACTCATGTGCTCTCCTGTGTGTGCTGGGTGACAGGGTGGAGAAGTGTGCGGGAGCTTCCGTCAAAGCCTACTAGATTGGCCAGGACCTTTACACAACCTCCGTGTAGCTTTTCTCTCTCAGTCTGAGTGCAGAGACATAGCAGCGTGGGTGCCACTACCCTGCTGGGTGACCCAGTGCCAGCCGGTAGCAGGCAATTCTGGCCACGCTGGTGCTACTTGGCAGCTTGTGGCTGACTCATGCCTTCCTCTAAGAGCCTGTTAAATTAGGAGTGCTAATGATCTGCTGTTTAACAGGAGCAGCTCCCCACCCCCCCAACCAAGATGAAACAAAACAAAGCATTCCAAAAAGCAGTACTTTAAATACATTGAGGAAATTCTGTTTTTTGTTTGTTTTTTTTTGTTGTTGTTGTTTTTTGTTTTTTGTTTTGTTTTTCTACACAAAACAAATCTAAAGTTTGGCCATGGGAATCCAAGGTTCTTTTTTTATTTTAAACTATACCAACCCTAGGGTGTAGCCATACAGCCTGGACCTTCTTTTTGAAGTCAAGTGTTTTTACATTTTTATAGTTTTTTTTAACCATGAAAGTGAGTCTATATGTGCAGAATAAACACCCCCCCCCCCCCACCCGGAGGATAATGGCTAAGCAGCCAGTCCCCGATTCTTGCTTGTGGTCTCTTAGATATAGCACTCTTGTGGCTTTTAGATTCTTTGCATGTACTCACGCTCAAGCGATGGGCTGTACTTCATCTGTTGCTCTGAAAAGTACTATTGTTGGTATTTTGGTGACAATGCAGCCCCGGCAGCCCCATGTGATATGGATTTGTCACCGTATTATTTACCCAGGCACCAGCCAAGGAACACGTCTCTCTTTCTAGGCTTGAATTTTCACAATCTTTCTCTACTTTTCAAACAAGAGCCCTGCTTGGCTGGTCCTATTGTATAGATTGGAAGACAGACCAGGTTGCTGCTTTGGGGTTCCCGCTCTGTGGCTCCTGAGATACACAGGCTTCTCCCAGCAGCCTCTGCTTCCTCCACAGAGGCCCTGAACCTATGACTTCTGCCATTGTTATTGTGGCTTTCCTGACTGTCTTAGTTATAGCATGAAGGGCAGACAGGGTTGGGACATCCTAGTGTCCAGGGGAGAATAGTGAGTCGGTGCCTCAGCAGGTGAGTGGTTTGGGGCTCAACCACTTGAGGGAGAGACTGATTTCTGAGCAGAGAAGACCGCATGATGGAGGAAGCGCTTGACCTCCCTTCGACTGAGCCAAAAGGAGCTCACCCTGCAGTCCAGACCAGTCCCCACCCCTGAAATCCCCACCCCTGGAGTAGGTCTTTGTGACTTGTTGTTATAAGGACACAGCCCTTGGGGTCTCCTTGACCTGTCCCCTTAACTCCACCATAGGAAACTAATCCAAGTCTTGTTCTCACCCTTAAACAGTCCTCAGCCTGGAGACATTTTGGAAGTTGGAATTCCTTCTTCCTTTAAAGTCATTTCCAAGCGTTATCCTCCTGCCCCATGATCCTTAGCTCCCGAGCGATGTTCTAGGGCTCTATGAGACGAGACTCAGCTGCTCTGCCCCCTCAGAAGACTCAGCTGAGAAGCCACAATGGTTCTCCTGCCTCCAGGCTAAGGCTCGCTTCATTAGACTAGGCTTAGTGCTGGTGAGCTTGACCTGAGCACACGGTCATAGTAGGTGGGTCAGGATACGCAGGCACTTTCATGTGTTAGAAAGAGAAAAAAAATAATCATGTTTTAAAATGAAAGCAATTATTAAGTGTGTGTGTGTGTGTGTGTGTGTGTGTGTGTGTGTGTGTGTGATGTATGTTTGTCACAGTATTCATCTGAAGGTCAGAAGACAACTTGTGGCAATCAGCTTTGTATTTCCACCACGTGGGCACTAGGGGTCAAGCCCTAGCCGGCAGGCTTGGCAGCACCTTTTCTTACTAACTTACTTACTGGCCCCATTGCCTTAGTTTGCCTTCAATGTCTGGTTATACTGTTTAAATGTTTTTTTCTTTTTAATTTTGCTCCTGTTTGTAACCGACAGGAAGGCAAAGTGGCTATAAAAGGCCAGCAGGCTTCAATTGGCAGACTCAGAAAACTAAAGCCAATAACAGCGTATTCCGGATTTCTCAGATATGATGGCTGCAAACTGTACCCTGGAGCCGGGCATCATGGGATAATGCCTGCGTCATTTGATTAGCAAGAGCATCTAGTAAATGATCATGAAAGGGTTCTTCCCCAGACATAGCATTCCAGGAAAACAACTCAACTGTGTACCAGGCATTACATCATCCATGTATAGACAGGCCACACTCAAAGATCATGAAGCATAACGCTGCCTCCTGTCTGGTCAGAGCACAGGCGAAGAGCAACTCCAGAGCAGACCCCTGTGTGCTGCTCCCCAACCCCCATTTTCCCATATGATGTGCCTTAGCATCCTATTCTAGGCAGCTACAATCAGTCACTCATATAGATATGAAGCAGAAGACAGAACTACGCCTGCCATCCTTAAATATCTGGAGAATATTTAAGCTCAAGCACAACACCCGAGCTATTCTGCAAATGTAGCACGCAGCACTTTCCCATCTCTATCTTGACAATTTTCAGGCAGATTGGGAGTTTTTGTTTTTTAGTTTGTTTGTTTTAGGTCTCAAAGCTTCCAGGGCACTTGCAGTAGAAAACTGGAGCGAGTTAGGAGTAGAAAAGTGATTTGTCTTTGATAAGCTCACCAGCCATGAACAGAGGAAGCAGGTTTTGGAAAATGCTGTTACTGGTGTCTCGTCAGAGTGCTGAATGGAGAGAGAGAGGAGAGAAGGAAGAATTGGGGGCTGGAGTGATGGCTCAGCAGTTAAGAGCACTTGTTGCTCTTGCAGAGGACCAGGGTTGTGTTCCCAGCATGCACATGGAAGCTCACAGCCTCCATATCACCAGTTATGGGTATCTGACACCCTCTTCTGACCTCTGTGGGTACCAAATATGCACACATGCAGGCAGAATACTCTTACATAAAATAAAACAAATAAATCTATTTTTTTAAAAGGAAGACTTTGAACTAACCTTGAAAGATGCTTGGAAAATTAGACACAGAGAAATATGACAAAAACAAAAAACAAACAAACAAACAAACAAAAAACAAGACAAAAACAGTGTAGAGAGGGAGCATTTATTTGGATTCACTGATGCCAATAAATCAAAAAGGGCAGGTTATAAGTCAGAAAATATAAGTAAAGCAGTTGAGAGTCCTTATGATTCAATTCAAAAATCCAAATTATATAAAATTCTGATGGTGTTATTAGATTTCCAAGAATTTCTTAATATAGTAACCAACTCTCAGCATATGCTGAAAGAGTTGTTTTGCATATAGAAACTTCTGACCTAACTCAGGATGATTCTGACTTAATTTTACTATTTATTCAATTACAACAAGTGACCAGAAATAGAAATTGCCCATTATATACAACACATAGAAGATCTCATATGGGTCTACCAGGTCCTCCAGCAAAAGGTAATGATGAAGTGGATCAACTATTGATAGGAAGTGTGTTGGAGGTTTCAGAGGTTCATAAAAAACACCATGTTAATATCAAAGGTTTAAAGAAGGGATTTTGTATCCCTTGGCAACAAGCCAAGGTGATTGTGAGAAAATGTTCAACTTGTTCTTTATATAACCAAATTCCGTTACCTGCAGAAAGTAACCCTAAAAGCAGTCAAAGAAATGAAACTTGGCAAATGGATGTATTTCATTTTACAGAGTTTGGTAAGCTAAAATATGTGCACCATTCTATAGATTCATAGTCAGGATTTCAGTGGACAACAGCCTTAAGTTCTGATAAGGCTGATTCTGTTCTTACACATTTATTAGAAATTATGGCAATAATGGGTGGCAGTGTTTCATCATATGTCTCTGATAAAATGAAACAATTTTTACAAATTATAACATAAAACAGGTTACAGGTATACTGCATAGTTCTACAGGACAAGCAGCCATTGACAGACCCAACTGTGCTTTAAAAGAAATGCTTATCAAACAAAGAGGGGCATCAAAGACAACTCCCACCCCCAAGATAGAGTAAAGGATAGCCTTGTTGACTTTAAATCTCTTAAATGCTAATGAACAAAAAACAACAGCAGCTGAGAGACATTGGAGTATAGAAAAATCTGCTGAATTCAATCAGTCTATTTCAAGGACATCTGACCTCAGAATGGAGAACAGGAAATGTGTTATGCTGGGATAGAGGTTTTGTGTATGTTCATACAGAAGAGGAGAAATGAAGGGTTCAATCAAAAGCTCAGATATGACAGAGAAAGACAGATTGAATAGTGCGCATACACACAAGAAAAGAGAAATCAAGGAGACCAAACAGAATGCTTTCCAATAGAAAATGGAAAGTTGATAGTGGATGGAGCTCAAGGCTCGCTAGCTACAAGGTGCTTGTCAGCTCTTTCTGGAAAAGGTCCACCTATATGTTTTAACAAGAACTAAATTAAAAAAGAGATGACCAGGGCTTCACTTGTTAAAGCCTAAATTGGCACAATTGGCCCAAAACTTAGATTTTCTTTTTGTTTGTTCCTTGGCTTGATTTTTGTCTGAAAGTTTTGAGTTACAATGATATGGAACTGAGGGGCAAATACCTGAGTTTTGGATCAGCCTGGTTTACACAATAAAGTCTGAGCTGGAACTCCCTGCTGATAAGCTGCTTACAAAGACAGCCTAGGATTCAAAATGACATTTTTCTCCCTTAAAGTTACTATGTAAGTTCTTTTTTCTTAATAATGGATGATATGTCCTTACTGATCTAAAAGATGGGTACACATCAATCCTAGGTTTATATAAGGAGAAATGATGTCACATTGCTCTAAAAAGGCCATCCAAATTCCTTAGAAAGTAGGGCTCCCATGAGAGAACTGGTACCAAAGGGCATTTTGACCTGAGAGATATGTTCTGTTGGTCAGTGTAAGGACCCAAGGTTAGGCTGGGAGACAAACATGCAAGCTGCATGATAAGATTTTTGAATGCTGACGGAGTTGAGGCATCACACTGCTCCGGCAGCTGGCTTATCCCTTTAAACGTGAGACATTTTCAGAGGGGACAAGTGGCAGTCACGCCTGATACAGAGAGACATAAAGGACTATACAGGTGGCAAAGTACAGGGCAGTCTACTTAGGTCCCCAAATCTCAAAGGCTACAATTCATATTTTAAAAGACAGACCAGTCCATCCCATATGGAGAAAAGAGGTGGGACAAAAATAGCCACCAAAAATGTAAAAACCCAGGTACAGGATGCCTAGGGTATGCTTAAACTCTAAAATAAAGAAAAGTTTATATAAGGTTTATTTAAAACACATGCCTTTTCTAGTGCTCGTGGCAACAGGCGTGTCTCTTTCTATGTGAGGCCTTCTCATGGGAGAGAGGTAGCAGCTTGGCCTACTACAACAGGTGCCTGAGAGCCCAGAAGAGAATATTTAGCTCCACACAACCTTGCTTTGATTTCAACATGATGAGGGTAATATACATCCCCTTCGAGAGAGGTCAAAATAAAACAGACCTAGGCGAAAAGAAGACTGCTAAATTATTCAGTCTATGCTTATATGGCTTTAAACTGCACAACAAGCAGATAACATCATTTGATGATGACTCCACCTGGGAACAGTTCTGACACTGACACACAAAAATATCTCCAGCCAGGACTTCAAGTGTGTACGGATGGCCTATAGATCTTTGGTTACAAACTCCTCAGGACTTATCATGCCGTTCTTTGAAATGGCATAGATAAAATTTTGTTTTACAAAGATTCATCTTTAACTTAACTGTGCTTGGTGCACAGCCCATACATATATTAACATAGAAATGTATAATATCTTTGACAGTGTATATATTTTAAAGAGCAAGAGGACTAGACACCATAAAAGACAAGTAGCCCAGGTGGTCTTCCCTCAGAGGTGGTCCTCCTCAGAGGTGATTCTCCCCCCAGGTGCTCCTCCCTCACAGGTGCTCCTCCCTCACAGGTGCCCCTCCCTCACAGGTGCTCCTCCCTCACAGGTGCTCCTCCCTCACAGGTGCCCCTCCCTCACAGGTACTCCTCCCTCACAGGTGCTCCTCCCTTACAGGTGCTCCTCCCTCACAGGTGATCCTCCCTCACAGGTGATCCTCCCTCACAGATGGCTTAAATGGCTGTTTCCTTGAAAACCATCATCGGGGACAATTTCAAAGTGGCTATCTAGATCATCCAGCATCATGGACTGTTCAAGTCAGGACTTCGGTTAAGCTCTGAACTTTCTCAGCATTCAAAGACTGGACAGCAAATGTTTCTGCTAGTTTTCTTAAGACTGGACAATATTCTAATTTTCTTGGGATCCCCCCACCAAAAAAACTACATGCCATTCCCATGGGGGTGGTGGTGATGGATGGTTTGGAGACATTCTATAGGTAATAGATGTTTATTATTGTTTTTAAAAGGTTGGCTATAAGAATGATAAATAAAAGGGTAGATTATTGCATCTACTTTTAGACCAAAGAATATTAATAAGTAAAAAAAAACATACATTACTATCAATCTTTGTATATTGGTGTAGAATTAATATTATATTATTTTGGGCTGGAGAGATGGCTCAGAGGTTAAGAGCACTGCCTGCTCTTCCAAAGGTCCTGAGTTCAATTCCCAGCAACCACATGATGGCTCAAAACCATCTACAATGAAATCTGGTACTCTCTTCTGGCCTGCAGGTATTACATGCAGGGAGAATACTGTGTATATAATAAATAAATCTTTAAAAAATTATATATTTTGTATCGTACCTATGTAATTGGTTTTGTCCCTATGTAATTCTTAAAAATGCAATGTTTAGTTCTAGTCATTTTGAAAACTGCTTTTATAAACTGTTTAGGATAAGTAAGAAATGCATATTAGCAATCAGACCAGCAAACTATACTCATGTTAGATGATAATTAGTTAATTGCACAAATATGTTTTCTAGATTTACAGATAAAAATAGCTAAAAAAACAAACAATTCAGATAAGATAGATAAATAGTTGGTTTTCAAAAACCTCAAAGATCTTCAGAATATGGCATTTAAAGATATTTCACTAGCTTAAGGCCTTTTTGACAACGAGACAGGTCTGCTCCTGGCGGCATCGAAGGCTTCACGTGTGGCAAGCTAGCTACCGGGTGAGAAAATGGCCTTGTGCCAATTACAGACACAAAAACTGTCCAAACAGGACAAACTGGGTGCAGGAGAGTTGACTGCTGAGCTTTGCAAGGACAAGGTAGGCAAATCCTTTATAATTCCTCTTCACAGAAAAGTATATCAAATATTCTGGGCCAGAAGGCTGAAGATGATGTTCCAACACTATGGAAAAATTTTGAGGGGCTGTCCAGGCAGCTAAATATCTCTGTCATTTCTACACTTTGGGAGGCGTCTTGCCTGCACTTCCTACAAATTTAGGTAATAATTATTCTTTCTTAGTCTCTGATGGAGTAGAAATTTAGATAATTATAATCTCGCAGTTAAACTTAAATTGTTTAGGATAATAGAAATTGATAGAAATGTAAGTCTTACCTAATCATTTTCACAATTGTTATATTACATTTAATTTATTGTAAGAAAAGGAATCTTTTATTAGACTAAAAGGAGGGAATGTAGGCATAAGGTTATTGTGTAGTTTAAAATTTGATTTCCTGTCGGTGTTGTGTAAACTCTGCTCCCCAGTTGACCCTCTGTTATGTCAATAAAGCAGTTTACAGCCAATTGCTGAGCAGGGGAGATAGTAGGGCTGCAGTTCCTGGCAGCCAGGGGAGGAGGAGTTAGGAGATGGGATCCAAGTAGGGAGAGGTCCAAGGAAGATCAGGAGAAAGGAGCTGGAGCTGAGGAAAGCTACGAAGTGCAAGTACCACTGGGATGTTTCCTGGGGGTAAGACAAAACAGCGTAGAGGGTTAAGAACAGACTTAAACTGCTCTGATGCTGTTGTGAAGCCTTGTATTATAAAAGAGTCTCAATTATTTGTGTGATAGCCAGGTTAAGAAATAAGCTAAGAGGTACGAACACTGTTTTATGAAGATAGCTTCAACAGGATGCTGTCCATCACTGCAGGGAAGCTATGGAGGAGGGAGCTGGCTGTGACTTGTTTCATCTTATTGAGCCAGGAAGCAACTCTGGTCCCCCAAGTTCCAATGTCTGTCAGATAAGCCCCACAGCCAAAAGGCTCATCAGTCTTCAGATAGTGCCACCAGTCGGGGGTGGGGGTGGGGCGGGACTGAGTGTTCAAACATATGATCCTGTCGGGGAAATGTCACATCAGACAGATCTGCAGTGTGCCAACAACAGTGAAGAAGATGAGAGCTTGGAGCAGAGAGAAAAGAAACTGCTGGGCAGGGAAGGAAACGGGGGTTGGTTCCCTGGAGCGGGACTTCAGCCACCCAGACTGAGCCTCCGGGGTCCTTCGCTTCACTCAGGTGTCTTCTCCTCAGCCTGTATCCTTCTCACTCCTAAGAGGGTCCAATCTTCTGCTCACCAGAGGAGGGGGTTCCCAGCTACTGCACGTGTTGATCTGTCGTGCCGTCACTCTGAGACACCTGGAAGGTGGGCAAAGCCACTGTTTAGAATCAAAACTGCTGGGAGCTTGCAGTTAGTCAACGCTGTATTAATATTTAGTAAACCCTTCACAGAAACGAAAGTGAGTTGCCACTAGTTGTGGAATCTTAGTGAAGCTGATGGACGACATGAATTAATTTTACCGACATCAGACTCGGTGTGGCCCTGGCCACAAAGGGACATCTCCGCTTGGCCAGTGCTGTGCATGGACAGAGGGGTGGGAGGGGAGAGGAACTGGAACTGGATAACAGTGACGTAAGAGGAAAGGAGGTGGACATTCTGCCCAGTTGTTAAAACCAGGCCTGCACCAGGCCAGGCAGGTGTATGCCACACCTGGGCCACTGAGAGTGGGGCACTCAACGGGTTAGACGCTAAGGAACAACTCCCCAAACCAGGCCTGAGGTCGAGCAGAGGTTTGAGCAGCTGCATGGGTGTCATGGGTACCCAGAGGTGGAATCTTAGGAAGGGCTTGGGGTAGTGGGCAGAAAGCACATGGGGGGAAGTGGTATGGTCCGGTAGGATGGTGAGAAGCCAGAGAGGGGAGTCGGCCCCAAACTGAGATACATCTGGCCAAATATCCCTGGACGAGAGCCTCCAGAGACACTTATTTGCAGATGTTGTGCCTACTTGCCTTTACACGGCACCCACATCCCCCTACGTAAATGTGTTTTTGCTTCCCTAAACTGACCTCTGACCCTTGACCTTGACATGCCACTTGGCATTGCCCATCACTGCCTCCTTTCTGTCTTGTCGTCTATGCAAGCATGAGACCTTTGGTCTCTTCCTCGTGTCCACCAAAGCCCTCGTCCAGGGACCCTGCTCACTTTGGTATCCTAAGCATCCAGGCTGGCACCTTGTATGCACTAAGTCCCCAGGCTGTTCTTAGACGCCAACAGAGTGGTCTTCAGGCTCATCCAGGACTGACATGGACATACATGTGGGACACGCTGGGAGGTTCTTGGAGCAGCACAGACAGAGGTTTCCACTGGTCCTCATACAAAGTGGTCTTGTGCCTTTAGGGGCGTGTCCCACTATGCGGACACAATTAAATATGGCTACAGACTTTATCTTGGCTTAAGGAACTGTCTCTATCGCAGGATGAACATGGTCCTTGGCTCGGACACCAAGCAGAAAAGGAATGTAGGGTATTCTGGCTAAGGGCCCTATGGATTTTCTAGCAAAGGCTGAGCAGCTGGGGAGAGAATGGAGACCATTCAGGTGGACTCTTCTGAGGCTACCAAGCATGTCTAACCTGCGGGCCAGCACAGCTATAAATGTGGCCTAGCACAAAGCCATACACTCACTTAAAATATACCAGTATTTCGCTAACTTGATCTACTGTTCTCAAGTGTGGATTTTATACGTGGGGAGGCCATATTCGTTAAGCAGACCCTTCACAGGTTCCCACATACTCTCAGACTCAAACAACTGGCCACTCTGTGGCTGTCCCTAGACACTGTGGTTAGGGTGGGCCAGGTCTGAGTCACAAGTTCCATCTGATGACAGTGTATAGGGGAAGATGATGTGCTCATAGGGGAGGCTGTGTCCTCTGCTATGTCACCAGCACCCCATTGAAAATACACAATATGGGAATATGGAATATGTGTCCCTCGACCAGTGAATAGAATGTGGGTCTGTCTCCACAGGCAGAACTGCAGACACAGGCCTCCGTGATGGCTCTTTCCTAAAGTCCCCTAAGAACAAGTTCTGTGGGAGCTTGTTTTAGGCATCACTTTGTGTAGAAAACCTCTCCTCGCCTCTCCCACTCAGCACACAGTCTGTGTTCTCCCAAGTCTTCCCTCCCAGAAGTAGCTCCCTCAAGGCAGGGTCTGTCCCCTCTGAACCTTGAGTACCGAGTCCAAGGATTGTCACAGTAGAGTATGTTGAATGCACATGCATTACAGGGCTGTGTCCCTGGCCGGACTTGACTCTTGCACCCAGAGAAGACAGCTGTGACTAGGAAAGGTAGATCTGGGGGTGGAACCAGTGCTGGTGTGTGAGCATGGGGGGATGGGAGGATGGGGTGTTTGCATGTGGGGGTGGGAAGCTGCTGGGGTCAGAGTTTCAGGTTGGGCATAGACCAAGTATGACGTGGCTTCACCTTCCCTGGAGATGGTGGTCCCTGAGAAGTGGCCTCGGCAGTGCTCCCCAAACCCAAGCATAGCCCACCCTTCACCCTGAGGCCCCAGGAGGGTTCCTGTTACATCCAGTGCTAGAATCCTCGCCCTTCCCCCTCCCCTCCTGACCGCCTTTCCACCCTTCATGGTGCTCTTTCATTTGCCTGTCCTCTAACACTTCCACAGCACTACCTCAAGGAGAGTCCTTAAAGCCTGGTGATTGTCAGTCACGCTGTGCAAACCCCAGCGAGTCATCAGTGCTTCCCACGAACCTGTTAAGTTCTTCAAACAGGAATAGAAGGCTTTCCATCACTGACCACCCAGATGTTTACATGCAGCCACAGGGACTCAGCCTCTCAGGCCTGGACCCAGTGTGGAGCCCACTTCACACCAGCTGTTCACACTTCTCCCTCCCCATCGCTTGCTCTGTCCACAGCCTCGGGGAGGGGGTGTCTCTTCCTGTGTTTCCTTTCCTCACATGTATGCTCCTTCTGTGGCTATCCATATTTCTAGGAAAGTTTTGCCTGAGCTCTCAGAGCTCATCAGAGAACTTCCATTGCACAATGCTGGTGGCGAATGGAGAAACTCACACGTGACCAAAATGTAGAGAATAAGTGTCTGCGGAGTGTCAGCCATAAATAGGACATTACACACACACACACACACACACACACACACACACACACACACACAATGCACACATGAAGGCCGCATAGCCACACACACACACATACACATACACACATACATGCATATGCACACATGCACAGACATGGACACACACACATATTCATACACACACATGCATACATGCACAAGCATGCACACACTCATAATATACATATATACACATATGCACACATGCAGGCACTACAGACACATGCACACGCATACATATTCATACACATGCACATATGTATACATGCATAGGCATGCACCCTCACACATACACACGCACACACACATACACATGCACACACACACACAGCTCAGGGAACATCATGGAGGAGGGGTGGAAAACCTGTGAGAGCCACAAGCTGGGAGGACCAATGTTTAACTGCCTTCTGGGTCTAACAGAAGTGTAGATTCATGAACTCTCAGCCATTGTGGTAGCCTGTCTGAGACTTGCACAAGATCATGCCTAGCACGAAGCAACATAATGGCAGCTGAAGCACTCTTGACAGTTAATGGCCGCTAAGGGATAGTTTTCATTAAGGGTTGTGGCCTCTGGTAGTCAGCCATGCTCCAGAGGGTGACCTACACCCAGGAGCAGATAGATAGGCAGCACAAAACAGACTTAGCAAGTTATAACTTTTTTTTTTTTTTTTAAGAGGACATGAATTTGGAAGTGGACTGGGGGCGGTAGGGCTGGATCTGGGAGGAGTTAGGACTTCTGGGGGCAAAAATACAAATCAAAATACATTGAACGCACATGTGAAATTCTTAAAGAATTAATTAAACTATTATATATACAAACAAAAGTTGGGCCTGTGTTTGTTTTCAGCCGCTCAGTTAACCTTGGGCTCCCCCACTGCTTTGTCCAGTACTTTAGAGTCCAGTACTTTTCTCTCCTTTTAGAGTCCCTTTGCACTTCACAACACTGAGGACACATGGAGGGTACAGTAATTGTGAGCCGAGAGGAAGGAGCTCAGCCGGGCAGTCCTTATCACACTGGTGGGTGCGTTTGTAATTCTAGTGCCGGGAGGTGGAAACTGGCAGGACAGCGGGATCAACAGCCAGGCAGCCTGTTTGAACCACCAAGTTTTAGGTTAAAGGAAGAGAGAGTGATTGACTGAGAAAGCTGCCTGAGATTGGACTCTGCCTCCTACAAATGTGCACACATGTGTACACAGACGAACACTCGCTCTTCTTCCAGTTTGTCTGTGAGTTCTATTTATGCTTTTTGACTTGTCGTTTCCACGTTGGCAAATCGCAAGTAATCTTGCTGAATCTACAGAGGCCACGGATTATGGTGAACACCAAATTAGAAATGCTAACAAGCATTTGATGACCCTTTAAGGAAGAACAAGCTATGCAGGTTTCTTCTTGAATTGCACCTGAGAACGTTTTTCCTTTTTACTTCCAGACTTGCGACCTTATTTCTCGAACGAGGGCCCAACAGGATAGGCGGCGTCTATAAGAAGGCGGTTTATAGACACTTCACAGATGGGAGCTACTCCACGGAGATCCCCAAGCCTCCCTGGCTGGGCTTCCTGGGTCCCATCCTGAGAGCGGAAGTGGGTGACGTGATCGTGATCCATCTGAAGAACTTTGCTTCCAGACCTTTCTCTCTGCACCCTCATGGCGTCTTCTACAACAAAGATTCGGAAGGTGATTCTCCCTTCTCTGTCACTGCGCTTTGTTTCTACACGAACACACAGATCCCTCTGATTGACACTCTACAGGGTGCAGGGAGCACACTGGTGCTAGTGTTCACTTGTCTCCGCTGTTTTCTCTCCCCTCTCTCCTCCTTCCTTTTCTCTTTTTCACTTCCTTTTCTTGTCTCCCCCCCCCCCCCCTTTTTTTTTGGACAGGTGTTACAGTATTTTGTATCCGTTCGGGCTACAAAGCAAATAACTGACACAGAGAGACTAAAACGTACTTTAAAGCTGCCAGTACTTCGCAGGGCAGAGTCTGAACTGAGTCTAAACTACTCGTAAACTAAACAAACTACTCTAAACCTTATAACATACATATATTCCAAGCACTTGCCACTATGACCCCTGAGCCGGTCTGCGACCAGTTCCTACTACCGTCCTCCTCCAATCCAGAAAAATCCCCTCTCTCCCCAACCATCAAACTTTTCTCCTCCTTTCCAGGAAGTCCCGCCTTCCACTTCCTCTCCTTCTGCCCAGCTGATTGGCTAAACAGCACTTTATTGATGGTTGATACATTCACTTAGCGTTCCTCCACAGACAGGGTCTCATGTAGCTGAGGCTGATCTTGGCCTCTTGGTCTTGCTGCCTTCACTCCCGAGTGCTGGGGTTACAAGTGTGCAACCTCACACCTGGTTTATGTAGGCTGAGGATGAACTCAAAGCTTCACACGTGCTGGAGGAGAGCTCTAGCAACCGAGCTATTTCTCTCTCTTCTTTCTGTTGCCAGTGAGCAGGCTGCTGAGCCCACCACAGGCCCTGAAGCTGACTGGCTTTCCGTCACGCCCTTCAATGTCTCGGAAACACTGGCTGCAGGCAGCTGCAGGCTGCGGTCTCAGGCAGGGGTTGTGGGGTGACAATCCTAGTGCTGCCCTGTCTGCGCTGCTGTTTCTGGGGCTTCCTTTGAGAGCATTTCCTCTCTTCCCTTCTTGGCTGTCAAGAGTTCCTTGATTGCTTGTTAATTTAAATGGTGAAGCAGTTTTGTGCTAGACTTTTGAGATACAAAGGTTTCTTTTTTTCAGCTGTCAGAAGTATATATTTTTGTAACTGTGTTAGTTTTTCATCATGGTAACAAATTCCTAAGATGAGCCAACTCTTTTTTTGTTTTGTTTTTTGTTTTTTTATTGAAAAATAAAATCATTCATATTACATCTCATTTGCTGTCCCATCCCGTGCATCCTCCCATTCCTCCCTCCCTCCCGCTTTCACCCCATTTCCCTTCCCTATGACTGTGACTGAGGGGGACCTCCTCCCCCTGAATATGATGCTAGGGTATCAAGTTTCTTCTTGGTAGTCTGCTATCCTTCCTCCGAGTGTCATTGGGCCTCCCCATCAAGGGGACATGGCCAAATAAGAGGCACCAGAGTTCGTGTGAAAGAGCCAACTCTTAAAAAAATGAAAGCAAAGTTTTATTTCAGCTCCCAGTTTGGGAGGTTCAGTCATGACTTGTTGGGCTGACAGGGAGGCTGCACATCCCGGTGTGGATCTTGTGGCCCTAGTAAAATCATTTCCTTCCTGGGTGAGAGGGAGAAAGGGACAAGAGAAAAGAATTGGGACCACTGTCCCCTCCAGTGACCTGAAGACCCTTCTTTTAGTCTGTACCTCTTAGCTCCACCAGAGACAACATCGCCTTTCCTCAGGAGAACACGCCTTTGACATTAGGGGGGCCTTTCAGGTCTACCATGAAATGGTGCCACCCACTTTTAGGTACCTCAATTAACCCAGTTAAGATAATTTCTCATAGGCCTGTTGTCTTAGTTAGGGTGTCATTGCTGTGAAGAGACACCATGCCATGGCAACTCTTATAAAGGAAAACATTTAATTGAGGCTGTTTTACAGTTTCGGAGGTTTAGGCCATTATCGTCATGGCAGAAAGCATGGCAGCATGCAGACAGGCATGGTGCTGGAGAAGGAGCCGGGAGCTCAGTATCTTTATCCAAAGGCAGCAGAAGGAGGCTGTGTGCCACACTGGGCATAGCTTAAACACAGGAGAGCTCAAAGCCTGTCCCTACAGTAACACACTTTCTCTAACAAGGCCACACCTCCTAATAGTGCCATTCCCTGTGGGTCAAACATTCAAACTCTTGGGTCTATGGGGACCATACTTATTCAAGCCACCACACATGTTCACAAGCATGTCTCTAAATTCTATCAAGTTGACAATGAACACTGGCTACCACATACACCATACTACATGACCAGGATCATAGCTCAGTTGACAGAGGTCTTGCCTAGCATACACACAGCAATGTTTAATTTTTAGCACCTCATAAAAGTGGTATACACCTGTAATCCTAGAGGGAAGAGGACCAGGAGTTCAAGGCCATCCTTAGATATGTAGTGAATCTAAGGCTAACCTAGTGTACATACATGTGCATTATATATATATATGTGTGTGTGTGTGTGTGTGTGTGTGTGTGTGCATGTACAGTAAAATATATGTATATTTATATCACAAACCCTTCAGAGCATCTATGAAGATCATGAGCCTTGCCTCAGAATAATCGACTTGTTTGAACTCAATTCAAAGGGTTGCTAGAGCTGATGGAATCATCTAGAGGTCTCTTCTTGAGGAAGCCATCTCTGGGCCGTCCTATATGTGTGGCTCCTATGTTAAGGCCCTTTGGCTTACTCCATAGCACTTGCCAAGCTGGTATAGTGAAAGAGACCGTTTGTTTTGACTTGATGTTTGTACTTGTCTCTACCTTACAACATAGGTTTCCTGGGGTTGGGGACCAATCTGGGTTGTGGGGGGGACACTGTCCCCAGATCCTAATGTGGAGCTAGGCAGGTATTCTCTCAATACTTCCAGTTCCTCCCACACACTGCTCAGTATCAATATTTTAGAAATAAGAAAACAAGATCCACAGGGGAAAGGGCATGGACCAAGTTGTTACAGCTGGTGACAGCCAAGTTGTGTTTGGTGCAGATTGCCTGTCACCTGTTCTTTCCTGGCACTGTACACTGGTCTCTTGTCTTGCCCTTCCTGTGTACAAATGGAGCAGGCCTCAGCCCTTAACCAAGTGGAGACCTTTGTTAAAATGCCATGCAATGGCCAGGCCAAGCCCCCACTCCATGTGATTATGGGCCCCTGCGTGCACACAAGGGTATAGGTTGTAGACTTAGGAAAGAATACATGAGAAGGAAAAAGAGATCTCAATGGAGAAAGGAGAGAGAAAAGGAGGGTGATGGAATCTGTGTGTCATGAAGGCAGAATGGGTGTATTGGAAGGAGGAAGATACAAGTTGGGGACAGGTGACAGGGGAGGAAGTAGAGGAAGAATAATAAGGAAAAGGCATGTATACAAATGCCACAATGCAGCCTATTACATTGCATGCTAATTTAAAAATCGATAAATACATAAATAAAAAGATCCATATAAAATGAAAAATTGTGACTTGGTGTCTTGATGGCACCAAGAAATGAACAGGAGTTTGGAGCCTCATCAGCTCCTGACAGCACCTTCAGTTTTGTGTCCACAGTCTGAGTTTCTCTTGTTAAATCCAAACCATCTTGTTTGTTGACAGTGCTGCGAGGAAAGCAGTTTCCTTGGTTTCTTTTGGATGGTTTGTTGGCAGAGAATAAAACTACGGTTGACGTTATATATTGGTCTTGAGTCTTCCTGCCTGGGTGAACTTGTTTATCAGTAGACAGTAGGCTCCCTGTAATTTAGAAAATGTAGCGTTATCATGAGTAAGGATGACTTAACCTTTATTTTATTTATTAAACTGGCAAAACTTCAGGTATTGTTTAACAACAGTAGTGGCAAGAGTGGATGTTCTTGTCTTGTTCTCAGATTTTGAAAGAAAGCAGTTGGCTTGCCTTCACCTAAACTCAATGCTAGCTGTGGATTTCTTAGGGGCCTTTTGTTGAGTCAGGTGTTTTCTATTCCTAGATGGCCGAGAGTGTTTCATGTGAGTCCTGGATCTCAATGGATGTGTTTCCGCTTCTTTTGAGGTGACTGTGGTATTTGCCTTTGAATCTATTTATATGTTGCATTAATTGCTTTGCAGTTTTGACATCATAAAGGTAAATCTTATTTGGCCATGAAATACTAATTATCTTAAATGTCTAAATACTGATCGGGTTGATGTGCTAATACTTTGCTAGCAATTTTTGTGTCCGCACGCATTTAGAATATTTTGTTTTTTTGTGATGTTTTCATGGCCTTTAATATGGAAAGCTTTAAAAACGCAACCTTCAAAATCATCACCCTGGCAAGGCTCACACCCACACATTCTTATTCTTTCTCCGAGTGCCTGTCTGGGAGCTGTTTTTCCCATGCTTAAATCTGGGCTAAACAAACAAGCAAACTTCTTTTTAATAGATTCCAAATCTGCCTCATTAAAAACAAAATTATGCTATCTGATGGGTGAGGAAAGATGCCGTGGAGGAGAAGTACAAGATCCTGCTGGGTGTGAAAGGCATCGGGCGTGGATGTTCTACAAGATGCTCAGGCCACTTTGTTTTTGACTCAGTACTTTCAGAAGGACTTGGAAATTTTTTGTTCTTCTATTTCCAGTTCAATAAAGTAGATTTGCCTTCATTAAGGCTGATTTTAAGGGCACCCCAAAATTAGTCACAAATGCTGAGACTGATAAAGAGGGGGGGATGCAGAGTTGAGGTCTGCAACAAAACTGATGGCCCAGGTGATGACAGACAGCTGGTTGGAATCATTCTGCAAAAGCAAGAACTGAACAGTGGAGTTTGTAGGGGACCTTGGTTTCTATTTATCACTCAAGAACTCACGTGGTTAAGAGGTCTTTGTGGACAACCTGAATGCATTTAGGTTAAACATGTAATACTTTCTTGAATGCAATATGACTATAAGGACATAATACTCCTTTTGAGCAAGTCCCTTAATGTAGTGCTTTTTAGAACTGCAATTAGTACTTTTTAAAATGTGTATGGGTGTTTTGCCAGCATGTATATCGGTACACTGTGTGCATGCCTGGTACCAGCAAAGGCCAGAAGAGGGTATTAGATTCTTTGGAGCTGGAGATACAGACAGTCATGAGCCACCATGTCAGTGCAGGGAACTGAACCTAGGTCCTTGGCAAGAGCAGCTAGTGCTCTTAACTGCTGAGCTATCTCTCTAGCCTCAGCGTAGTGATTTTAATACCAGTGTTATTATTTTTTTAAATAGTGTTTTAACTGGATTAAGACTACAGATAATGTTTAAATATTACATATATCATCACTTGCATATTAGCATTTGTACTATTTATATACAAAATACAAAGAAATTGTATCAGTCAGAGATGTTGACTAAATGACACCATAGGCATTAATATAGACGATTATAATGTTGATTCCTTCGTCTTTCCAAGTTAAGAACTCTGTGTACAAACAGTTAAACACAGCAGGTGCAGCTATCAGGGACCATGCTATCCCTTCTGGTAGCTGTCGCAGCCCATGCAGGAATCCTTGCCTTGTGAACAAGGAGGATCCAGTTCTCCAAAGATGCCAGTGGAAGCTGTCAGACAAGCCTTCCAGTATGCAGCCCCAGTCGGTGACCAGCTGCCAGGAGAGAGCAGAGACGAAAGGAAAACCTCCAGAGGGCCCGCTTTCCCTCTCTCAATACAACCCACCTCAGGATGTTTATTACTTTCCCTTCTTATGCTGTGTAGGTCTGTCTCAGAGGCAGGATCTTGTGATGAGTCCTAGGAGCTATTCCTTTCAGCTCCATACTCGTTTCCATGTTGCCATTAGGAATAGAAATTGAGGCCCAAGCTCAGCTCTACCCAGAAGCCCCTGCAAGTTCTCCTGCAGCTACACGATCCAGCCTGAAATGTTGCAACCAAATCTGTGCTGTGGTACAGAGGGATATGTGTTGCAACAACCCACTTGACACCTCTTTTTTAAAATTGCTGCTGTAGTTTAAACCAAGGACCTTCTGCTTGTAAAGTAGAGGTGATAACCACTACACTTGATGAGGATGAAGAAGGAGGAGGAGGAGGAGGAGGAGGAGGAGATGATTTTGTTGAGAAAACCGAAGAAAAAGTTCCAGTGAAGAAATCTGTATAAGATCTGCAAGCAAAAGATGCACAGAAATCAAACCAAAATGAAAAAATGTAAAACCATCAACACCAAGATCAAAGAGTTAAGAGTTCTTCAAAAAACAGGAAACAACTAAAACACCGAAAGGACCCAGCTCTGTAGAAGACATTAAGGCAAAAATGCAAGCAAATATAGAAAAAGGTGGTTCTCTTCCCAACGTGGAAGCCAAGTTTATTAATTACGTGAAGAATTGCATCCGGATGGCCGACCAAGAGGCTATTCAAGATCTCTGGCAGTGGAGAAAGTCTCTTTAAGAAAATGGTTTAAACAGTTTGGAATGTTCCGGCTTACTTCATTTCTGTAACAGTTAATATCTGGCTGTCCTTTTTATAATGCAAAGTGAGAACTTTCCCTACTGTGTTTGGTAAATGTTGTCCAGGTTCAATTGCTAAGAATGTGTTGTCTAAAATGCCTGCTTAGTTTTCAAGGATGGACCGCCACCCTTTACTTGGTTTTAAGTATGTGTGGACTGTTATGATGGGACATAGTAGTAATGGTGGTCAGATGTGGACACGGTAAGGAGACAAAAATATACATGTGCAATAAACACAGTATTTTAATAAAATGGCATTGTTTATATTTGCTTAAAACATTGCTACTGAAAACTGGACAATTTACAAAACATTAGCAGGTCTGGACTGTGATCTTCCTTTCCATGTCGTTTTTGTCCACGCTTCTTTCTTCGAAGAGTTGCCAGGCCCAGGCTGTGCAATCCGTTTTCCCTATAATGTAGGCTCATTATGTTTCGTTCAGTTTTGGTTTTATTTTAAAGACTAGACTCTCATGTCTGCTTAGCTTAGTGTCCAGCAAGAAATAGGATAGAGGCTGTGTTTGAGCATCGGGGCTTCGGTGGGCCCTGCGTTCTGACAATGCCCTCCATAGTCAGGGAACAACAAACAAACAAACGAACAAACGGTTGCTTACCAGAGAGGCAAAAGATGCCGGAAAGGCAGCTAGGGAATGACTGTAGAGGGTGACAGTTTGGGTGAGAGCTGTGGTGCTGGCAAGGCAGAGTGGATGGCTGCAGGAACCAGCAAGGGGCTCCGTGTGCTTTGAAACTTAGGAAAAAGAAAGAGGAGTCAGGGAAGGGTAGCCCTTTGCCCCAGGCTTGTGGCTTTCACTGCTTGTGGCTTTCAATGCAGGAGGCTGGCTGAAGAGTAGGCTTGGCAGAAAGGTGTCTGCACAGAGCGCAGGCATGAAGTTCAGGCATCTTCAAGCAGCAAACGATATGCCAGGTGGATGGCACTGTGGTGAGGGGCACAGTCATGCAGGGTGGCTGTGCTGGGCCCAGCATTGTGTTTTGAGGGGTTCTCATGATTCATGGCTGGTAGAGATGAAAGGAGTAGAAATGCTGCCTGAAGAAGAAAGGCAGGGAGATAGCAGAGAGATAACAAGTCACTGCAGGAATCGCCTCAGACGGAGCCAACACTGCCCAGTGCTGCCCTGGCAAGGCTGGGTTCTTTAAAATGACTCTGGGAATTAGTCGGTAGAAAATAGATTTCTGGATTTTTCATTACCTTACTTTTTTAAAGAATAGAGTTAAGTCCTTTGTCAAGTTAAAAATAATAAATCACAGTGGTTTAACTCTGAGGTCAAACAGCTGTGTCTAAATATCCTCACCTCCTATTGAAAGACAACACAGAACTCACTTGAAAAAGAACTGCTTTTGTATCTATTCCTCAAAACAGCAAAGATGTTTACATTGCTGAATAATGTATTATATATATATGTAATAATATATATGGTGGCCTGTTACATTATTTTCTCTCAGAACCTCTAACAAGCAATTGTTAAGCTTCCTTTCACAGAAAAAAGGAAATAATATAATTTATTTATATTACCTTACTGTACCCCAAGTCTATATCTAAATGTATAACTGAAATATGACCTTATTCTCAGCAGGATCTGACTAATCAAATTTATTTCTTACTTTGTCATGGAAATTTTTTCTGACTTTATCAACAGATATTTCTGGCTTTTATCTTTTAAGTTGTATGTAGCACATAGTTATTAAAAGTTGGTATGGAAAAGAAATATAGTTGGATGAATAAGTGTAAAAGAGGCCCATAGACTTTTTTCTCAGTAATTGTGATAAAATGTCAGATATAAATTAATTTAAATCTGACTCACCCATGTGGGAAAAGTGCGTGCTTATGAAATAGACATTAGTATGTATTAGGCTGGGTTGTGCTGAAGAAAGAACCCAGCCCTGTCTGTCTGAGGTTGTAGCACTTGTCCAGCATGTTTGAGGTCCAGGGTTCAGTCCCCATGACCATTGTCCTTGGCATAAGTAAGTTTAACTAGTGTTTTCTTCCCACATCCTTCTCCGAGCATCAAATTACATTTTTATGGTAAAATTTGTTAAGAAAATTCAGATCGTATCTCCTTAGGGCTGCCGGCTTATTTGACTAGTAATGTGACCCCCGCTCATTAGCATGCGGTCTACATCCAGTTCATGTTGATGAATGAAGGACTGAACCCGTGAGCGATGTGGCAGATCCCTGTCTGTCTCACCTGCTGCCCCTGAGAGTCCTCTTTACTTTTCGGGCATAGGTAAAGCCTTTTCAGGGAAAAGCCTGAAATTCCTGGCCCTTCAGGGCCCTTCAAGTCCCATCTCCACTATGAGGCTGATGCATCGTTATCATCTGATGATACTGTGCTCAGATCAGTCACGTGCCTTCTACATATACTGTCACACTATTTCATGCAACGGACTTTCCTTTCCTGAAAAATTCCACGCCGAGATCTTAGTGATGAAACGTAGCACAGGGCAGCTCTATATACGTCACCTACTGTGCGGTTGACTGCCTAAGTCTCTGCTCATGTATTCCGATCCAAAAATCACATTCTTCACACTACTGTCCCACGGGATGGCAATATCTCAGGAGAAAGCCCAGCCTTCCCCTCTAATCTCTTGTGATACCCACATGGAGGGTGAATCTGTAATGGGCAACCTAAGTGATGCTCATAATTCCCCCCTGCCTGTCCCCTGCCTGTCCCCTGCCTGTCCCCTGCCTGTCTCCATCTCAAGGCAATGGTGGTGAGGAGAACCAAAGCCCTTCAGACTGGTACAGCAGGCTCAGCAGCATCTTTATTAGGAAGACTGCGTTTCTTGGATAAGCACTCTGTATGCCAGCTCCTGAGTTCACCTGTCTTTGTGGGTAGAGCTTAGCATCCCAGCTCTACTGGTGAAAACCAGGGCACCAGGTGCTCAGCAGGCATCTCCTCAAGTTCCACAGCAAAGATGCTTAAACTCACTTATGTTTGATTTCAAAGTTCTCCTCTCTGGGTTTAATGTCACCTTTCGTTTTCTTTTGGGTAAAAGGAGCCTTATACCCAGATGGGACATCTGGAAGGAACAAGGACGATGACATGGTCCCCCCTGGCAAAAACTACACCTATGTCTGGCCTGTGAGAGAAGAATATGCACCCACTCCAGCAGACGCCAACTGCCTGACCTGGGTGTACCACTCACACATTGACGCCCCTAAGGACATCTGCTCTGGGCTAATTGGACCCCTGTTGGTGTGTAAGGAAGGTAAGCAGTCTCCCCACCCTCAAAGGCTTCTTCCCAGCCAATGGGTGTGCTGAAAGTGTGTGTAAGACTGAGGTCTCGCCTCATTGCTTTCCTTACTTCAAGTACGATGTGATTCTTCCACTAATTCTTCTTTAGGCAGCATGGAAGGTTGTGCTGACAGACATCAGAGCAGACAATTTCCTCTTTACAAACCACAGCGGAGCTCTGAAACCCATATATGTGGTTTAATAAAAACAGTAAAACTCGGGGCTGGAAAGATGGTTCAGAGGTTAAAAGCACTGACTGCTCCTCCAGAGGTCCTGAGTTCAATTCCCAGCAACCACATGGTGGCTCACAACCATCCATGATGTGATCTAATGCCCTCTTCTGGCCTGCAGGTGTACATGCAGGCAGAGCACTGTATACATAATAATAAATAAATCTTAAAAAAAAAAAAAAAAAAAAACCAAAACAGTAAAACTGTCCGTAGGAAAGCAAACAGTATAGTCAAGTGACCAGCGATGCCTTCAGTTTGCTCTTTTCCATGGCATGTGTGTCTGTACTATCTGTAGTTGCTCCTCAGGGAGTAGCCAGGTCTCTGTGTCCTCGCTGCTCAGCACTGCTGCCTTGTGATGTTTCTACAGTTCTGTCATTCGCACCAGAGCTGGCTTCTGCTTGCATGTTGTAGGATTTGGGTTATCCCTGTCAAGCTTACTGAACACTGTTGGCAGGTGAGAGTCCGCACTTGGGCTTAGTTTACCTCTAACTGCCTTTTCTTCATTCGCTTGACGTTCTGGAAAGGTGTTCTGAACAGATACTCAGGGGCCAGGACTGATGTGGACCGAGAGTTTGTTATCATGTTCACGCTTGTGGATGAGAACCAGAGCTGGTACCTGGATGAAAACATCAAGCATTTCTGCACCGACCCCAACTCCGTTGACAAAAGTGATGCCGTTTTCCAGAGGAGCAACAAGATGCACGGTGAGTGTGTGCCATGGTCCCTAACAGAGCTTTCTACATGACTAGGTACTTCAGGGAAGCCAGACACATGGAAAACCTGGACCTGATTCTTCAAGAGGTGTATTTTTTTGGATAACAATGGTTTGGTGTAAGACACAATACACCTTGAATCCCAGCAATCTGAAAAAGAGCAAGGCTATATATATATATGCTACATTGAGTCGGATGGACAAGACAGTGGTATAGAAAACAGAGGAGAAATATAATCAGGAAGGAACTAGTAAGTTCCAGTGTCCAGTTCCTTCCCCATTATAATGTATAGACAGCCAGATTATAATGTGTAGACTGCCAGAGGGGAGAATAAAATCTCACCACATAGCATATCCAGTAATTAACTTACTAGTGGTTGCCAAATTTTCAGAACTATGCAGTACATGGAGTTTTAACACATGCTTGTGAATTTGTCGTTTCCTGGGCAGTCTTCTGCTTTTGGTTGTGAGCCTAGCCTTTTAACGGCTGAGCCATCTCTTCAGCCCTCTTAGGGCATCCTTTAAACCATCAGGATTTAGTGCGTGCACCAGACCTTGTGTTTACTCAAGTGTAGCAATCATAAAAGAAAGAGAAAGCTGCAGTGTGTGGTGCCTGCATTTTGCAGATGAAGAGTCTGAGGTCAAGACCATCAGTGGCAAACTCGGGCCAGTGGATAATCTGTACCAGGGAACTGTCTGAGAGAGAGAGAGAGAGAGAGAGAGAGAGAGAGAGAGAGAGAGAGAGAGAGAGAGAGAGGAGAGGGGAGAGAGAGAGAGAGAGAGAGAAAGAGAGAGAGAGACAGCCTGAGCAAGGAAGCCCACAGTGAACGCACCTCCCCTGGGCTGCCTTTGCTTCTGACACACGAGCAGGCAGGCAACACTGTCAGTGAGCGCACACATTCTATCTTGTATCACACACCTTCCACCTTCTCTCTGGTGATGTTTCATCCATCTGGATATAGCAGAGCTTGTCAAGCGTTTTAAGAGGGAAGAAAGGAAGGAAGGAAAGAAGGAAGGAAGGAAAGAAGGAAGGAAGGAAGGAAGGAGAAGAGGACAGGAAACAAAGAAAACAAGGAGGGGGAGCCACCGAGCAGGACCTGAGTGCAGGTCATTTGCTGGCCTGAGTTTTCTGTCTGCTCTTCAGAACAGGACGAAACCCCAAACCCTGGGGAAACCACAAAGATTGTGTTTTCACACTCAGCTACCCTCCTACCATTCGGGAGTCATTCTTTTGTAGTGAAATGGTCCCCCAAAAGAAAGGAATTGGGAAGCAAAAGTAACATTTAGAATAAAAAGCAGCCTGCTTGCAGAAGTAGGGGTTTGCATGCAATCAATGCCAGCAAAGGAGACATGCCAATTATAGAAGAAATAACTTGAAAAAATCCTGATCTACAAAAGGTATTAAACCAGTACAAGATGTATTGATCAATTAATTTAAATTCATGAAAAAATATGACTTAGAATAATGGTGCTGTCTGAGTCATTCTATCAGGAAAAATAGCTTTTTTTTTTTTTTTTCTGTTTAAATGTGTATTTATTTTGCCTGCCTGTGTGTCTGTGCCTGTTGCCTGAGGAGGCCAGAAAGAGGCATTAGATTCCTTGGAACTAGAGTGGCTTCTAGGCATCAAATCAGGTCTTTTACAAGAACAGCAAGTGCTCCTAAATGCTTGACCATTCCTATAGCCCCCCCCCCCAAGTAATATTTTGATTTATCTTTGAAATGTTCACACATGTATACAGTGTATCTTGGTCATATCCACCCTACTCCCTGCTCCAAGGATCTCCATCCCAACCTCATATCTTTCTTTTAAAATGTGTTTATTTTTAACCTACTGATCCCAATCAGTGCTGCCCATATGTGCATGAGCACACCATGGCTGCCCACTGGGCCATGGGCAACCTACCGATGCCATACTCCTAAAGAAAAGTGACCTTCCCTTCCTCGGGCAGCATCTACTGCCAGTTGCACACCAGACACTCCTGAATGCCCACCCTTATCTACACTGGGATTTTAAGTGGCTCAATCTTGTACAAGTAACCACAGCAGCTGTGAGTTCATGAGTGCAACTGCCATGCCACATCTAGAAGGTGGCTTTTTCATGGCACCCCTCTCATCCTGTCACTCTTTAGTTTTTTACTTCCCCCCTCCATCACAGTGTTTCCAGAGCCTTTTCAGGGGGATGCTTAATGTCCCTTTTTGGACTGAGCACTCATAGTTACTTATTATCAGTGCTTTGAATAGTGAGACTTTT
Source organism: Acomys russatus (assembly GCF_903995435.1). Taxonomy (NCBI): domain Eukaryota; kingdom Metazoa; phylum Chordata; class Mammalia; order Rodentia; family Muridae; genus Acomys; species Acomys russatus. The sequence continues at coordinate 10,665,494 of NC_067150.1, read as the reverse complement.
TTCAGATTGGGGATTGCTGCAGGAAAGCACTATAGGGATGACCCGTCCTGATTGCCCAGCATCGGCCCTGCTCGTGTCTGCAGGGGAGTGTCTTCCACTGGTGTGTTTGTGTTTGCAGCCCTCAATGGATTCCTCTTCGGAAACTTCCCAGAGCCTGAGATGTGTGTTGGCGAATCTGTGTCCTGGCACCTGTTTGGGATGGGGAATGAGATAGACATCCATTCCATTTATTTTTATGGGAACACCTTCATAACCAGAGGGCACCGGGCAGATGTTGTCAACCTATTTCCAGCCACCTTCCTCACAACAGAGATGACAGTAGAGAATCCTGGGAAATGGATGATAACCTGCCAAGTTAGCGACCATCTGCAAGGTAAAGTGGAGACTGGTGTGGACAGGCTCAGAGTGGGGCAGCTCTCCATGGTCACTGGCTCTCTTAAGTAGACTCCCATACAACATATGCATTGCATTTACTTAACTATTTAGTACCCTCTACAGATGTTTATTATGATGGTCTTAATATTAACCTGAAACCTTCAGGGAATTTAGAAACTAGTGGTTAGACACTTACAAAGTACACCAAGTGTGTGGCATAAATTCCCTGTGGTGTGCTGCTTTCTATTGCAGAGCAGTCTACATGGCACCCGAGGAGTGAACTCCTGAGAGAAACCTAGATGTATGGGGAGGAACTAAATGGAGGAAGGGAGGAAAGGCCACAGGAACTGAAAAGCCCATATCCTCTTCCAGTGCCTGGAAATAGAACAATTCACACTTGACACTGGAAGAGTGCTTGCTGAGAACAGGAGTCAATTCCCCACCCAGGTTTTGAATTTCCCTTTGGTCATCATTAAGTACTTGTGTCCGTTCAGCTCAGTTCTGTTAGAGCATTCTTTATATTGAGACAGAAGTCCATTGGCATTTACTATTCTGTTTCTCAGGAGAAGTGGGTTTTAAAAAGAAAAAAGAAATTGGCTTATGTGCCTGTTGGATGTCTTTGTCTTGGTTTCTTGGGACAACCCCAAATGAGTTTTCACTTGACATATGACAGAGAGTGAGGGGAGAGACTAGGAAGGCAGACCGGCCCTACAGGAAGGGATTTCAATGGCCAGGGTGTCTGCAGGCAGCTGTGATAGCCACACCCTCAGGCACACTGCAACTGTACTGTGGTCAATGCAGTGGCCTGCGATGACGGATATAAACATGAGGAAGGTACCCTGTGTGTCCCAGATGACAAGCAGGAACATTCATATTGCAGAAAGAGGTCCATTCTTACTTAGATGGTAAAAACAGGAAGAGGGGGGGAAAAGATGCCAATGACATAGACCCAGAAGAATAATGTCTGGTTAAATGTGGGTGCTACTACTGCACACAGATGCTCATAGGTAGAGCCCTGACACTCAGGGGATGTTGGTAACACTTCTGAGGCTAGTCCTGGTGTCAGTCAGCTGAGCTATTCCCACTAAGCTCAGCCCAGTTAGTGCATTCCCGACACCAGCATAGAAAGACCAAATAGACAAGACAGGTTGCTATTCTCCTCCTAAACATTCTTTTTAGATTTATTTATTTTATTTTTGCATATATGAGTGTTTGCCCACGTGCATGTCTATGTAGCGTATGTGTGTCTGGTCCCCACGGAGGTCAGAAGGGGTGATCATATCCTCTGGAATGGGATTATAGATGGTTGTGAACTGCCTGCCGTGTGATTGCTGGGAGCTGAAGCTAACTCCTCTGCATGAGTTGCCAGTGTTCTTAACCTCTGAGCCGTCTCTCCATCCCCTGTAATTTGATTTTTAAAGCCAGCCGTCCCATCTATAGAGCTCTCTGTGCTTTCTGAAATGAAGCTGGTCATTTCCACTTCCCAAAGCTCACTTCCCCCTGCTCATGGATATTTCTCAGCAGTGTTTCCATGCTGGAGCACAGAGTAACTTTATCAATGTTGGAGCCTCCAATAACCCTTCTGCTCGCTCTCCCATTTGCTGTGTTAATGTACAGATATGTTTTCTTCAGCTCCTGGATTTGGAACTTGCAGAGCAGAACTCGATTTTTTTTTTTTTTTTTTTTTAAGCTTCAGACACACACTGCTTAATTCCCTGTCAACACTGTCACTCATCCACCCACAGGTGTGAGCATGTCCACTCTCCACCTGCCTGACAACCCTGGGAACTGTGGCTCTTAGACTTTTATCAATCCTATCAATAGACAATGGTGCTGCATACTACAATTAAGATAGAAGTTTCCATTTATTTACTTGCTGGTGTTATTTCTTTTCTGGACAACCCATTTCTGACCTGCCACCATTTTCTATTGAGGATTTACTTCTTTTCTTTATGTCTAAAATGATTAACTTAATTTTAAAAATACTTATTGCATTTAAATATATAACACTCCCATTTGTCCTTTCCTGCTAACTTTGTTTATTGCCCAATTTTCTGTATAAAAATATCAAATGCCGATGAAGTCAGGCCTGTCCATTTCTCCTGGGTGTTTTATTCATGCCTTGGCTTGTGTGTTTCCTCCCTCTGCAGCCGGCATGCTGGGACAGTATAACGTGGGCAACTGCAGGGGAAATGTTCCTCACACCAAGATGCAGGGTCAGCAGAGGCGCTACTTCATAGCAGCTGAGAAAGTCCTTTGGGACTATGGTCCCCAAGGCTATGATAAGTTCACCGGATTTCCCCTGAATGCGTCTGGCAGGTAAGAACTCTGTTGGTGTTTCTGAGTCCCTCTCCAGAGCACTGTGCAGCAGGCTTTCCCCTGTGGTCCTACTGTGCCTCTGATGGCAGACGTCTTGATATCACAGCTGCTGGAGTTCTAATGGTGAACACGGCTGAGAACTGGGAGAGCAGCCACTTCTGATGGTTGGCTAGATCAAAACTCCAGAAACATCCACTCACTCAGCCATTCACTCATTCAATTAATTTGTTAATTCACTCACTCACCGGTTTATTTGTTCACTGATTCAGTCATTCATTCATTCACTCACTCAGTCATTCATTCGCTCATAGATTCATTCGTTCGCTCACTGCTTCACTCATTCATTCACTCATTCATTCATTCATTCATTCATTCACTCAGTCACTCATTCATTCACTCACTCAGTCACTCATTCATTCACTCACTCAGTTATTCATTTGCTCATAGATTCATTCATTCGCTCACTGCTTCACTCATTCATTCACTCACTCAGTCACTCATTCATTCACTCACTCAGTCACTCATTCATTCTCTCACTGCTTCACTCAACCATTCATTGTCCACTCATTTACTCACCACTCGTTCTTTCATTAATTCACTCATTCATTGCCTTGAGACAGAAATCTCTGCCTTCCCAGTCTTGAGTCTCTGGTCTTCCTCAGCACATAGTATTTTGCTTTCTTTCTTTTTCTTTCCTTTTCTTTTTGTTTGTTTTTTTTTTTGTTTTGTTTTGGTTTGGTTTGGTTTTTCAAGACAGGGTTTCTCTGTGTAGCCTTGGCTGTCCTGGACTCACTTTGTAGGCCAGGCTGGCCTCGAACTCACAGAGATCCACCTGCCTCTGCCTCCCGAGTGCTGGGGTTAAAGGCGTGTGCCACCACACCCAGCCACATCGTATTTTTCAAGTTGACATAAAAAAATAATTTTATTTTATGTGTGTAGGCCTTTTGCCTCTGTGTATGTCTGTGGAGGCCAGAAAATCGTGTCAGATCTCCTGGAACTGGAGTTACAGACAGCTGTGAGCCACCATGTGGGTGGTGAGAACCAAACCTGAGTCCTCGAAAACCTAAGAGCCGGCAGGACTATTAGCCCATTTTCAAGTTGATTTTTTTAAAAAAGTGGCTGCGACTTAGAGTCATGGGTAGTGACAGCTGTGCATACATTAAGAGCATAGAAGGCTAATGTGAGTCAGAAGCAATATTCTTGTACTTTCTCATTTTGAAACTAGGCATTTCAGGCATATAGTTTCTAGACAATTCTCCACGGGTTCAGCTGTTTGATTGACTAGACATCATGCCTCGATCTCCGTTTCTTAGTCATGTCAGGTATGAAAGTGTTTGCTATATATAAAGCCTATTCATTGGCATCAGTGAGAGATACAGGGATTTTTGCTCTAAAGAAAAACCAGTTAGGTCTTTACTGCTTTCTAGGACACTGTTCTGGAACCCCGTTGCTGGTAAATGACGAATTTTCCTGTGACTTCTTTGGTTGTGGGGCCTCTGGGAAATGAGGTGCAAAGGTGAAGCAAGAAATGGGCTTGAGAGCCAACTCCTAGGCTGCTGGTGATCCCGAGGCGTTGTGCTGAAGCCTATGCAGGCTCTGCTGGGGAGGTGGGTGGTGGCTGGGATGAGGGCAGTGGGCATTCCAAGATGCATGCGTCTGGGAGATGACTCTGGATATGGCTCACATTCCCACGTCTTTCCACAGTGACTCCGCGCTGTACTTCACACAAGGTGATAACAGGATAGGAGGAAAATATTGGAAAGCTCGGTACATGGAGTATGTTGATGCCACTTTCAGTAAAAGAAAGATTCCTTCTGAGACAGAAGCCCATCTCGGAATCCTTGGTACATGCGTCCTGATGTTTTGAAGGGGGCGTGCTCGCCGGGGAGCAGACATCTCTGCAGAGAGACTCTTCTGCTCTGATCCACTTTTCCATCTCTTCTCATCTTCTTCTCTTGCTTCCCAGGTCCAGTCATCAAGGCAGAGGTCGGTGACATCCTGCTAGTGACCTTTGCCAACAAAGCTGACAAGGTCTACAGCATTTTGCCCCACGGTGTGTTCTATGACAAGGCATCTGATGCAGCTCCAAATGTTGATGGTAAGTCTCAGCCCCGCTCATTAAGGAAACAGGATGAGTGAGGACAGGATTGAGAAAGAGACAGAGGTGCCAGGGTAATGGCTCAGCGGGCACAATGCTTGCTGTGCAGGCATGAAGACCTGAGGCTGGATTCCTCAGTGCCCATGCAAAAGCTAGGAACAATATGGGGCATATATGTATATGCTTGTGTGTATGCACATGTGTGTTTAGGTATGTGTACATGCATATGCATGTATGTGTGTATGTGTGTGTATGCTTGTGTGCATGCATACATGTTCACGTATGTGTATATGAGTGTGTACATGCATATGCATCCATGCATGTGTGCATGCATTTGTGTATATGTGTGTGTGTAGGGATTTGTGAAAAGAAGATCCCTGAAGCTCACTGGGTGGCCAGGATAGAAATCAGTGTATTACATGTTCAATGAGAGACCCTGTCTCAAAAAATAAAGTGAAGTGTGATAGAGGAAGATGTCCAAAGTTGACCTCTGACCTCTTGGTGAGTGCACCCACACACGTGTCCCCCTATATGAACAACTGTATCCACCATACATACAAGAAGAAGAAGAGTTTGGTTCAAATCCCTAGGCCCTTCTTTTCTCAGTTCCAAGTTATTCTTTATGACACACAAATGACATTCAATGGGATCTCACAGACTCGTGTTTGTGTGAATGGAACAGAACCATTCTCTTTATATTGGCAAAACATGGTATGAGTGCAAAATAGCATACAAACTGCAATGAAAGAAACACTTCAATTTCAGTTTCTATCTCATAAAATAGCATATGAGGTTCAGGGCATCTCAGCTTAGAATTCGTAAGAGCAAAACAAAACAAAACAAAAAACAACCTTCCTCTTGTAAGATTCGTCATTAGAGAGAGCTACCCAGGGCTGGAAACCCAGCCTGGCAAGCTTAATGCTCTGTGCGAAACTGTCTCGTTTACATCCTCAGGATTCCTGAAACCGGGGGCTCATGTCAAGCCAGGTGAAACTTTCACCTACAGGTGGACAGTGCCCGAGAGCGTCAGCCCGACCGAGGAGGATCCCCCCTGCCTGACCTATGTTTACTTCTCAGCAGTCCAGCCAATCAAGGACACCAGCGCTGGGCTTGTGGGCCCTTTGTTGGTCTGTAAAAAGGGCACCCTCAATGCTGATGGGTCACAGGTGAGCCGTCAGTGCCACCATATGCTTCCCAGGGTTTGGGGGGGGGGGACCAGCAGGGTGGCTGAAGATGAAGCAGCAATGGCCACCAACAAAGCAGTGTCTTTTTCCCCCTGCAACTTACTTCTATGGTTGTGAGGGCTTGTTTAACTTTTGAAAACTTAAGATCCTGACCCAGGGTCTTAGCATGTCTGCTTGTGGTGTAGTTGGTATTTGGTCGGCTGCCCTGTCTGTATGTCACCTTGATTCAGGAATCTTCACAGATCCATATGGGTATGTGATTGGGGTCTTTCTTGCTGAGGGAGGTTTCTCCGACTTGGGCACATCTGTGAATATTTCCAGCATGCTTTATCCAGACGCTCCAGACCAGGCCAATAAGAATCTCCTGGTAATTCCAGCCTGGGCCACAGCGGAGGGCTGCTCTACGTCACCAGAATCAATCATGGTGGCCGAGAGGAAGAGGAGGCATGTAGATAGTTGCTTGTGAGCCCCAACACTGAGGCTTAGGTGTTGCCCTGATGGATGGGACGAAGCATCGGATTTCAAGCAGCATCCGCACAATTTGAACTCATTTATGAAGAGTAGAAAATCTGCTAACTTTTTTTGTTGTTTTTTGAGACAGGGTCTCTCTGTGTAGCCTTGGCTGTCCTGGACTTGCTTTGTAGACCAGGCTGGCCTCAAACTCACAGCGATCCGCCTGCCTCTGCCTCCTGAGTGCTGGGATTAAAGGCGCACGCCACCACACCCAGCAAATCTGCTAACTTAACCACCGTTTCACCAATTACCTGCCAATGAGAACCACCTAGCCAATTCATTTAAAAACTGCATATTATAGTATCTGGCATCGTATAGATCTGTTGTGTGGACTCGAGACTGTCTATCAAGGCTTTAAGGACAGAAGACATCTTGGTCTATCTTGGATTCTCAGTTCTCTCCAGGAGTAAGCAAGCTTGGAAAGGTGGCATGTGTAAGGCGGTGAGCCTGTGCCTTGTGCATCAACAGCAATAGAAGGCAGTGCAGTGTAGTCATGGAGAAACTAAGGCTCAGAGACACTGAGTGAGACTCAAGGAACTATTCCTAGTAAGTTTGAAGGTCATCAGAATGCGGGACTTAGCTCCTAACTCTCCCTTTCCCCAGTACACTAACCTGCTCCCCCACTGTAGTGTCAAGTCCCAAGCCAAAGAGGCTAAGAGCCAAAATCTACCTGTAAAATGGTTCTCGTTTTCAGTTTTCCTGCTGTATCTACTTGATGACAACTTTGAGAGACACAGTCATTTGGCCCCAGATAAAGTCATTGGTATAAAAGATGCCAGTGCCGGTCAGTGGTGGTGTATGCCTTTAATTCCAGCACTCAGGAGGCAGAGGCAGGTGGATCTCTGTGAGTTCAAGGCAAGCCTGGTCTACAAAGTGAGTCTAGGACAGCCAAGGTTACACAGAGAAACCCTGTCTCAAAAAACCAAAAAAAAAAAAAAAGTGCCAGAAAAAGTATGTCATGTCTTTCTAGATAGGGAGAGAGAGGGAGAGACTTAGAGAAGGGTGTTTCTTTCTGGTTGGTTGTCACTCTCTCTCCCAGAGGTGAAGGAGGGTCATGCAGTATGGTCTCAAGTGACATAAGGCTGGTCTCTGACCATCTTTGTCCTCCACACAGCTGTTCACTTAAACTCTCAAATTCCATGCTCCGTCTCATCCTTCCTTCCCTACCTCCCTTTCTATTTTCCTTCCCAACTTCTTCTTCTTTCTCCCCCCCCCCCCAACACACAATGACAGAAATATGTAGAATACAGGAAGAGCAGGTGGGTAGGGAGGAGGCTACTGAGCCTACACTGTGCCCTTGAGAGTGGCCATTGGATGGCATTACTAAGGATACCTGCAAGACGAGCAACAGAACAGAGAGTGGCTTGGACAGAAGACATGTCAAAGACAGGTGGACAACAAGGGACAGGCTACACTCAGCATCCTGGTTTATGAAATGGTGGGTGTTGATGACATACTTTGTGTGAGTTTTAGAACTAATTCAAGCTATACATTTTATGTCTTTGCTTCTTCATTTTCTTTAGAAAGGAATAGACAAGGAATTTTACCTCCTGTTCACAGTCTTTGATGAGAATCTCAGCAGGTACCTTGATGAAAACATCCAGAAGTTTACTTGGCATCCCTTCAGTGTTGACAAGGACGACAAGGAGTTTGTGAAATCCAACCGGATGCACGGTACGAACGTCTAGGCTGCAGCTGGGAAAGTTGCTTGAGCCTGCCTAATTTTGGGGTCTTTGGTATCACCCCTGGTCAGGAGGTAAACCATTTCATGCCTTCAGATTCATGAACTTCAAGAGCTACTGTGAATCTAACACTTCTAAACCATTGTGCCACCCTTAGACAAAGCAACATGAGTTTAAAGCAGCAACGAACACAGATTATCCAGTGTAGAAAATGACTGATGAAGTTCCTACATCCAGTCTGATAACAGGAGATAAAGAAGAATAATCTCTCATACCTAACCGTATTTAATCAATTAGATTATATTAACTCACCAAAGACTAGTGGTTCCCACTTCATCTTTATTTGGGAGAAATTTTTTTTCTGTTTCTCTTTATATCATAATGCAAGCCACCCAATGGCTGTCTGTGACTAGCATGGGAGTCTATTGGAGCCTATTGGTCTATTAGGCCTAATGCAGCCATGCCATAAGCAAGAGGCCAGACAAGAGCAAGCAGCTGCCCAGCTCGGTAACATGCCATAACATTTCAGTATGTGTGTGAGGCTGTGAAGCCTCCCATTATAGTTCCAAGCATAACATTTGTTTATTACCTTTTAAAACAATATAGAAGAATGTATAAACAGTCTTCCAAGTCCCTCACTAGCACAGGAAGTTTCCAAAGTCCAGGCTTACAATAACCCACAGCAAATAGGTCACGAACTCCCATGATCCCTGATGCACAGGTCCAATGGAGCCCCCACTTGGGCCTGTGGAATGCAGGGAGCAATGTTGTCAGTGTCAGCTTTCAGGAGAGTTTTGCTTTAACTAAACTGGGTTTTATTTCCAATTTTGTTTGCATGGCAAGGAAGAGAGAAAACAGAAAAACTAAGGATAAAGGGCTTCATACGTTGCCCAGTCATGGGCGATGTGTATTTTATAGGCTGTATTCAAATGGTATTTTATGAACGAATGAATGAACGAATGAATTAATGAATGAAGAGTCTAGAAATAGAAGCTTTAAATACATATCTACAGTCAGAAAAGATTTTCTTCAAACTCAGCCAGTGTCGTAATATTCTCTCAAATTCTGTAGTGGAGATTTAGATACTTTGCTGGTAAAATATTATCAATGTCTCCTTAAAATAAGTTCTTTTTAGAACCCCCAGGACTTTTCTACTAATAATCCTAAGTTTAAGTGCACTTAGTAAGCACCACTGGTTTGAATGACAGACACAGAAATAAAAAGAAATTTTATTCACCAGAAGATTGTATCAGAAGACCACATCTGTGTGCAGTAGCTTTTCTCTCCTGCTTTTGACATTAGCTGGGAGTCAGAGATCAAGTGTGGGTCATATTCAACGGATGCACCTGTTAAACACTGCTATTCAGAAATAACACTCATCTACACTGAACTGGTGTGTAATGCTTCAAAATCAGTCAAAGCATTGTTTTAGAGAGCTAACATTGATGGATTGGGGTTGATGTACAAGGCAAAATTAACTGATTATGCTGAAAGCACAGGTCATTTTATTGATTGTATTAGTTATGTTCTTGCTGCTGTGTTTTCTTTTTTTCTGCTGACAAAAGCAACTTAAGGGAGGAAGGGCCTATTTTGGCTCAGAGTTCAAGTGTGCCATCCATCATGGTGAGGAAGGCATGGTGTCAGGAGCATGAGGCTGCTGGTCGAATTGTATTCAAAGCCAGGAAGCAGCAGGGGGAAGATGACAGACAGACAGACAGACAGACAGACAGATAGATAGAGTGATGCCGGCAGCACTCAGGCCGCTTTCTCCTTTTTATTCAGTCCAGGGTGGGCATTTCTCTTTCGGCAAACCTATCTGGAAATGTCCTCAAGATACACCCAGAGGTGTGTCTCCTAGGTGATTCCAAATCTGATCAAGTCGTCAGTGAAAATTACCATACCTTTCAGTTATCGCATTGGGGTAAGAGAGTGAACATTAGCATTAGCATATTTACTAATTTAGTTATTTACTCAAGTTCTACCTTTCCACAACACATTGCTTCCTAGTAAGCCCCAATCTGTCTCCACTGATCATATCTGCAAATGCAATGCAATTTACTGAACCTCTTCCAAATTACTCAGAATCTAAGAACCCTGTAAGTAAATGCCTGGTAACTTCTAGAAGCAGAAGCAAAGCCATTGGCAAGTGAGAGTCTGTTTGAATCAGATGAATTGAAGTCAATGAGTTACTAACTAAGGAAGTGACTTGACACAGGATAAGAACCTCAAAGCAAATTATTTTTATATCAGGAATTTTCTAGAGGAATGTGGGAAGATGGTGAAGCCAATCAACTTTTTTGAAAAAGTATTTTCATTTTATTATGTGTATGAGTATTTTGCTTGCATGTTTGCCTGTGGCCTATGGAAGGTAGAGGAAAGAGTCAGATCCTCTGGGACTAGAGTTACAGATGGTTGAGCTGCCATGTGGGTGGTGGGAACTGATTCCGGGTCCTCTGGAAGAGGAGCTAGTGCCCTTAACCACTGAACCATCTCACTAGTCTCCTCAAATGACAGTCTTATAAGGATGATGCTCTCGTGACACGCAGAAGTAAAACATTAACTAAAAGGCATCCCAAATGTGCTATCAGATAGTTTTGTTGTGAAAAAAAAAAATTGCAACAACCAACCTGACTTCTCCCGTAGGGATTCTCAGAATTACGGGCTTAGGAATGTGTTGCTCACTGTAATGTGCTTTACAATTTTGGCATAGCTTCTGACTTGTTAATTGTAGCCACCCGAAGCTCTTTTTCTAGAAGCGTTCATTCTTTAGTAACAAGGATCTTATGTTCGGCTCACGTGCTTGAGAGTCTCCCACAAGCACACTGAGAGTCGCTCACTGAGATGGAGTAGAAACTCACAACCGACACTCCCTCCCGCCTCCCTCCCATTCAGCTATTAACGGCTACATGTATGGCAGCCAGCCAGGCCTAAGCATGTGCAAGAAGGACAGGGTCTCCTGGCACTTGATTGGAATGGGCACTGACACGGACATGCATGGAGTTTATTTTCAAGGCAACACCATCCACCTACGTGGGACGCATCGTGACTCCCTGGCTCTGTTTCCCCATATGTCCACAACGGCGTTCATGCAGCCTGACCACGCAGGTAAGCCTGGCAGGGCCGTCGCAGGTGCTCAAGTCTATCTTGTCCTCATAAAATCTTTCTCCAGGAAAGACTAGTACTTCAAAGACTCTAGAAACAGATATGGTTTTGATTCAAAACAGATTTCTGGCTGTTTTAATGCAAACATATGGTGTAAATGGCAGAGGGGTTGTTAATCAAAAAAGTGAGTCCTTCGCATGACTTTGTCCATGAATCCTAGGTAAACCTCACAAACCTTAGGCAACTTCACGTGGATCTAGGGGAGTCCACATGAACCCTGGTAGAGACCAGGTGAACCCCAAGTGAATCAATATGAAACCCCAGTGAATCCCTATGACTCTGAGGTGAATCCTCAGGAATACTGGCTGAATATGTTAATTCACCCACACGAGAGAAATCCCTGTAAAAAGACAGATACTCTTGCTCACATTAAGCACAAACATAGCTGAAGTTATTCCTTTAAGCTTCTGCCTGGCATGGACAGCCTAGTGGATGCTTTAGGCTGTGGACTGTGGATGTAGCTGTCACCGTAGCCTGCTTTCTCTTTCCCTTGGGGTTGGATAGTGGTTTGGAGAGGAGTTATTTGAGGACCATTTTCTTTTCATTCTCTTGAGCATCCTTGCTGTCTTCAGAAAGCAAGCTGCACTTCATTTGTTGTTCCTGGCAATTGTCTTCTTTTAGAGATTCCAAACTAAAGAGACCATTAGGACATGTTTACCAAAGATACCGAGAAACTTGAGAGCATTCGCTACCTCGCAGAGAGGATGACCGCTGTGAAGGGCATTCATTGTGCTATCTTCTCAGCTTCTTCATCAGTCTTAGCACAAGCCCATGGCAGTGCCCCCTGAGATGAGCGCCCGATGGACACCTCACCTCAGGATGAACTTTCTATTTCCTGAGTTCACTCCGAAATCGCAGCAGAGATGGCTTGGTGGGGTCAGTTAAGAACTGGAGGGCTGAAGCTTCAAAACCTTTGCTGAAGAGCTTTCTGCAAATAGAAGCTCTGTATTCTTTGTCTTGTAAAGCGCCAATTTCTTCCACCTGTCTGTGTTAATTATGCGTGATCAATTGTGAATCACCCGAACCAAGGGCTGCTTTAAGCACAATGCCGGTTTTCAAATAGTCACCAAAAAGGAGCAGAGCAGAGATGGAGAACAGCCAAGCTGTTCCAATCCATAGGAACAGAGACTCAAAGACAGAGCTGGCCGGCACACACGTAGCAATCTGGTTTCTTTCTCCAGCACTTCGATCGTTACTAATCTGCCCATGGGCTTCTCAGGACCTTCATCCTAATGGCGATTTCTGGCTTGTGTTTGGTGGTGAGCATAAATCTGTGACTGGCAAAAAGCCTAGATATTTCAGCAGTTCCCATCCCTTACCTGTGAGTTGCAAAGAATTAATCAAAAAGTAGGTAGAGGTCTGAGGAGATGGCTCAGTCAGTAATGTGCTTGCTGCATACGCATTAGGACTTGAGTCCAAGCCCCAGGACCCACGTGAAAGTCTGTGTGTACGGTATGCACCTTGTTTCATTATGCTTTGTCTGGGCACTATTTTTATTTTATTATTTGTTTATTTTCTTTAAATTTCTGCATACATGTTATGGTTTCCAGTTTTGTGGGTTTTTATGGTATTTCTGAATCAGATTATGTATACCTATGCATCTATATGTGTTTCTTATACTTTCTCTTTGACCCCTTTTTTATTCCATTAGTTTGTTTCATTCTATTCTTGTTTGTTATTACTTTCTTCTTATTTTTTAGATGCTTGTTTGCATTCTAATGAGAGAAAGAAAGTGTGTGGGTTTGGGTGGGTGGGGAGGAGGTAGGTGAGGGGAAACTATAATCATATTATATGAAAAAATCCATTTTCAATTTAAAAAAACAAAATATGACTTTAATAGGTAATCCAAAAATCTGTATGTTCATAATCCTCTCTGAGGCCCATTAGCCAGCCAGCTTAGCCTAATGGTTGGGTCTCAAGCCAAAGACTCTATCTCAAAAAAAATGTGTGCTCCAGAGGAAACACATCCCAGGTTGTCCTTTGGCCTCCATATGCACACCCCCACCCCCACAGAGAGAGAGAGAGAGAGAGAGAGAGAGAGAGAGAGAGAGAGAGAGAGAGAGAAGGGAGGGAGAGAGATGGGGGAGGGGTGTGCAGAGCAGATGTTAGAAACCCCCTTTGCTCCTACAGAAGATAATGTCTCTACTGTTGAGTAGCCACAATGAGCTCTTGGTCGTGTTCTGTCTGGATACAAGCTCATGTAGAGAGAGGTGTCCCCAGGTGTCTTCTCTGCGCTTTCACAGAGACCTTCCTAGGCCTATAACACTAATAATACATTTGTATTGACTGTGCCTCCCCGGGATTCTGTTCCTAGTGGGCTCAGTGAACCCACTGAACTTTCTGGCTTTGCTTATCCAGAAATGACAGCCAATATTTACACAAGAGCTACAAGTGGAGCAAGAGTGGCACTTCCTGTACGTTACAGGAGGTTGTGGACAAGCATGCTAGTCGACTGCCTCTAAGGACAGTGTGTAAGAGAACGGGCAGCTTGATCCAATGATTTCATTGAGAGCTAATATCTTCAGTGATTTCATTCCACATTATTTATGGTGAGTTTCACACAAACACGCACACACACACACACACACACACACACACACACACACACACACACGCCTAGGAAGTCAGTTTTTAAATTACCTAAGTCTGCCAGACACTGTTGTTGATACTTAATAGAGAAACACAGTTGATTTTTTTTCTTTTTCCTTTCCACCAGCATGATTACACTGAGCCTTCCCTGGCTCAAGGCTATCATGATGTAATCCATTGACTTTCAGGCTTACTTGCTTTATAATGTACTAAATCCTTCAGGGCAAAATCCCTAGCCGTGGCCTAATTTGAACGTTGTCTAGGCCTTTCATCTCATAGGTAATTAGTTCCCTGTAAACTGGGCAGGGCTGTGAGAGGCATAAGGATCAGTAATTTTCCAGGACTGACTTGACTGTGAGCAGATGTGTGTTAGCAGGGGTGATCCAGAGAAGCCCTTTCTTGTTAACAATATTCTGATTTTTATCCCCTACTACAAATAAATTTTATGTAGTATTTTCCCTCCCAAAATATTATAGTAAAAAAACAAAAACAAAAACAAAAAGTAACTTATCCTTCATATGCTCTGCTTTAAAAATACCATGGGATCAATATTCTAAAAGTCCACCTTGCTGGCTACTGACGTTGCAATAAAATATGTAAGTTTAGTAAGAAAGATCTCCACCATCAGAAACATCAAGTCGTGGGCACAACGCCAAGCTTTTTCTCCTCAGGTATTTTCAAAGTGTTCTGTTCCACCTGGCCCCACTTTGTGAGAGGCATGGGTCAGATCTATGAGGTCAGCAGCTGTGGCAACAAAGACCCTTCTGAGCCGCCCTACGGGATGCTAAGAACCTTTTTCATCGCCGCTGAAGAGGTAGAATGGGATTATGCCCCTAACAAAAACTGGGAGTTCGAAAAGCAGCACTTGGACGCAGGAGGGGAAAGGTACCATGGGCGAAGCCACGGCTCTTTGGTGGGAATGCGCATGCTCTGTGGGCCTTAGCACCCATGGAAACCAAGTGGCCGGGCTGTATGTGCATAGTCCTCCAGGCAGCGACTTTTCTTTATGAGCACAGAAAATTAGAGACACTTTGGTCTCCTCACCTGAAAGTAGGTCAGAGGTCATCCTGAGGGCCCCATGGTGGATTCCTGTACCTCCTCTAGTTCCCTAGTAGTGACTGGCCTACTTCATGCCGGAGGAGGATAGATGGATGGATGGATAGATGGATGGATGGATGGATGGATGGATGGATGGATGGACATATGGATGGATGGATGGACGGACAAACAAATGGATGGATAGATGGACGGATGGATGGACATATGGATGGATGAATGGATGGATGGATGGATGGAGGGTGGACGGACGGATGGACGGACAGACAGACAGATGGATGGACAGATGGATAGATGGATTGACGGACCGATGGACGATGGATGGACGGACAGATGGATAGATGGGTGAAATGATGGACTTTTGAATGAGAATACAGATGGAAGTGCTCAGAGGAAGAGTGGGACCCACAGCAACAGTGGGACTGGGAAGAAAAATGAAGCAGGTGAGGCAGAGAAGGTGTATGAACCAGGGTGAGAAGACGGGCTGCTATAGACCCACTAGTGCAGGGGAGGGGAGCAGGGGAAAGGGTGCTTTCAACAACATGGATCCAGGTGGGGACATCCAAGGATGATCTGAGGGCACTGCCTTCAAACAGACTCCTGAGTCAGGGTGGGAAGAGCAGATCTCCGAGCTCCCCAGAAAATCTAAAGACACTTTGATGAAGTGATGCCTACCAGGACCACATGTTGAAACATTAGCCATGCTCCAGCCACGCAAAGGTCTGTGAGTTCTGGTCCTTTATGTGCTAATTCTGGAGTCCTGGGACCAAGCTTCCTCAGGCACACTGGGATAGAGTCAGGGCACAAGGAAGACTTTGGGCACCGACTGCAGACTCTCCCAAAGTTAATGCTGTGCTTCACAGCTTTCTGCTGCATGGCTGTAAGTGCCCTGGCATGCACACGAGAAGCCTCCATGGCAAGAACAGGGCTTCCAGCTAGTCTTCCCAGGGAAAATCTATACTCTCTCCAGCAACTAACTCTGTCCTTTGGAATCACATTCCTCACCACCCTTAGCACCTAGCCCACACCCTCCTCCTCACTCACCTCCTACAAAGCCTTCTGTCTGCAATGCTCAGACACCTCTGCACACTGCTTTCCATAAGTGGAACACATCAGCTTCTTTTCTTACTTACCAGCCACTGTACTGAGGAAGCACTATTGTAATGCTGCCATTTGAGAGATAAATGGGGAAACAAAATAAAGTGACTATGGAGAAAGTTTGCCTTGAGGGCAAGAGCATTTAAACCTGCTCAGTTAATCACTAGCAAGTTGTTCATCTAGACACATGTTTTGGGGACAACTTGTGTTGCTAGTCCAAGTCAAACACTGATGCTCTCTCGGTGGAAAATGGAGACTAACTGACCTTCTTTAAAGCAATTCTTTCACTAAGTGACTGCCATCACCACAGAAACAATGTGTAAGTATTGTTCTTTTGTGTACAGTCTTAGCTCAGAGTGCATAAAGCACATAGCCTTCACTTTAACCTTTGTTTGAAGCTCCTGTCCCCATGCACCTGAACAAAATGGGAAAGTATAGCTCCGGGCTCTGGGGCTCTGGGCTAAATGGCCTAGAAAAGCCAGGAGGGCACTGCTGGGGAAGAGGACTGAAATAAATTAATTCCCCACTGCTCTGGTTAGTGCAACATAAGCCAACAAAAGCGGGGTGGGATACAGACACTGCCACACATGCAAGGTGTACGGAATTCTGTAGTTTCACCTGAAGCGCAGGGACAGCAAAATGGCTCAGTGTAAGGGGGCTTGCGACCCAAGCCTGATGACCTGTGTTCAGTCTCCACATCCCACAGTGGAGGGAGAGAACCAGCTCCCAAAACTTGTCCTTCGATGCCACCCCTAACCCCACACACCGCATCATGCGCATGCCCTTGTGGTGCACACCCACAGCGTCTCCATCAATAGGAGCTGGGGGACCAATGCTCTTCACACACCAGCTTGTGTGCCTAGGATGTTTTTTCAGTACTAAGGCTCAAACTGAGGCCTCCTACGTCGACACGAGGACTCCATCACTGATATCACCAACTGCTTGTTTGGAATTCGATTTCTCATCCTCCTACTTCAGCCTCTGGGGAAGCTTCTGGGTGTATAGAGCACAGCTCTGCCTTATGCATCTGATGTTGCCCCAAGGCTATTATTTTGACCCACTTCCTGGTATAAGTCATCTCTGAGACATTTATTCTCCTGACCAGCATGAGCCTTTACATCACCTTGGTACCTGAATTTCTTTGTTGGGGGTTTCTTTAAGAGTTTGCTGGGAAGGCATCGGGAGTCCTTAAAGGCGGCAACACATGGGCCCAATCCACACAACATCGACATCAGACTTGTGCAACACAAGCAAATCTGAAAGTGTAGACTGAATCGTTAGAGCAAAATGAAGTTATAGTTAATGCTCTTGAGCTTGAAGAGCAGCATGTATATAATTTAGCAATCCCAGGAGTCATCATAATGAGCATCTACTGAGCAATAATTACACATCAGGCATCTTCTAGGACTTTTATATACCATTTGTCAGAGTGGCCTCACAAGCACTCTTGACTCATCCAGTCAGCATCTTCCCAGTATTAGGTTTGATACAAAGTTCTTACACAGCAATTCATGTGTGCTGAGAAGTAGCGAGCAGAGCACAGCCTCTGGCTAAGACCCACATGCCTTTGCAGTGAGGATAGTCAGGTCAGAGGTGCATGTGCATCTGTTGAATACCCTCTGGACAAACTGCTGGTGAGACAGTGTGGAATACAGACTGGGGCTTTCCCTTGCTGAAACCATGGTCCCCATGGAGAATGCTGGAACCAGCAGGGAGGGAAGCAGTCCCTGGCAGAGGGGAGGTTAGTGAGAACTCACAGGGGAACACAGAGCCCTTTCTGCGGGAGTGGTGGGGGAGGGAGGTGATCAAAGAAAGCTCCCCTGAGGAAGCCATCTTTGGGAAGAGGGTGGAAGACCAGGGAAACAGTTCTTGGCAGAGGAAACAACACGTCCAAAGACAGGATGGGTCGAGGGCTCACTGTACCCAAGACAGCAATGCTTAGAATGACCATATTTCTGGGAGGCGTTGCAGCGAGCAACAGTCAGGTTTAAGACTCAGGAAAAACAGATAACGCAGGGTCTGAGAAAGTTTGCAGAGGGAAGCATTTCCACAAGGAAGAGAGCATCGGACTTAGAGCAAACCCCTCTGTCTGCAGAGTAGAGCACAGGAGGGAAAGTGCAGGCGGCAGAGAGAGCCCTGTGAACTCTCTGTAGACCAGTGCGCAGGTGGTTAATTTGGCAGCAGTAGAAGGACTGTAGACCTGGACTACACTACAAAGTGAGTCCAGGACAGCCAAGGCTACACAGAGAAACAAACAAACAAAAAGAAAAAAGAAAGAAAAAGAAAAGAAAAGAAAAAGAAAAGAAAGAAATGAAAGTAATTTTTCCCCCCTTGGAGACTCTCAGTGTCTCACTGTGTAGCCCAGTCTGGTCTTGAACTAGCCATCCTTCTGTCTTAACCTTCCAAGCAACTGCAGTTATAGCTGTGCCACCGCACCCAGCTGCTTCAGAGTTTTCTTCTTCACCTTCTGTGACCTAGCTTGGTGCCAGACACACAGAGATGGTCCTTATTTTCCACGGACTTCACATTTACAAGTATGCCTACTTGTTAAAATCTGTTTGTCACACCCCACTCCCAGAGAGTGGTGTGAAAGGCCAGCTCTCCCAGGCAGGCCCTGGGGGTACACAGTAAGGGAGTACCGCCCCAGAGTATCCCCAAACCACTCAGAAATGTGAAGACATCCAAAGAGTTATGGAAACAACGGAGGCCTGCCTCACACGTCCATAGCCAATGGGAACTGAGACAGACCTCCGAGTCCTGTTTCAAAGTGTTCTTGGCCTGTTTCGTGCCACAGCCTTTGCATTTGTGTGCTTTATGTGGTCCACCGTTAGGAAGAGCAGGTGTTCGGAAGGCCTGACTCGTGTTTCCCAGCACAACAGTGCTGGGATGTGTTTATGGAGACAACAAAAGATCCAGAGCCATTTCACTCAGGCCGAGTACAGCGCTGGCTGAGGTCAGTGTTAAGGCATCACTGACATCTGT
The DNA here is from genome assembly GCF_903995435.1 of Acomys russatus. Classification (NCBI taxonomy): domain Eukaryota; kingdom Metazoa; phylum Chordata; class Mammalia; order Rodentia; family Muridae; genus Acomys; species Acomys russatus. The sequence goes on along the minus strand of NC_067150.1, from coordinate 10,646,436 downwards.
GAACGTGTCTTTAAACAGACACACATACAATCCACTGTCTGCGTGGGTCTCTAGAACGTTAAAACAACAAGAATCTCGCCTTTGTACACAGCTACATTCACAATATATACATACCCTGTAGGCTTGGGGATCATTGGAGTGGAAGAGAGAGAGAGAGAGAGAGAGAGAGAGAGAGAGAGAGAGAGAGAGAGAGAGAGAGAGAGAGAGTGTATGTTTTACTGTGAAGAATGTGTGTGTGTGTTTACTGTGAAGAGAGTGTGTGTGTGTTTACTATGAAGAGTGTTGTGTGTGTGTGTGTGTGTGTTTACTGTGTGTGTGGAGAGAGAGGGGGAGGGGAGAGGGAGGGAGAGAGGGGTGGAGAGAGAAAGAGTTCACCTAATGCTAGCCAGAGAAGCACAGCTTCTGTTACCCATTAGGAGTCTCTGAGGCTCGCCCAGTTTAGAGCCCTGCATCAGGTGACAGAATGGCCATGGGTTTGTGCTGGGTTGCTCTCCTGAGGATGTGAGGAGCACTGAGGTGCTGACTCCTAGGCCTACTCTCAGAGGTGGTTCAAAGGCTGTCTTCCTGGGGAGACCCTGGTCCCGGCTGAGGTTGGGGAGTATCACGCCAGATAACGGAGACACTCACAGCCTTCCTGCCTTCGGACAACCCTGATATCTAATGCCTCTCCTTTGCAGACACGGAGATATATTTATGAACCACACTGAAAACTGGATTGGCTCTCAGTACAAGAAGGTGGTTTATAGGGAATACACAAATGGAGAATTTGTGGAGATTAAAGCCCGGCCACCTCGAGAGGAACACCTGCAGCTCCTGGGTATGGCAGCTTTCAGCTGGTCAATGTCAGCACCCCACCCCCCCTCTCTCCCTCTCTGTCTTTCTCCCTCCCTCTATCCATCCCTCTCTTTCTTCTCCTCCCCTTCTCCACTCCAAAACAATCTCTGTTATCAGAGCAGTCTACCTGATGTCTCATACTCCTTCACACCTCTCTTTTGAGCTGAGAAATTTTCCTTTGAAACAATTTGCTGAGTTAGGACATCTGGCAGAGTGTCTGCGGGACCTCCTCAAGGTCCTGGTCCATGTGTGCATAGTAATGTAGGCCACGCTATAAACCGAGTATGAGCAAAGCGGGGCTCCCTTGTGTGAGGTGGATGCCAAGAGTGACAGGTCTTGACCAGAGCCCTGGGCCTCAGAACTAACCAAGCCCACGGATGGCCTCTGAGCTGGTCCATGCCCCAGTTGTGGCTGCCCATCACTAGTGCCCTTCCTGCTACTTCTTGTCATCTGGGAGTCACTGGACCTACCCCAGTTGAAAAGAAGATTTTTAAGGCAGAACCCTTTTTTTCTTCTGAGACAGGGTTTCTCTATGTGGCCTTGGCTGTCCTGGACTTGCTCTGTAGACCAGGCTGGCCTTGAACTCACAGAGATCCGCCTGCCTCTGCCTCCTGAGTACTGGGATTAAAGGCATGTGTTGCCATGCCCGACCAGAACACTAACTTAAAGAGTTTTAGAAATACTTTCCTGCCTTGTACATCACAGGTAGTTTTGCAAGTATGGTTTACACAGTATATTCAATATTATAACAAGTGATGAGACAATAGCCTGACAATGAATTCATGCTCCCCTCCCCCACGCCTCCTTCTTCTGTTGACTCACCAGCTTGTTTGTTACTTTACATGAGTAATTCATGAGTCACTCGTTGGAGCTGTAAGTGTGCACAGAGCTCCAAAGAAAAGGGTTGGGCTGGTTGAGGGGGGCTGGGCATGCTCCCAAAAAGCCTAGCTGGATTGGTAACAGAAATGAGTGACTTACAATCAGGGACAAGTTAGCAGCCATCATCCTGTGGAGAGTGAGGCCCTTTCAGTGATCTGCAGCTTAGAGCGGCCTGGACTCCCTGAAACACAGTGGGCATGTGGCGGGTCTACCTCTGTCCGCCACTGCCCTGTGTGCCATCACATTGCATTGTCACCTTGAATGCATCCTATTTTAACCAGTGTAACAAGGTTTGTGCAGTGGAGTGGTAAACAGTAATGACTTTAATGCACGTAAACTGTGTGGTGACCCATGCCTATGCCTACTACTCAAATGCATGGCGCTTTCTTTTTTACTTCTGAAGACAACTACAGTAAACAGATTTTAAACGCGGTAATGACTTTAGCCATATCTCTCAGAATCAAAGCCAGGCTTGCTTCAGTGACAGACGGATGAGTGTTGCCACACCACTGACCATCCGAGGGCATATCTGGGAAGGAATGCAGAATATACCAAATGCTGAAGAGGGGCCTTTAGGAATCAGGTGGGAGATGCTTTTACAAAGGGAGCCTGTACCACACCGCTGTGCTTTTTGAAGGTGATTGTGAGCCCCACACTCTGTCTAGTTGGGGTGCTTCCCTAACACTGCAAAGTAAGAGGTACTTGGCACGAGGGAGGCATTGCCAGTCAGGCTGGCATGCTCCAGAAGACACGGACTCATCTGTATGGACACACAGAAGCCGGCTCCTCCCAACAGGAGAGTGTACACGGGAGAGGCCAGGAAGCATGTGTGTGCTCAGGGCTTCTGACCTAATTTTGTTTCTGTTGCTGTGATAAACAAAACAAAACAACCCCTGACAACAAGCAACCTAGAGGAGAAAAGCTTTACTTTGCTCGCACTTCCAGGCCCCAGTCTCTTATGATGGAGAGGTCACAGCAGTAGAGGCTGAAGATGGACAGCTGGGCACATCACACCCACCGTCAAGGGCAGGGAGGAGCGAATGCATGCATGGTGCTCAGCTAGCTTTCTCCACTCTCAGACAGCCCAGGGACCCAAGCCTGCCCACTTTCAGGCTGTGTATTCCTTTTTTTTTTTTTTTAATATTTTATTTAATTTTTTAAATGTATGTGCATTGGTGTGAGGGTGTCAGATCTTAAAGTTACAGACAGTTGTGAGCTGCCATGTGGGTGTTGGGAATTGAATGCCGGTCCTTTGGAAGAGCAGATAGTGCTCTTAACCACTGAGCCATCACTCCAGCCCCAGGCTGTGTATTCTTACAGCAGCTAAGGCAATCAAGACATTCCCCTTCCCCCACCTCCCTGCCCCCTCACCCCCCTGCCAACAAGACCAGGGGTCAGGCCAATGTAGACAATCCCTCACTAAGACTCTTTTCAGGTCCGCCAAGGTGCAGTTAGACCAAGTGTCACAATAGCCACATATTGAGTGTCAGCACTAGGCATGCATTTAGTGGCACAACTGTGCTACCATGTATCCCTTTACTACCCATCATTCCACGGGAACCTTGTTATTAGTAACGAATCCATTTACCAGATGAGAAGCAAGTCTAAGTTTCTTAAGTTTTCACAAAGGTTTTTGTATTCGTTACTTTTTGGTTGCTGTGAAAAATAAAAACAAAAACAAAAACACCATCACCGAGGCAACTTGTAGAAGGAAGAGTTTATCTGGGCTTGTGGTCCCAGAGGAATAGGAGTCTGTTACAGCAGGGAGGCCTGGAGCAGGCAGCAGGCATGGCAACAAGAGCAGGGAGCTGAGAGCGCTTAGCTTCTAAGGGCAAGCACAAAACAGAGAGAACCAACTGGAAATGCTGTGAAGAATGTTCATCTCAAAGTCCATCCCCACTGACACACTTCAGTAAGGCTACCACCTAAGCCTGCCAATCAGGGCTACCAGCTAGAGACCAACTCAAACGCTTCAGTCTACAGGGGATTCTGCTCATCGGACTGACCACAGATTACAACTGGAATTCTGCTGTTCTTTAGCAATAAGAAGTTAAGCATTTATTGAATACTTGGTTTCGTTGGCGAGAAATAAGCTCTATAGTACATAAGCAAGGCTATTTAATAGTCCTATGGGAACATTCTTGGTGAACCCATTCTACAGATGAGGAGGTTGAGATTCCCATTACACGACACACCCAAGGCCTCTGTTAAAGGAAAGAGGAAGAATTTGAACTCAGCTTGGCCAGCCAGCTAAGCCAAGGTATGATCTTTGTGATGTACCTGGCTGTGTTTTGCCCTTAGGCCCAATGATCCATGCTGAGGTCGGGGACTCCGTTCTCATCATTTTTAAGAACAAAGCCAGTCGGCCCTATTCCATCACAGCCCAGGGTGTGGAGGACGCAGACAGCGGGAAGCACCTCACCGTGCCTGTCACAATGCCGGGTAAGTCATACCGAAGGTCCCGTCCATCCTGACGAGGACAGCAGGATCTCCCTTTCTAGTCTCTGAGGGTCGGAGAGACCTGTCCTCCATGTGTCATTGTTTATCCACTGACCCAGGACTTGAAATAGGGCCCTGTCACAGATCTCATAGGGTAGTCAGAAACACCAATTGCAAAAAGAAAAGAAAAGAAATACCAATTGCCATTCCTGACCCGCTTTCCCACCGAGAGGAGAGAGACCTCAGGCAGCAGCGAGTGTGTGAGAAACAGACTTCTAAGGAAACAGCTTCAGCGAGAGTACTCATTTAATTGGGAGGAACAAAAGCTATTTAAACTTTTGGGAGTGCATAGAGGCTTTCAGGATGAGTGTTCATCATCAGCCTGGGCCAAGGTGCTGGGAATGCCTTATTTGCATGAAGAGGAATTCTAGGTACTTGCTGAACATGACCTTATAAGGAGAGAAGTTTGACCTGTTACCTGGCCGCCAGGCTATGTGACCACCTCAAGGGCAGTAGAGGTGGGCGCAGGCCATCAGGCTACTTGCACCAAGATATGCAGGCCCAGGGCTGGGAGGAACAGTTGTACTTCTGTCAGTCTCAAGCCAATATTTTTGGGTTTAGACACGCTTCTATTTCTTTTTTGCTCCAGGCCGGTTCCCATGGTTGCATTGCTCCTCAGTTCCACAAGTAATGACAAACGCACACTGAGCATTACATTATGTCAGAGATTATGTTTTATATTTGAAATAAAGAAGAAACAATGAAAACCTTAATCCATCCATACAACGAGCCAACAACACAGACACTATTTCATCAGTTTTGAGGTCATTAATTGTTGTGCCCATTGCTGTTTTGTCTGTTACTAAAACAAGAAAAGAAAACATACTGTCAATTAAACTATAACTTGTTACAAACTTAAAGATGCACCAGTGGTGGCACATGCCTTTAATCCAAGCACTGGAGAGGCAGAAGCAGATAGATTTCTGAATTTGAGGCCAGCTTGGTCTACAGGGTAAGTTCCAGGACAGCTAAAGCTACACAGAAAAACCAAGAAACAAACAAACAAACAAAAACCACAAACAACAACAACAACAAAAACAAAGCAACCAACTAAAACAAAACAAACCAACACAAATCAAAACAAAACAAGAAACAAATTTAAAGATGCATCCTAAGTTCAGATACGTTCAACTCAGAAGTTTTACCCTTGCAGCTGATGGAATATGTGTGGTTCTGTCATTTAACAGATGCTGAAGACACAGAATAGCAAATGACTAGGCCAGGCCCTGGTTGAGTGATGATGGAAACTGTCTGACTCCAGGTCATGACCTCTTCACCACACATTTCTCTGAAGTGACTAAGATGAGTTGAGCCGGGGAGAAGGGAGACAAGATGGACAATTTTGGTAGTAACGTAGGTGACCATGATACGTTCTAAATGGTGAGGAGTTTTTAGAAATGTTGACTTGAAGGTTTTGTATGGCTCTTTGAGCACACGCTACAGAACATAGCCACTGGATTGTGTAGAGAGGATATGGCGGTTTTTTTTTAAAGAAACTGTCAACTGTCCTGAGAAGTGGTTCTACTGTTTTGTGTTCTCACCTTGAGTGAGAAGGCTGTCTTGTTTGTTTGTTTGTTTGTTTTGTTTTTGTTTTTATTTGTTTGTTTTGAGACAGGGTTTCTCTGTGTATCCTTGACTGTCCTGGACTCACTTTGTAGATCAGGCTAGCCTCGAACTCACAGTGATCCACTGGCCTCTGCCTCCTGAGTGCTGGGATTAAAGGCATGCGCCACCATGCCTGGCCTTTATCAGTATTTTTTGTTTTAGACTTCGGTCATCCAGCAGGCGTATGGTAGCACCAACTCATTAATTCACAGTGCCCCCACTGACATACGGCATTGCATGTGTCTCTTCATTACATGTATGTCTTCATTGGTGAGGTGTCTGTTGAGTCTTTGCTTGAGTGCAGGCCTGATAACCTGAGCTCAGTCCCTGGAACTCATGTGAAAATCCAGATGCAGAGGGATATGGCTGTAAACCAGCACGCCTATGGTGAAATGGCAGGCAGAGACAGGAGAATCGGCCAGAAACTCATAGGCCAGCTAGCTCCAAATATGTCCTACAGCAGACAACAAGAGAGTCACAGCCTCAATGTGAACAGCAAGAACTGATGCCTGAAAATAGTCTTCTGGCCCTATAAATGTTCTTTCCCCATCTCTCACTACCACCATCATCATCATGATGCACTTGTATACAAATAATAATAATAATAATAATAATAATAATAATAATAATAATAATAATAACAACATTTAAAAATGAAAAGCAAGCAGCTCCTATTACTTTTTGTTGCTGTGACACTATGACCAGGACAACTTATAGAAGGAAGGGTTTTTTGGGGATCGTAGTTCCAGAGGGACAAGACCTATGATGCTGGAGAAAGCACGGCATCAGGCAACTGGAGTGGGAAGCTGAGAGCTCACATCTTCAAATGCAAGCCCAGAGCCAGATGGAGCAAACTGAAAGTAGGGCGGGGCTATGAACCCTCAAAGCCCACGCCCTGTGATGTACTGCTCCAGCAAGTACATGTTAAAGGTCCATACCCTCCCCAAACAGCGTCACCGACTGGGAAACAAGTGTTTTACCTCAGGAGCATGTGGGAGCCGTCCGTTCAACAAACATTCGCTGAACATCTTTACATTGCCACTGGGCAAACAACCAATCCTTCCAATTTAAATAACACCACACCTGCAGCCACCTGCCTCTCTGAAGTTAAATACCATCTGTTTGCCGTGTCATTCACAAGGCAAAGGGGCTTCAAGGAGACATACTGGAAGTCACACCTAAAGTTGTATTCCTACCCACTGTTATATCAGAAGAAAAAAAACGGTGAAAGTAGCATTGCTTTGTGCACACACTAAGGCGAAGGTTTGTTCTCATTGGATGGGGACGTTATGTTCATAGTTCAAAGGCTTAGAACAAGTTGGCTCTCATGCTAGTTAATATGAATATATTGGCTCAGGACAAGATATGGTGCCTACTCATAGGGGTGTATACATTTGTTATTAAAGCAAGGAAAAGCCCCTGGGTGTGGTGCTGGGTGCCTGTAATATAAGGTACTCAGGAGGGTCAGGTGAGCGTCCTCAAGTTGGAGGCCAATTAGTCTGTCAGCAACAGTGAGAGATGGACCTGTCTATTGACCTCTGACCCACCACATGACCTTGCTGCCCATGCCGCTCAAGGAGTCCTTTCCAGAAGCCTCCATGTGGGTGTAGCAGGGATCATGGCTTCTGCACAGAAGAGAATTCCATGGCTAGCATGGAACAACCTTGGAGTTAGGAAGAGGATTGCACACACCCAAGGGGCTGGGGCTGGGCTTCTCTAGAGATAGACCAGCACTCGAAGTTTCTTAGCCATTGCTGTTAATATGGTTTTATAGTTTCGGATGTCACACTGTTCAAATGATGTAATTTTCAACCAGGTTCAAAGATTAAGCAAAGTTTAAAGATTCTCTTACTGTAAAAAACTTCCTCTCTTTTTTTTTTTTTTTTATTGTAGATGAAACTGAAGGTGGTTTATGGCATGCTATTCAGGTTTATGGAGAGGTACTGATAAGGTTAGAGTCAAAGGTCACAGAACTAGTTAAGCCTGGCTCTTTAGCTGTTAAAGCTCTTGGGTGAGTTATTTCTCGGAAAACAAAAGCATTGGCTCCACCAAGGCAGCCTTGAGAGTGGGTTTGTTGTTTGTATCAAAAACCACGAGACTGAGGGCCTTCATTCAATCCTGTGTCTGGCTTTTTACCTTTACTTAGTGCTAGGTAAGAAGACTTTGCTTCAGAAAACAAAAACAAACACACACACACAAAATTGCCATTTATTGAGTGCCTGGAATTCAGAACTACCCCATGTATTTAATTACATAATTTCAATTAATCGTTACAAAAAGCCCTTGGTAAGGAAACTATGGAAGTTTAGTAGTTTGTTAAGTATCAGTCAAATAGAAAGTTCCAGCAAGGTGTGGCAGTGCATGCTGAGTAGTCGGGAAGCTGAGACAGGAGAACTGTAAGTTTGGGGACTGTGTAGGTTAGATAACAAACTGCCCCCCACCCCTTCACCCCCACTCTCCACCTCCCCCAAAGTACCATAGGGTAAAGCTTTGGGATTAGGTCTCTCTTACTCTGTACTCTGTGCATTGTACAGTCCACATGGGAAGCTTTCAAAACACTGGTGCTCAAATCCCAGGCTCACAATATTCTGACTTCCTCGGCCTGTGAGGAAAGTGCTTACAATGGTCCTTAGTGACTCTCATCTGTGTTAGTTCCTTTTCCTGTTTCTTGGTAAAATATTCTGGCAAAACAACTTTGCGAAGGGAGAGCTGAGCCCTGCTCACAGTTCTAGGTTAGTGTTCATGCGGTCGTGAGGGAGCGGCTCACCTGCATCCGCAGTCAGGAAGCAGAGAGAGATGAGATGCTCGGCTCATCTTCTCCTTTTCATTCTGTCCAGGATCCCAGCTCAAAGTTAGAGTGGGTCTTTCCACCTCAGTTAACCTCACCAGATAGTCCCTTGAGGACATATGCAAAGGTTAACCTAATCTACAGAATTCCTCACAGGTGTGCCTGGCAGCCTGTCTCCTAGGTGATTCAAGATGCTCTCAAGTTGGCAGGAAGTGTTCATCATCATGGTACCAAGGGCAAAGACTGAGATCCTTGAGCACAAAGTGTGCCAAAGGATAGGTTGGGAAGACACTCAAAACTCCAGCAGGATAAACGTTGACTGTGACATATGTCTTCTTTACATCCTGAATGCTATTTGATAATAGAAACCCGAAAACTAAGGGAAGGCAGGAACCAGAAATCACACAGATAAGCTCCCATCAGTTTGATGCTGTAGGAATCAAGGTGTGAGTTTAATAAGAACAGGTCCAGCAAATGAGAAATCATCTCCACTAACTAGAATATATAAAGATCTGCTTGTATTTCTGCAGGCAGGTCTAATAACCAATTTCAATGTTCTCTTTAATTTCAGGAGAAATAAAAACGTACAGATGGAATGTCCCCCAGAGATCAGGTCCTGGGCCCTCGGATCCCAATTGTATCCCGTGGGTGTACTTTTCAACAGCAGACTTTGTTAAGGTAAGGCTGAGTGGAGGGAGGGGGAGTTGGGTGGTCACAAGGTGGCTATTGAAGCCATCCCTATGGGGCACATGTGAAAGAGCTGTGACTTAGAACAGAGGTCACAGACTATAGTCCACTGGCCAAATCCAGTGCATACATCCATGGGTGTAACAGAGGCAGCATGGCCCACAAAGCAAAAAAACAAACAAACAAAAACAGACTCACAAAACTTAGTATACAATGCTTATAACCATTTTAAGTTTGTTAACTGCTGGTATGGGAATATAAACATGAAACTATTTAATTTCCAAGTGTAGAGCCTTTAAGATAATTTGAATCACATGAGAACATGCCAGTTTGATAGGAAACAGGTGTCCCATAATAGAATTTGCTTATGGTTTGGGGAAGTGGAAGAATTGTTGGCTTTTAATTACACTCATGTATATGTGAATAAGCACATGTGCATGCCACAGCACACATGCAAAGGTCAGAGGACAGCAAAGAAATTAGTTCTCTTCTTCCACCATGTGGGTCCCAGGGATAAAACTTGGGCCATTGGGCTTGGGGCAGGTGCCTTTACTGGCCGAGCTATCTCCTCTCACCAACGCATCTGTTCATCTTAGGAGGACCACCAGGGCTCAGGGACAGAAGCACATCCCAAGCTTAAGAAAAACTATGGAACCTTTGGGTCATAAATAGTCTAAGAAATAAAAAGCCAAGACTTAATGATGACTTTGAGTGACGTACCTGTTGTATGTAAAACTACAGTAGTCATATGGCAAACACCAAAGTCCAACCCAGAACCATATGCTATGTAAAACGTAATCACTTTTAAAGTGAGCAACTATCATCGCCTCCTCTTTGTAGCATATTAGATATTATGAATTAATGTCCTAGAGTTTATGAGATAAGCACACAGGTCATTTGAAAAAGTACGCCTGTATATGAGGAGCATGGGAACACTATTGGTTTATTCAATTATGCATCTCAAGCATATTGCGTGCTTGGGATATACAAATTACAGCTCACAGTGGAATGAGACTGGGGCAGAAGGGAGGCAGTGTCTACACTAGAGTGATGGCAGGTGAGATGTGATGTCACATGTAGTCACGCACTGAACTTGGTTGTTTTTTCCTTTCAGGATACATACAGCGGTTTGATGGGGCCTCTCATCACGTGCCGAGAAGGGATACTGGACGAGAAGGGGAGGCGAAGTGACGTTGACTATGAATTTGCTCTCCTGTTCCTGGTGTTCAATGAGAACGAATCATGGTATCTGGATGACAATATTAAGAAGTACCTCAATAAAGACCCACAGGATTTCAAGCGCACTGATGACTTTGAAGAGAGCAACAAAATGCACGGTGCGTAGGGCACTTAAAGAGAAGACTGTTGGTGAGACAGTGGCCTGTATGGGACCCTCACCTCACTCTTCTGAGCACTTCTCCCCTCCCAGGGATGCCTACAGAAAGCCCTCTGAGGCCCTTTCCAGTGTGAGCCAACCACACTGAGGCTCTGAGTCAGTTGTTTAGGAACAGTTTTTACCGAAGGCTGAGACTTCCGAACTGTGAAGATGTAATTTTTTTAAAGACCAAATTGTCACATATTGATAAGTTTTAATGTGAATCCATCACAGCTCCTGTGTGGTAAAAATTAAAGGTTTGGTTTAATTCTCTGTCGCATGACATTATCACTCAAGAATTGTATTTTAATGTGTGTATGTTATGGAATTGGGTACCATTTAGGGAAGCCTGCCTTTTGATAGTTTGAGCAGGAGTGATGTGTTTGCACGGACACACCCACACTGTCTCACCCAGAGGTACTTTTAAAGATGGGCCTTACTGCCATAAAGGTGTGACCTGGAGGTCACAAAGCTAACTGCTTATGTGGATAAGAACATGGTGGCCCGATCCCCATTCAGACACTCTTTCTTAGCCGTCTCTGGACTTTCTTAGTATGGTCTCGTTTTTTCAGCAAGTGGAACTTACGTGGTTGTGTCACAATGCACAGAGTGAAAATTTAGTAGGAAGTAGGTCAGAATGAGGCCCGTTCAGCCTGCATGACACACTGTTCAGAGAGCTCAGCTAGGCTTATTCTAGTTCTTAGAAAGCGAAGCTTTAAGAACACAATGGACAGATCCAAATGCATTTCTCTATCTATCTATCTATCTATCTATCTATCTATCTATCTATCTATCTATCTATCTATCTATCTGACTTATCCATTACATACACATATGGTTTTTTGTTTTTTTGAGACAGGGTTTTTCTGTGTAGCCTTGGCCATCCTGGACTCACTTTATAGACCAGGCTGGCCTCGAACTCACAGAGATCCGCCTGCCTCTGCCTCCCGAGTGCTGGGATTAAAGGCGTGTACCACCACCGCCCGGCCATACACATATGTTTTAAGCACACATACGTGGGTTAGATTCTCTGTGTTTTTGTCTACTCATGTGTAGAATGCAATGAATCTAGATGTGACTGCTCACCACCACGCTGTCTACGTCCAACAGAGGCATGTGAAATACACGAATAAGCACACTGTTACTTGAGATGTAGCTCTGAAAGACAAACTTGGATGTTCCTTGTCCAGGTCCCTACATCCAAAGATTTCTTGGTTATCTGAATTTTGGATCTAGAGAGGGGCCATCGGCAAATGTGAGTGAGGCTGGCACCTGTCTGTCAGGCATATCAGAATACTAGTGGCCTAGACCTTGAAGCCATATCTACCACTAAGTGGGTAAGCAGCACGTGCCCTCCACTGACCTGAGGCTATTTTATTTTCATCTCCTTAGCCATTAATGGAAAGATTTTTGGAAACCTCCCTGGCCTTATAATGACTGAAGACACAATGACTAACTGGTATTTGCTGGGAATCGGAAGTGAAGTGGACATACACACCATCCATTACCATGCGGAGAGCTTTCTCTTCAAAGTAAGTGTGAGGGGAGTCCTCAGAAGGAACACTCAAGGCAGTTCTGACAATAAGGTTTATGAGAGCCTCATATTAGAGAACAGAACAGGGTGGCCACACCTTTCTGCTAATGTGAGTTTCTCAGTGTTTATTCTGTCATTTCTGTAACCCATCAGCCTCTCTGAGTCTCAGGTGAGTGTTGCCATCAGTGGTCTGGTCATAATTGTAACCACCATGGAGTATGCTGTTAACACTGCATATGAACTCCCATGGTGTCTGGGGCTTTCCCTGGCCCTTCTCCCGCCCTCCCCTACCTTCCTCTCTTCTCTCCTTCCCCATCCTCCTTTTATTTCTTTCCTCTTTTCCCTCCCCTCCCATCTCTCTTTCTTTTTCTGCTTGACTCTTTAACAAAACAGCTCCGTCTAGTAAAAGAGATCTGAGTTTCAGCATGGGCAGCAGCATCTTGACTTTTGCCCCAGAGAGCTGGGCTGCACCATGCATGCCCTTCTGCCATGCAGGCCACCCCAGGAGAGCTGGGCTGCACCATGCATGCCCTTCTGCCAGGCAGGCCACCCCAGAGAGCTGGACTGCACCATGCATGCCCTTCTGCCATGCAGGCCACCCTGGGAGAGCTGGGCTGTACCATGCATGCCCTTCTGCCAGGCAGGCCACCCCAGAGAGCTGGGCTGCACCATGCATGCCTTTCTGCCAGGCAGGCCACCCCAGAGAGCTGGGCTGCACCATGCATGCCCTTCTGCCAGGCAGGCCACCCCGGGAGAGCTGGGCTGTACCATGCATGCCCTTCTGCCATGCAGGCCACCCCAGGAGAGCTGGGCTGCACCATGCATGCCCTTCTGCCATGCAGGCCACCCTGGGAGAGCTGGGCTGCACCATGCATGCCCTTCTGCCATGCAGGCCACCCTGGGAGAGCTGGGCTGTACCATGCATGCCCTTCTGCCAGGCAGGCCACCCCAGAGAGCTGGGCTGCACCATGCATGCCCTTCTGCCACACACCTCACCCCAGACCTGATGAATCAGCCTGTCATCTCAGGTTCTGCAGCTGTCTACAGGCAGTGGGGAATGTAGCCAAGTCTGACTCATGAGGAAGCAGGACGGGTCAGTCCCACGCTATTATACAGGAGTCCACAGTAGTCTACAGAAGAGCATGTGTCCCAAAGCACATCGGATGGTAGCCAAGAGGGATCAGAGGGTCACATATCAAGTAGTATTCAGAATGTGGCTTCTTCAACACACATTTTAAATATTAGCTAATAAAATTGTAAAAGTATTTAAAAGCTTATCTACACATTATGTATGTTTAAAACGAAGACTCAATTCACATTGCCTAAAAATCCCACTTGTAAGATTCCGGGTTGTTTGTGAGCACGATCAGTGTCTTAGCCAGCAATGAGAGTGGAGACTCTCCATCACCACCCACCCCAGCCCCAGCTTCCTGTCACCCGTATAGGTCACCCCAGTGGCCCGGCTGAACCTTTGGCTTGCACCGCTTATATCTGTCTCTGCTGTGATCTGAATGTAATTCCCCCAAAGTCACATGGTAGCGAATTAATCCCCAGTCCTGTCCCGTGAGCAGCTGGGGACTGATGGCAGGTGACCAGTTTCAGGGTAGAGTCTTCATGAACAGACATGCCGATTACGTTACTGAGGCTGCGAACTTGACCTCTTGTTCTCCACACTGTAATCTTTATGCCTTTAGCCGTGGGACAGTGCAGCAAGAAAGTGCCTACCAGGTTAAACCCCTTCATCCTGGACCCCCAACCTCCCAAATTGCAAATTTTTAAAAAATCCCTTGGGGCTGGAGAGATGGCTCAGTGGCTAAGAGTGCCACCTGCTCTTCCAAAAGTCCTGAGTTCAATTCCCAGCAACCACATGGTGGCTCATAACCATCTGTAATGTGATATGGCGTCCTCTTCTGGCTTGCAGGAGTACATGCAAGCAGAGCACTGTATATATAATAATAAATAAATCTTTTATTTTTAAATTCCCTGTTCTTGGGCCTGTGAGATGACTCACTGGGCGAAGGTACTTGCCCTACAAGGCTGATAACTTGAGCCTGACCCTCAGGACCCACAGTGTAAGGAGAGCAAATTCTCTCAAGCTGTCCTTGACTCTGCACATGCCCTATGGCATTACACATGCACCACCCCACCGAGAGAGAGAGTAAAATATTGAATCCTAAAGAGTTAAAATAGATTATGATGTTCTCCAGAGTTTCAATATTCTGACTATCATGTAGAAGCCATGCAGCGTGCATGATCTAACTCCAGCTTGCTTTACTCAGCATAGGTGTTTGGTTGCATGCATGTCCTGTGTCACAACTCTGTTTCGCTTGGTGGCTGAGTCGCAGCTCACTGTACGGACATAGTGCAGTTTATTAATTCTTCCAATAAGAAACATGAAAGGGATTCCAAGGAGGGTCATCATAAAGAGATGTACATATTTTTTTTTTTTTGGCATAAATGTTTATTTACTTGAGAAAATATGCAGAATCGCTAAGCCATGTGGTTTATAGTGTGTGTTTATAAGAATCTGTCCAGGTGTTTTTGAGGAGGTGGGACTCTGTCTCCTCTCCCAAGGAAATACACTAGAACTCTTGTGTCCCTCCTGTGCTTTGGATTTTGTTTCTGTATCCGCACTCCTCCATCCCCTTGGCCAGTTTACTCTGAACTAGCTGTGTCTTTACACTGAGCACTGAGTGTCTTCATGAGATTCCACCTGCCATCTCTAAATCTTCTTTGGTGAACTATGTGCATTTTGTCTCTTGTACTTTAACTGGCATATGAAAGCATACATTATGCATATTTCTGTGCTACAGTGTGGTGTTCCCCATTGAGTAATATGCAAATCAGAGTGGAATAATCTGCCTCCCCAAACATCACAGTCCTGTCACCTAGCTTTTTAAGTATGCAGTACCTGGTTGCTACCTGGTCATTATCTATAGGCAGCCCGCCAAACAAGATACCAGCAGAGCGTCTCGCTTCTGACTGTACCCACCAGTCAACCCTCTCCGTTCTGGCTTGACCTTCTCTTCAGCCTTTGAAAACCACTGCTCTACACTCAGCTTCTGAGATGAGCTTCTTTACAGACCACTAATAAGCATTCTTGTATTTAAGTCAGAGTTAAGTCAGTTCATAAAGGGAGTTTGAATATGTTCCTTGGCCTCCTGTGTCTAGAAGGGTCTGTTTAGGATTTGCTATTAACTCTTTAAATAGCTTATATAAGTTGGCAAGAAAGCCATTTGGACTTCTTGGAAAGTGTTAGTATGATTTGTGTTTAATTTTTAGAATCACTACTACTCAGGCCACTTACTTCTTTGTCTCTTTCAAAAAATTATTTTATGGGCCAGGAGTGGTGGCACACACCTTTAATCCCAACACTTCAGAGGCAGGAGGATTTATTTCTATGAGTTCCAGGCCATTTGGGTCTACATAATGAGTTTCTAGGGCATCCAAGAATACATAAAGAGATACTGTCTCAGCAGGAAAAAAAATATTATTTCATGTGTCTGACTTTTTGCCTGCATGTATGTCTGTATACCATGGATGTGCCTAGTGGCCACAGAGGTCAGAGGAGGCCACCAGATCCCATGAACTAGAGTCAAAGATGTTTGTGAACTGCGCCATGCATGGACTGGAACTAGAATCCAGGTCTTCTGCAAGACCATAACTACTGAGCCATCTTTCCAGCCCCCATCTCTTTCTTCTTGAATGGTCTTTAATTGTATCCTTTCAAATCATTTACAATTTCTAAATTGTAATCTGTGAATGCAGAGCTCTGGTTGCAGTATTTGCTTTTCATAGTACGGTGGTAGTGGTGTTTGTTTTCCTTCCCTATAGCTGTAGTTTCTGTCTTTCCCATGGCGCCTCCCTTCCTCTCCTCTCCCTCCTCCCCTCCCCTTGGTCAGTCCGTCTGGAGATTTGCAGTAGTACTGCTTTATTGCCACAGAACAAACCACTCTGTAACTCAGTGGCCCCAAACAGAGAACACCATCTCATTCTTTCTGTGTCAAGAGTCGGGAGGAATGGGGCTGGATGGCTTGGATTCAGTGTCTCTCGCGAGACCTAGTCAGGATGTCTGGGCCTGTAGTTGTCAATGGTTTGACCGGAACCATGGGATCCGTTTTCAAACTCACTTAAGGTCTGCCGACTGCAGGCTTAATTTCCTCATCACATGGGTAAGATGAGGCAGCTGGCTCAACCCAGACTGACTAAGCTGAGGGGAAAGAGAGGAAGAGAAGAGCACACACATCAACTACATCTTTTATAGCTTTATTTTACAAATCAACGCTTCTAGTGCCATATGCTACACTCCACAGCAGGGTAACCTCATACACCTTAGGAGGGAACTATGAAGGTTCTGAAAGGGGGACAGCGGAGTTGTTGAGGTCATTGTAGAGACTGGTCACTACAAGTTTATCAACTGATCAGTTTTTAAAACCCAGCTTTACTTTTCTTCATCTCTCTTAGGCTCTGTTGTTGCTTTTACTGATTTCCCCCTTTCGTCACCTCCTTCTGCCTACCACATTTCTTCATTCTTCTTTCTCTTCTTGCCCTGCCCAGCAAAGAAGCCTCAGGCGGGATCTTTTGGCTTTTGCAGATAGATAAGTTCTACAGAGAAGACGTGTATGATCTCTTTCCCGGGACATTTCAAACCATTGAGCTGTTTGCCGATCACCCAGGGACGTGGCTTCTGCACTGCCACGTGTCTGACCACATTCACGCTGGCATGGAGACCACCTACACTGTCCTCAGGAACATAGGTACTGTTTGTCACTGATGCCAGCTCATGGCACCAATCTTCCTGTAGACCCGGGAGGCAGGAGGCATGAGAAAAACACAAGTACAAACCCCAAGGGGCTCAGAGTCAAGTAAGAGAGACAAATCCGTGGATATGTACTCACAGCAGAGAAGGATGTGCAGAGTGTGGGGTCCAGAGGCAGGAGGCGGAGGGCGCATTTGATAGGCTGGGTCACAAGCCAAGGCTTAAGTGGGCTCTAAAGAGGGATCTCAGTGGATGGGCAGAAACTGGGTAGGTGAAAGGGTGGTACTGATATTAGCATGAAATAGTCTGGTAAGAATCCAAGATATGTGGCAGAATTGGAGGGGTAAAGTCCTTCCTGGTAAAAGATGACTTTTATGTACCATGGAGCAGTTTTCTTTTATAAACATCCAACTCATATATATTTTTTTGTGTCCAGACAACAGGATTCCATATTCTACCAAGTCCCCTTCTGGAGCAGGACCCCATGCAACCACAGTGCCTTCCAAGGGTAATGACATCTTCCCTGCACCTTGTGTGAGTGCCCCAGTGTTTCACTCCTCGGGGAGAGGCAGGTACCTGATGCCTCACTTTTCTTTCTCACAGAGCAACCTGGCAAGGAAGACCTCTATTTCTTTGGCAAGAATCTCCATCCAAGAGGGGCCAAGGCAGCCCTGGTCATCCTGTTCATCCTGGGACTCCTCCTCCTGGCCGCCACCGTGATTCTGTCCCTCAGACTCTGCTCTGCGAGGAGGCAGATGGCTTACACGGAAGTCCAGTCCTGTGCACTCCCCACAGATGCTCTGTGAGTGCTCTGGTCTTCCTCTGCAGGAAGGGGTCAGGCTCCAAGACTGGCTGCACAGTGGCTAACAGGGAAACTGGACCTGTGCATTGTTCACCAAGGAACTTTGACACTGTATCCTAGATCAGGCTTTAGAGTCTCTGGAATGGCACCCAAAGCAATGTGCTTTTATTTATTTATTTTAAAAAAACTGGCTGTGAATGATTCTCAGGTATATAAAACACACGAAAAAGGAGAACGCACTGCGTTGTGAGCTGCCGGCCATCACGCACGGCTTACCCTCGGAAAGATGTTTTCATAGTTGTAAGTCAAACCATGCTTCCTCAGCTAGCCCAAGGCTCCTAGAAAACACTAGGGTGTCTCAGATACCCGTCTGTCTGGAATCACTCCGATGCTCGACATTTACGTGAAATCGTTCCCACAGTTGGTCCAGGGCAAACATGTTTCTGAGGGGTCTGTGGGACTATCCAAGTCAGTATGTGCTGATGGCAGTGGACCACCTGAATCCTTCAGAGGCTTCCAGTAGCTTCCCTGGCCTCCCCCTGACCACCCTCCCCTTAGACGTGCATTGTTTGTTATACAAGCCAAAGTTATATGGTTATTTATTTCATTGCTGCTGGTTTTAACTCAACCTATAGAAATACTTGAATGTTTACAGTTTACTTCATGCTACATTTTTCTTTTTTACTACCATGTGTCTCTTTGGCAACATCTGTATTTTCAAAAATCAATTTGTATTTCGGGATATGGGAGGGCTAGACGTAGTGGAGGAACAGGCTTGGCTTCCTCACTATAAGCCAGGGTCTCCTGGCAGTGGGGGGAACCTTGAGTCTGACTTTTCATTCACTTAGGGGCATGTTCTCACATCTCCATCTTCAATGGAAGTTATGACTTCATCATGCGAGGGATGGCAGGAGGCACACATCAATGCAACTGACCATGGGGAGGAGAAAGATCTCTTAAAATCCTGCATTCTGCGAATTTAAAAGACAGCCTCGAGAGGAGGGCAGGCAACTAGGCAGAGGGGATCCTGCTGGTTTCTGAACCATTAAGTCAGTGTTGGAAATTATTAACATAGCTGCCAAGATTCACACACAAACACAAGTGCTGAACAACAGAGCTAAGTGCAGGACACATCACACCCTCTCTGTAGGCACCTTAGACATTAGACGGAAGACTGATAAAAGCAACATTGTCTATTATTAGATGGGAAATCTACCTTCTCTCAAGGCAGGCTGCCCTGGGATGCTGTTGCCAGACCCATGATACTAGACCACTGCCTTTGCAGCCGGTCACGTGATGGCCCCGGTGACCGAGCAGGACCTAACAAATACTCTGGTGGAGGGATCTTTTCTTTTCCTTTCCTTTTTTTTTTTTTTTTAAAAACTTCTTGGTGAGGGGAAATTGACAGAAACCTCAGTCTTACATAAAACACATGCAAACGCTAATAGTTCTGTTCATAGTTTGCTTGAACGCCTCATGCAACAGGGTACCCAGATGATTTTGAATTCCAGCCTGCTGACCACTGCCAGTGTGATTGTGTAACTTCCTGAAGTACCTGCTCTGTAGACTTCATACACGGGGGGCTGTCTAATTGCTTAAGAAGTACAGTGGGCATCTATGACTTACCTTTAGCAAGTCAGAAAACTGCTTAGTTGTAAAAGCTTTGGTTTCATTCTTCACTTAGTTTATTATTTTTTTAAATGAAAACAAACCACAAAGTAGTTTTGTTTTGCTGTTTCTCTTTTTAATAAAGTTTCACATATTCTAAAATGGCAATTTACATTGTTTTCACTCAAAAGTATCCTGTCATTAAAAGGGTCTGTGTGGAGTGCCTCAGATAGAACAGTCTTAGGGATTTAGCCATTTTTGACTCTATCAGCTGTCCCTACAAAAGGGGACAAAATCACACATCTCCACACACACTACAACAGGACCCCTCCCATGTGGGCCTTTCCAGTACTCTGCCTTATTCTTCTGAGATAATCACCATTTCCTTTTCTTATCACGAAAGAGGTGTCCTTGCTCCTGCTGGGGCCAGGCTCTCTCCACTCAGCCCTGGACATCACTTCTTTTTGCTTTCTCAAAGACTCCCATTCCCTCTTTCATCAGTTTTTTTTTTTTTTTCCTTCCATGTCTGTTCACAAGGTAAATCACCCGCCATGTCCACCATTCAAAGCGGAGAACATGGAGCACTCTGCCTTAACACGTAATGCAGTCTCTCCCTCCAGGGCAGGGCGTGAAGAACTGCCCACCCCTGCCTCCTTCCTGTGCCATCTGACCCCAAGTGCTCCTTATGTTGCACCGGTGGCTTGAAATCACCCCACCAGCCCTGTCCTGCACCCCAACCAGGTCATTGGGAGGATAGCCACAATGCCTTGCAGAGGCCTCTCTACTTCCATCTTACTCAACTCTCAGTACCTGCCTTCTGGACAACGCCTAAGTCCTCTGGCTCTGCGACGACACGACTCCCTGTCCAACCTTCCTTTCTTTCCCATTTTTATTGCTTCTTATTCTTTGCCTAGCTCCTCTCCTGACCTCTAAATGTACTTGACGTCAGGCCCCTTCTGCTCCTTTATCTTGTAAAGGATTACAAATTCAGTATCCTTATTAGTATGTGTGTGTGTGATGGAGTGAGGGTATCGGTGTGCCATGGCTCCCATGTGGAGATCTAGGCAATTGAGGTTCAGGTTTTCTGGCTTACGGCCAAGCACCTTTCTCTCTCTGACCCTCCGTGGTTTTCATAGCATGCGATGCTCATGAGGAATCTATACCCTTACCCTGGAGGCTCTGTATGCGATCTTGGAAAGGGTTTTGATGGTGTGTGATAGTCTTGTGGATGATGGAGCATTTACCTTGCATCATCCTGAAATGTAACCACAAGAAAAAGAAAAGCAATTGCTGGGTCTGTGGCTCAGTTGAAGAGCTCTTGTCTAGGATGTATAAGGCCCTGAATTCAATCCTCAGCCCTACAATGAAATAAAATGATAGCGCAGGGTGTGCTGCCTCATGCCTCTAACCCTACCACCTGGGAATCAGAGGCCGGAGCATCTCTGTGAGTTTGAGACCAGATTGGTCTATATAGTAAGCTCCAGAACAGCCAGGACTACACAGAGAGACAGTGTCTCAAAAATAAATAAATAAAATGGTAAAAACAAATTTAAATAAACGTGACTACAGAGAACCACTGATGCAAGACACTACACTTGTGGCTTCAGGGATGAACGATGGGCCAAGAGCAGAAGGCACACAGCTGGAGCAGCTGGAAAGGGCCCAGATGTGTCTTCTTGTAAGATCTCCTGAGACGGCTGACCTTACCCCGCCTGGACACTGACTTCATGCTTGTGAGGTCCTGGGCAGTAGAAGAAGCAAGTCCCTGGGTTTGCTGTAACCTCTTATGGCTCTTTCAGCAGTCCCTTCCCATGGGGCTGAGGCTCATCTGTATGCTAATTAATCCAAACTGTTGTCTCCAATCTTGGATTGCAGGGCCACAGGTCCTGTTTGGCAGGTGACTGCAACAGCTCCCTGCGCAAGGCCATCCCCATTCCTTCCACCTGCCGTCCTCAGGGCTGCCTGTTGCTGTGGTCTTTCCAAATCGATTAGGCCACTGTCTGGTGAGTACTCTACCTCTTTCCATTACACTTTTAATGGGTCCCGACTCTTTACCCAGGTCTGTGAGGCCCAGCCTGGAGAGGCCCATGCCCTCCACTCCACCTACTCCTCTTTCTTAGGTTTTCTACTTAAGACACGAGTTGCCCTCGGCTGCCTTCTCCAGCGTGGTCCCTACTTCTGTTACGCCCCCATCTCCAGTGTTCTCCTTTGTAACGTTAGTCATGGGACCTAATCGTTTTCTCTGTTAGCTAGAGTTTTGTACGGATCTCCGGCTGGCGTGGAGGCTCCCTGGAAGTGATGCCTGGAAGTGAGAGCTGTTCACCTGCCTGCTGCCGCACCTGCAAATGCCATGTAGTGCACAGCAATTGTTCAGCAAATGCTCCCTCCCACAAGGACATGAATATGTACACAGCTCAGGCAGTCTGGTCTGGCCAGCTTGACTATTTTGGTTTTGACTATTCTCATTGCTAAAGATCTTGTAATCAAATGCAAAGCATGTCAAGCAATAAAAATGCAATTTGGGGAGGCTGGCTATAAGGCCACACCCTACCATGGATCACTCTGCAGCTAGGAAGAGATTGACTGGGGCAAGGAAGACTTGATGTCATTTATTCTCCAGTGCTCCGTATAATTACCAGAAGGCAGTCATAAAAAAAAAAAAAAAAAAAAAAAAAAAAAAAGCAAAGATTATGAGAAGTGTCCCCTCCCACACGCATGCACAAATGTTTCCATAGTGGTTCATTATCAGAACCAACACACAATCCTCTTGAAAGGTGACAATACTAGAAAAATTTGAGCACAAGAGTGTGGGTATTTGAGAACTCCAAATCATTTCCGAAACTCTAAAAATGAACTAAAAATCAAATTGAAATCTGAGTTTAGAGAGATGGCTCAATTGGCAAAGTGCTTGTCCCACAAATATAAGGACCTGTGTTCATATCCCCAGCAGCAATGAAAGGGGCCAGGCATGGTGGCATGTTACTGTAATGTTAGTGCTGGGTGGCAGAGACAGAAGGCACTCACTGGCCAGTTTGTCTTACTGACCTGATGAGCTCCAGCTTCAGAGAGAGAGGGACCTTGTCTCAAAAAACCAAGGTGGGGAGTGACAGAAAGACATCCATGACATAGGCCTCTGCTTCTCACACACAGGCATACTTTAAATAAAAATCTAAGGTCTATTTTAGAAGGAAACAACAAAACCACAATGTTTCCCAGTGAGTGGCCTGAGATTGTTAATGCTTATGGTGGTCTCATGCAGCCCAGGCTGCCAGGAGTCACACTGTAGTCATGTATGACCTTGAACTCTGGTCCTCCTGCCTTCCCCTCTCAAGAGCTGTGGTTGCAGATGTGTGTCAAGGCATTCCTCTGCTATCGCACTGGATTCTAAGGACAATCTTTGCGGGGAGCCTATAGGACCATTTTTACCTTCTGGTTTCCCAAGAATGTTGGCTCAGGCCAGATTTTTGTTTTTTTTTTCTGATATATGTAAGAAAACTGGCTCAGCTGAGGATAGTGTTACATGCCTGTTATCTCAGCACTTAGGGAGGTAGAGGCAGGCAGCTCTCTGTGAGTTCGAGGTCAGCCTGCTCAACAAAGTGAGTCCAGGACAGCCAAGACTACATAGAGAAATCCTGTCTCAAAAAACCTAAGCAAATAAATAGAAAGAAAGAAAGATGGCTCCCTCAACTGTCACGCCTTGGGCACCATTTGTTTCTACCACCAGTCTGAGGCTTTCTTTACTTCTCATACCCACACTGAAAGCCACTTCACTTCAGCTCTCCTTCCCATCTACTCAACACAATGTGGAAGGGTTAGTGTTTTACAGCAGAACTGTCTAAAGTATCCGCTGCCCCCCAACACTCGCTATAGTCAGTTGGAAAGAGTTCAGACTATGCTCTGGCTCTGACTTTCTGTCTTTGATCCTAGACTAGTGTTGTGTGGACACTTATGGAGAGGTTGAAGTTCAGCATTTCTGGATAGCCTCTGAGCTTGGTATACAGCGATGGCACTCCTTTGTCGCAGTGGGGTACCCTTTCTGAACCCTAGAAAACCTAAGGAGCATCATATAGCAAGCAGGGAAGATTACAGGCTGGATCTTTTCCAGATAGAACCTGTTCAGCAAGCACCTGAGATTCTTGGAAGTACCCCTACCCTATGCTAAGGAGATCTTAGCCTTTGGCAAATAACCTTTAATCATACCTGGGAGTTCTTCCCCCACTCATAGGATAATTAAGTACTATGTTCTCCTTCTTGTGATAGGACCCCTTGCTACTGCATGTAAATGAGGTACTCCATACTACTGTATGTAAATCAGGTATCTTGGCACTCCTAGCCCCAGTAAATCAGACACATTCACCCTCAAACCCCTCCCCAGTGACCAAGGTTTATAAATCTCTGATTCACATAAATAAAGGTTGGCTGGCTTGCCCTCTCACACCATTCCTCCACCATGACCATTGGAGACTCCATTTATTCTGGGGGAAGAATTGCCTCTGGATGCCTAGGGCTTGACTGCTGGTGGTCAGGCAGCAATGGCGGAGCTGCCTTGGCAGACACTGAAGCCCACTCCATCACCACTGCTAGCTCAGTGCCCTGGGCCTGCCTTTTGGCTAGTTTCAGGTGTCGACCCACATCCTCTGCCATGCTTCGCAAAGCAGCTTAACCAAGGAGCTGTAATATGCTTGGTATCATCACAGGCTTTCGGAGCTCCTGAGTCTTCACTGCCATCTGACACCAGCAATTTCATTCTAAAAGAGCTAAACTATAACACTCCATGGAAAACTACTTCCACACCCTGGCCTAGCACATGGGCCTTGGCCTGAAGTGCTCTAGCTATTCCTGAGAGAAATCTTTGGTTTTGAGGTCCATCTGTGCTCATCCAGGAAGCAAGCAGCACCTGGACCAACTGGCACCGTTGAAGGAAACCTGGACCGACCTGCTGTCTATGCGGGGTGGTGGTGGTGGTGGTAGGGGGTGTGGGGGTGTGAAAGGGGGAGAGCCAGGCCAGTGCTGGATGCTGAATGACCTAAAAGTCAGGTGTCTCTTCTTCCCAGTTCCCAGCAACTTCTCTTTGTGGTCTCTATTCTAAGTTTAATCTTTGATTCGAGTCTTAACCGATGCATCAAAACTGCCAGGATGGCGGGCAGTTTACAAAACTGCTGAGACTCAACCTAGAAGCTCAGAAGTCCATAGGTGACCACAAAGCAGACATGCAACCTGCTATCACCTGCCAGGGAGTAGGGAGGGAGTCACTAACAGGGTGACTGACTCATTCCAACCAGGGGGAGAGGTCCCGTGAGGGTTCCTAGAGGGGCCATCCCCCCCCCCATGATTTGATCTTGACAGGAAGAGAAGGGCAACTGCATTTGTGACTTATTGGTTCCTAGAAAACAGCCCCCCCCCCAAACTGACTGGGTCGTTCCAGGCCCCAGATACCGCCCCATCCAGATCCTGTACCACCTGAGAGGAACAGACAGGAATGAAACCAGGACACACAAAGACGGTCTAGGTGAAAGAGACTCACTTACTGACTGTTTGAATAATGCTAATTAAAGCATGCACACACCCCTCTTCAGAGCCATTTGGAGAATGGCTTGGTGGGTTTGGAGGATGCCTTTCTGTAAGTAGTTAAGTGATGGTGGAGTAAAAACCAGGTGCTGGTTGCTGGCTGTGCAGGTGAGGAGCTGTTGGACCTGCCATATCTAGAAAAGCAAAGCACAAAAATTCAAAATGTGTTGGGGCGTTGGGTCTGGGGGGCGTCCGCGCAACCAGTGAGGAAAAAATACCACCAAAGTCGAAGCAAACCAGGTGGCAACTTTATTCACTGCAGGGAGGGCTTCTAGCATGTCAGGGGTGCAGACCAGATTCAGGAGGTGGATCTGGGGCTCCAGCCAACGGGTCCCTTTAAAACGGAAACCTATGAGCAGATGTTAGGAAAATTGATGGGTCTGTCCTTGAGTACCAGGCTTGTTCGGGAGAACAAGGAGAAAGGATGTGCCCGTGTGTGTGTGTGTGTGTGTGTGTGTGTGTGTGTGTGTGTGTGTGATAGTAGAGCAGGGAGTTCAGGAACGCACGGGGAGGGAGTGCACCAGGGCTCATAAGATTGAAGTGCATGGGAAGGAAAGTTGACCGGCTCAAGGCTGTATTATCTTAACTTTATGGGTTAACGCAGGTTTTTCCTGTAACTAGAGAGAATCTAGGGTAGGGGGAGGCCCAGCAGAGTGGGGGCGACATGGAGGTTCTCAGGGCCTTTCAGAGACTGCTGTCAAGAGTGACGGAAACTCTAAAAATGGAGTACCAGGCTTCTACCTTGCTTGCCAGCACCAACAGCAATAGTTAGGGAAATGAAGAAGGCAGCAGCTGAGTTTTGAGATAAGGATTGATTGTGACCTTTGCCAGAGCAGGATTGTGGAGATTTCTGAAGGCCTTTAGAGGACTAATCCTGTGGAGAGGTTCCTGTGACCCTTGGACTTAAGCTCCTTAGACCCCGCGGATGTACAGAGGCCAGAGAAGCCTTCCGTGCTTGGCACCTTCACCTGCCGCAAAGGTTCAAGCAGCTCTTGAGTGCCTCCTTGTCTACTTCCAGTGAGGTATTCAGAAGCAAATCTCTGTAGCTTCCACCATGACACACCCACCAGTTGGTACCCCTCTGCTGACAGGAAGGTAGAGGGAGGGGCAAAGTGCTGGGCCTGAGACCAGACACACACTGCTCTCATCTCTCTCTCTCTCTCTCTCTCTCTCTCTCTCTCTCTCTCTCTCTCTCTCTCTCTCTCTCTCTCTCTCTCTCTCCCCCTCCCTCCCTCCCTCCCTCTCTCTCTCTCTTTCTCTCTCTCCTCCTTACAGAACAACTCTGGTCAGGTCATCACCACATGTTTATCTCGACCTTTGTATGGCATCTGCTGTTTCTTGATTTTTTTTTTTTTTTTTTTTTTTTTTTAACAGAACCCGGATTGCCTCCTGGGGTATGGCGAGCGCTTGTCTAGCCTGCAGAGGTATCCAACCCATGGATGGGTTGGTTCAATTTCGCACCACATGCCCACACAATGGTGGGCGAGGCTTAAAAAGGGGCTAGCTCGTGCTCAAGGGAAGGAACTGCCAGCAGAAAGGAGTGGGGGGAAAAATCCCAGGTGTTAAGACTTGAGAACACAGGGCTAGGAGGGGCGAGGCTGTCCTTAGGGAGACTGGGTGGGGCGATCCTTCGCCAGTCCGGACTCTAGGGTCGCGGTGCGGCCGCGCCCACCCCGCCCGCGTCAGCGCGTTGCCGGAAACTGCTCGCCCCTGGGAACCCGGTTTCCCCCGTAGGTTCCGGAAGAGCTCGGCTCCCCGATCCCGAGCGTGCAGGGCGGGCTCCGGGAGCTGTGGCGAGGTGCTTTGTTCCCCGGCACGTTGTTGCCCCCCGAGCGCTCAGAGAGGCCCGGGTCCAGGTGCCGCGCGTGCGGGGGGACCCGCGGAGGCTGAGCACGGGTGCGGTCGCTGCAGCCCGAGCTCCCGCGCCCTGCGTAGCTTCGGGAGGTCTTCGGCTGCTGCGGCTCCCGGGCGGTCCCTGCGAGGTGGGCACAACGACTGCCTAGGCGGCGCGATGCGGAGCCTGCCCGGGAGCCCGAGAAGGGAAAGCGAAAGCCGCGCGCGGGGTCGCTGACCGAGAGGACTCGGCGCCTCTTCCCGACTGCCTTCGGCTGCCGGTCCTGCTGCACCCGGCGCGCCGTGACCATGGCCATCGCCCACCTGGCCACGGAGTACGTGTTCTCGGACTTCTTGCTGAAGGAGCCCACCGAGCCCAAGTTCAAGGGGCTGCGGCTGGAGCTGGCGGTGGACAAGATGGTCACGTGCATTGCCGTGGGTCTACCTCTGCTGCTCATCTCGCTGGCCTTCGCTCAGGAGATCTCCATCGGTGAGGCCCGGGGAGCTGCAGGGGGAGGCAGTCTGGGCTAGGCTAGCATTGTCTGGGGTTGGCAGGGCCTGACACAGCCGGCATTTCCTCACGCCCCTCCTAATTTAGCCACCCTGGTTGTAACGGAGTTTGAGTCTGAAGCCGTATTTGCCCGTGTGCAACCTGGGTACCTCTCCTAGCATCTTCCTTCCAGTTCCTTTGTCTCCTGCGCCCCATGATTGCAGCTTGGAGTTTACGTTCAGTCTGTTGCCACTAGACGTGACACACACACACACACACACACACACACACACACACACACACTCACTCACTCACTCACTCACTCACTCACTCACTCACATGCACTCTCTTCCTACTTTTCTCACCAATAATTCTGTAGCCATCTAAAATTTCATACCAAAGAAGGTCGGGAGTGGCTCCAAGGAGGGCTTAAAGACAAGCATTGCACACGCAGTGGAATGTTTCACTGTTTTTTGCCTTTAAATGATACTTGAGTTCTGTCTTAAGGTTTTGTGTGAGGGGGAGTAACTGCCCTTGGAGGTAGGAGAGGTCCTCCACCTGGGCGTTGCTATGAATTAAAAGATGAAATGACCTAATCCCCTTCATATAAACTCTCATTTCATCTTACTAGCTATGTGCGATTGCGAAGCGTAGTGTTTTGGACGAGATAGTGGGGGCAGAGTGAGTGGTCTTATTTACCATCTATCCCGACTTTCCCAGCCTGAGTGAGTGTGAATCGCAGCTGAGTAGTATAGAAGCGCCAACGGCATTTGCAGGTGGGGCAGACCTTGCAGAATGCCTGTGTCAGGGGGGTGGAATGTGGATAAGCCTAGGTGAGACTTGCCAAGGTTTTGAGATGACAGTTAACAAGAGCTGGGCCTTCCTGGGGGACTATAGGAGCTGAGGGTATATGGATTACTACAGGAAGGCACGCAGTACTCACCTGGGATTGGGATTGGGAGGCTGTTGATTGACAGACTGGCTGGCAACAGCATTCAGTGAGTAATAGTGAGGGCACATAGGTAAAGGATGTAGGGAGGGCGGATCTGCCCTGCGCTGGGGCATCAGTTAAGGCCTTGTGGATGAGGGATGAGTGGAGGAAGGAAGATGAGGGTCCTTATGAGAGGTGAGGGAGCAATCGGAAGCTCCTTCCCACCTACATTTGAGCAGGCCGTGGAGAGAAGAGAGTGGACGTACATAAAAGCTGTATGTACACCTGTGTGAGCAGGCTGGTGGAAGCTGGGCTTGAGGTAAGGCTTGGTCAGGAAAGGGCATGGCGGGTGTCGTGCTGAGACATATATCACTGAGTTGGTCAGTGTGGCAGGAAGTTGCTGAAGTAGCCCTGCAAAGTGAGCTTTCCGGTTTCCTGGTTCGTGGGCAGGGGAGAGTCCTGCTGAAAGGAAAACCACATGTCATGTGGGTCCTGATGATAGTTTCTGACGTCTAGCTGTGTGTGGAACCAAGTGCCAGGCGTCAGGACCCCAGGAGGAAGTGTCCCTCTGCTGAAGAAGCAAGTCTTGGACACCTGGTATGGGCAGAGGGCCAACAGGGAGGCAGCAGCTGATCGCAGCCTGTAAAGTCCCCCAACTAGAAGCGCTCCTGAGGCACCTGTGCTGGTGGCATCTGTTATGTAGGTCCAGATGATGTGCTCTGTGAGAGGCATCTTGGGGGTGGGGCGGGGGCGTGGCAGGGAAAGTGGGTTCAGCCAGCAAGGCTCTGCTTCTGCTGTGTGTGAGCACAGCTGTGCCCTATGGAGGATAGGAAAGGGTTCTAAGGCTTGGTCCTCAGCTGGATGTTAGTCTGCTGGCCTGTGACACCGTGCCGCCATTTCAGGACATGGTGTGACCGGTTTCAGGATAAGGCATCAGAAATTCTGGGCACCTGGCTGGCTGGCTCTTTGGTGAACTCTCAGGCCACTGCCCTCGACTTCTGCTCACGAGTTTCTATGCGAAGACAGGTGTGTGGGATGAACCCAAGTGAAGTCTTAGATCCTCAGTATTTGTGATCACTTTTGTGCAGTTTAACTGTGTGACATCAAAACAACAGAGGGGGCTGGGTGGAAGACGGGGGGGGGGGGAGGAGGGGCAGGGGGCGGTAGAATCATTGGCAAAAAGGAACCTCAGTTGCAAGAACGCCCCCACCAAACTGAGAACTGATGTTGGAGGGCCCAGGTCACTGGACAGTGCTACACCTGGGTGGGTGGTTCTGGGGTGTTTGAAAAAGCCAAGAGGACCAAACCAGTAAGCAGCACTTCTCCATGGCTTCTGCTCCAGTTCCTGCCTCCAGGTTCCTGCCCTGACTTCGCCCAGTGACAGAGTGTGGCTTGAGAGCTATAGGCCGAAATAACCCTTCTCTTGCCCAAGTCGTTTTGGCCATGGTGTTTATAGAAACCTGAAATAAGACAGCCAGAGATAGTGGAGCCATTTAAATGAAG
This sequence comes from Acomys russatus, assembly GCF_903995435.1. Classification (NCBI taxonomy): domain Eukaryota; kingdom Metazoa; phylum Chordata; class Mammalia; order Rodentia; family Muridae; genus Acomys; species Acomys russatus. Next base: position 10,616,741 of record NC_067150.1, on the reverse strand, counting down.
CAAGCAGTTTGGTCACCACACTGCCAGGAAGGACAGCCCTGGAGTGTGGAGCAGGACCTAACAGCTCTGAGCATGGCTGTGTGACCCATGTGTAGTCCTTACCCTTCCTTCTCTGTTGTCTGGAATATTCTTGTCATATAGCCTGACCATGTGGCTGTCTTACCGGCTAGGTGCTCACCTGCAGCAGGGATGGCCCTGATGCACAGTACATCAAAGTCCCTTTACAAACTTTTTTTTCGAGTGATTTGGGCATGACCAGCTGTTTACTGAGCCAGGCGTGCAACCTGCTGGTGCTTGGCATTGGAGTGTAGAAACATGCAAGATTTAGAGGCTGCCTTTCAGGTAGGGCCCAGCAGAACAGCTGGCCTCGGGGTACCCTTAGACCAAGATTTTAACAAAATGGGCCCTGAGTAGTGCAAGGCTGTACATATAAGGGGTGAGGCAGGCAGAGGGGTTTCTGCCACTCATAGGTACAGTGAGGGCTTCAGGGCAGAGAAGAGCTGGGAAAAGCTTTGAGAAAGGGTTCCCAATGGGCGAGGCAGGCCAAGTCACAGTTGAGAGGTCTGACACTAGTGATGCTGCCAGAGTGCCAGCAGCCCTATTGCCTGAGAGTGGGAGTGGCCGCCAGTGTGGACAGCAATGCTTTCTTGTGCTTTGCCCTCTGCATCGGAGGACTGATATAAAAGTAACACTTTTAAATTTATTTAATTAAAATTAGAGCCGGTTAATCGTTGCTTGTGTCACCTTTCCTTTCTTCAGCTTATACTGATAAATGAGTGTCAATGAAAGCCTTCATTAAACATGTCTATGAAAGCCTCGATTTAAATCACCATTCCGTGTTGGTCCTAACCCCTGCTCCCTGCAGCAGCTCACACAGACAGGATGGTGGGCTGTCTGGGCTGGTGAAGTCTACAATGGGAACGGAATGGAGCAGAGATATCCCCGCCTTGCCCACTCATTCAGGTCTTGTTCTACCTATGACTTGTGGGTCCTCTCAGGAGGGATATAGTCTAGAGAGGCTGAGAGGGTAGGCCATGGTCAAGGTGGTTTTAGTAGCTTTCACAGACACCCGTGTCTGGGGCTGCTCACTGGTCCTAACTGACCCTGCAGTGTGGCAACAATTTTAGACACAGACCCTCTGCCAGGAGCTGCTCGGAGATGCTCTTACCTTCCAGGTCCTTGCTCACATTCTGAAGATTTTAGTTAGGCAACTACAGACCGTTGAACTGAATATAACAGTTGAGTGGAGAGTGTGATATGACTTTCTCACGTACTCTGGTACCTCACATTTGACCATGTCCCCTGGAGGGGGAGACCTGGTGGCACTCAGAGGAAGGACAGCAGGTTGTCAAGAAGAGACTTGATATCCTATGAGCATATACAGGGGGAGGTAATCCCCCTCAGGAACAGTCATAGGAGAGGGGACTAAGGGGAAAAGGGGAGGGAGGGACGAATGGGAGGATACAAGGGATGGGATAACCATTGAGATGTAACAAGAATAAATTAATAAAAAAAAATTTAAAAAAAAAGAGAGTTCGGAACTCAGCTGGGAAATTGCTGTGGCTGGTTTTGATGCTTCTCTTCCTCTCTGCAGAAGACAGTTGAAATGCCATCGTGCCTCTGGGGATGGAGAGTTTGCACTCATGTCTCTAGCAGCCCTCACCTCCCTTCTCTTGCCTAGCATCCAGTGCATGCTGGGTATATGTTAGTAGAGGCCCCTAGCATCCAGTGCGTGCTGGGTATATGTTAGTAGAGGCCCCTAGCATCCAGTGCGTGCTGGATATATGTTAGTAGAGGCCCCTGGCATCCAGTGCGTGCTGGGTATATGTTAGTAGAGGCCCCTAGCATCCAGTACGTGCTGGGTATATGTTAGTAGAGGCCGTGAGGTTTATACTGTGCCTTCTCTCCTGGCTGCTCTGATTTGCAGTCCACTGAGATAGAGCAAGTACGTGCCACTGGTGTGGAGATGCTGCTGCCACACCTCCCTACCGAGAGCGCGCCAACTGTGAGTGTCATAAACCTCTCCCTTCAGTTGCTACAAATAACTCAGACTGTGTGGCTAAGCATGGACCAATACTTAGCTTCCCGTAACAGCACACACTCAAGTCACACTCAGAATCAGAGCCAGGAAAAGGGGGCTGGAAAGCCAGAGAGTGTGACCTCATCAGAATCAAAGAGCCGGGAAAAGGGGGCTGGAAGGCCGGAGAGTGTGACCTCGTCTGTGTGGTTTTTTTTGATTTAAATTTAAATTTTATTAATTTGTTCAGATTATAACTCAATTGTTATCCCATCACTTGTATCCTCCCATTCCTCCCTCCCTCTCACCCTATTCCCCTCCCCTATGTCTATGACCGAGGGGGACATCCTCCCTAAAGAGCGGTCATAGGCTATCAAGTCTCATCTTGGTAGCCTGCTTTGTCTGTGTTTTTTAAAGTCTAAGTCGTAAGCCCATAGGCCTCTGTGACTGTGTGCAGAGCTAACTGTAGCAGACACTGTACAGTTTGCCGTCTTCTCCTTCGGCATCCACATGTATACATCATACTTATTAAAAAGCCCAGCTATACCGTAGTACCCCGCTTTCTCTACTTAGTACATTTGGTAGAGCTTTTGGTATCATAACACAGTTCTCACATCACTGGGGTTTTAAGTGATTGTTGTTTTGTTTGCTTACATTTTTTTTCATCACAAAAGATATTTTATTTAAGTTCCCAACACAAATAAATTATTTTGGTTTTGAATTGCAGAATTAAGTCCAAACTGAAATATGAAAACAAACAGCTTCCGTTGAATGAGAGCTGAAATCCATGGAGACATTCCAAACAACTGACCGTCTGTCCCCTGTAGCACTTTCCGGCTTTTATAGGTCTGTCAGGCCAGGCCATTTGCTGCCTTTGTCTCCCCCCCCCCCCCCCCCCCCCGCACGCCCCCAAGTTTTTGTCTTTGTTTTTTCTCTGCCTCTGGTTCATCCACACTGGGTACTGGCCATGCTGGCCTAGAAGAGTCTTTTTGTTTCCCTTAATTTCAGTCTCCATTTTTGTGTCATCCTTTTCGTCATCTGCCACACAGTGCATTATCTCCTGGCAGTGTTCGGGTACCAGCACAGTTGCTATTTCTCCAGCATCTTTCATTAAAGCATCAACTGTCAACTTTGAGAAGACTGTGTTGAGCTCCCTCGGAGCCATCTTTTTTCTCTTTTTAGCACACACCTTCCTTTTCTACTAACTCAATAAGCTTTTAGCCATGCTTTACCTGGCTGAGAAACAAGACCACACACCGAGTGTAGGAGCCAACCGGAACTGCTTACATTTATTTAATGTGCCTGTGTCTCTGTGTGTGGGTGCTTGCATGCCATACTATGTGCATTCGTGTGTGAGTGCGTGTTGATAAAGGACAGCTTGTGGGTTCCAGGCTTCAAACTTTGAGTCATTAGGCTTGGTGAGCAAGTGCCTTTACCACCGAACCCTTTCGACAGCCCCTCCCTGGCTTCCTAATGGCAGAATAACACCCTGTAGCCTCATACAGTCTAACCGTAAGTCAGTTGAGCAGTCCTCTGTGACAGACACTAAAATTCTTCTCAGGTCTCAACTCTGACATGTACATTTTATTTGTAATACTCTCTGCAAATGTTTCCCTTCTCTCAGAGCTGAAGGGACAGTTGAGAACGATATCAATTTCCAGAAAGATAAACTCATCTCCGAGCATGACTTTGCGTTCCTGAGTTTGTATTTCAGCCAAGCACAAGAAAACATGTCTTGGGGGCCTGTCTAGATTTGATTCCAGCAGATTTAACTATCAGGTTTGGAAGTTTTAGAATGTTGATACATTTTTCTGTTTTTGTACTCTGACCTTCACATGAGTACTGAAGCAGAAGCACTCCTCACACCCTCATAAATAAATAAATGAAAGTACAAAACTTTTAAAAAATCAACCTACTGCTGGGCAGTGGTGGTGCATGCCTTTAATCCCAGCACTCAGAAGGCAAAGGCAGGTTATTCTCTGTGAGTTCAAGGCCAGCCTGGTCTACAGAGCCTGGTTCCACGGCAGCCAAACCTACACAGAGAAACTCTGTCTCAAAACCAACCAACCAAACAAACAAAAAGAAACCTTTTTTTCCCCCAACTACATTATTGCTAGAATACTGTCTCATTTTTATAGCAAGTGACCATCTATTTATTTTTTTTCTTAATCATCTTCAGTGATTTTATTTCACATTTACCACTTGGTCTGTTTTGTTCTTTCAGTAAGATGTCAAGACTGTTTTATCTCCTACTGTCCTGCCCAGCTTTATGTCACCTTGACATTATGTCATTGGAGAGGAGGGAGCCTTGATTGAGAAAATGCCTCCATAAAATCAGGCTGTGGGCAAGCCCAGAGGGCATCTTCTTAATTAACGATTGATGTGGGAGGGCCTGGCCCATTGTGGGTGGGGCCACACTTGCGCCGGTGGTCCTGGGTTCTATAAGAAACAGGCTGAACGAGCCATATGAAGCAAGCCAGTAAGCAGCACCCCTCCATGGCCTCTGCATCATCTCCTGCTCCAAGTTCCTCCCCTGCTTGAGTTCCTGTCCTGACTTCCTTCAGTGATGAGCAGTGATGACGGGGTGTAAGACACATAAACCCTCTCCTTCCAGATTATTTTGGTCATGGTGTTTCGTCACAGCAATAGAAACCCTAACTAAGACACAAGGCCATCGCCATACAGTGATTTTCCTATAATAGGTAGGGTCTGTATAGTATAGGGGTAGATGGATCTGTTTTAGGGCTCTTTGTATTTTCTCTGTGTAGATCCATCAATTCCTACACAGAACCTGACTGTTCTGTTACCAGGCTTATGCTGGCTCGTCAAGTAAATGCACATCACATCAGATGCACATCACATCGGCATCAGAGGATTCGGGAAGCGTGAGTGGGGAAACGGAAGCTCGGTAGTGGATGTACTTGGCCTGCCTGTCACCTGCTTAGATTCCTTCTTCACAGATTGTGAAGGTTACAGGGAAGAAGCCATCAGTGGACCCTCGCCTTTGACTGTTAGAAGAAATATTCTTGCTGCTACATTTTGGGCCGTTGTTAAAGTTCCATGTTTATTGTTTTTGTTTTGTTTGTTTGTTTGTTTTTCTCCAGTGCTAGGGATTGAGCCCAGGGCCTCATGCATGCTAGGCAAGCATTTTACCTCTGGGCTGTATAGCCCCAGCCCACTTTTGCCGTTCATATTTTGGTCATAGCTGTTAGTGGCCTTTACCAGCTGCTGGGGTACATTATTTTCAGCAGTTTGTCTTACTTCCGGTTTCTATTGCTGTCATAAAGCATGACCATAATAAGCACACTGGGGACGAAAGCTTTCTGTCACCTGTGCTTCTATATCACAGTCTGCCATCGAAGCAGTTCAGGGCAGGCCCCCAGGGCAGGAACCTGGAGGCCATGGAGAATTGCGGCTGGCTGGCTGGCTCTCGTGCCTTCCTCAGCCGGCTTCCCTGCTGTGCTCTTGCTCACAGGTGTGCAGTGGGGGACTGGGGTGGGGGCAGTCTGAAGGTCATGATCACAGAAGGTCTGGACCGTAACAGGCTTACTCCTTAGACATCTACTGGGGCTCCTTTGTGGAAGGCTTCGGCCAGCTGTGCAAGAGGCAGGGCTGTGAAACCTGCCTCTCCTAGTATTCTTTTCTTTCCTTTGGACAGGTTAAAAGGTTTAATTATAGTACGTCCCTTAGTTGCTCCGGGAGAGGAAATAGAGGATGCTTTCACAGTTCAGACTTGAAGGGTCACTTCCTGAAGCTTCTCTGGTTTCTAGAATAACTGCCTTATTCTCACATCTGTGTGGAAGGGAAAGGCAGCCGCTTTGGTGTCCTGCCTCATTGATTCTCTCAGAGTTTGCGCTGTCTCTGCGAGAGCGCTCCTTTGGTGTGCTGCCTTTTCCCTATCTCTGCTAAGCCTGCTAGATTTAAAAAAAAAAAGAGCATGACAGAAGTTGTTTCATGCCCTTTTGTCTCTTGGCCTCCCCTCTTGGGGCCAAGCTGATCTGGCCCACTGCTGCTTCTCCTTACACCTTCCCTGAGATCTAGACCCTGTGCTCCCAAGCTTTCATGTGGTGTGGGCTAGCCCTTCTCAGCATCTTTCTGGGCACCAGGTTGGTACCCCAGAGGCCTCTTGCCTCGTAGACTGAATGACAACAGATAAGTTGGTTCACAGTGAGCGATAGTTGTCCTAGGACTGTTCTGACTGTGAGGCCCCCAGCATCAAGGACCTGGACCCACATTCGCAGGGTCGTGGATGTGATTTGGCTCGTGTTATAGTTGTAAAGCTCACTTACTAAATCCCGGTAGGAGTGCACCCCCTAGAAGTTCTGTTCCCCTAGGGAGCCCTGACTAAAGCATTTCTCTCAGGAACAGTACCATGTCCATCTTGGCAAATGCTGCAGATGCTGATTGAAAGGGTGTGTGGTCCGTATGTGACCTGGTACTGCAGCTGGCAAAGCAGGCAGTTGCCAGGGCAGTATGACTTCCCCCACTGTGCTCTTGGTGTCAGCCCCAGCAGGCAAGCCCCACCGCTGTGCCATGGCAGTTCTAGAAAGATTTTCTGACTTGTCCTGGGGAGTCGTAAACAGACTTGTGGCCTCCAGATATAAGTCAGACTCCTGCACGGGTGACGGAAGCTTCATTCCTGGCCTGTAGGGGTGTGAGTGACAATGGCTCCCTGGTGTATGTGTCATGCCCCCGCCAACACCCCCAACCCCTAGCTCCCCACCCCCATTGGTGGAACTGTTTGGGAAGGATTAGGAGGTGTGTCACTGAGGGAGGGCTTTGAATTTTCAAAACCCCACATCAGGCCCAGTTACTCTCTCTCTCTCTGCCTGCTGTCTGTGGACCAGGGTGTAAAGCTCTCAGCACCATGTCTGTCTGCTTCCTGCTGTGATAGTCATGGACTAACTGTCTAAAACTGCCAGGAAGCCTCCAATTAAATGCTTTCTTTTATGAAAGCTGCTTTGGTCATGGCGTCTCTTCACAGCAGTAGCACAGTAACTAAGACAGCAGCTCAGCTAGCAAGGAGTTTCAAGAAGAGCTCTGAGTGATGGTCACTGCTTGTGCCTCTCAGGGCAGGCCTTGTGACTTCACTGTCACTCTCCCTGGCCTCCTAATTTCCTTCTAGCAGAGAAGCTTTCAGCCCAGAGGAAATAACCATCAGGTTAACTGTCATTTACCAAAGGCTATATGTATATATGCATTGGCGTGTGTTTGTTAACAATGCAGCCAAAAAGGGGAAAACTAAACCAGTGTGTGTGTGTGTGTGTATATGTGTGTGTGTGTGTGTGTACCCTAATCTCATTTTCTTTGCCAGTAGTAGCTACTTTATGGGGTAGTATATGCTACACTTCTTTTTGTTGGAAAAAATTGTTCTGGTAGCATTTTACCATTATTATAAAATTTAAACAGGGCCAGAAAGACAGCTTAGTGGGCAAAAGCTGCCAAACCTGAAAGCTAGTGGTCAGTCCCCTGGCCCTGCGTGGTGGAAGGAAAAAACTGAGTCCCTCAGGTTGTCCTCTGATCTCCACATGCATGCCACGGCGCACGCGTGCGTGCGCACACACACACACACACACACACACACACACACACACCGCCACATATAACTACACAAAAAATAATAAATGTAAAAAATATTAAAGATTTAAAAAACAGGCATGTGCACGGAGTTGCAGATTGTTCATTATTCTTTAGTGTGCCTTGGAGATGTTTTCATGCTCGTACCTGTGTGTGCATGAGTGGTGTGTGTGTGTGTGTGTGTGTGTGTGTGTGCAGGCTGCATGCCTCTTTACCCTTGTTCAGGAAGGCTCTTCCTGCTTCTTCCTACTCTAGGCTCTATCCCAGCAGTTTTCCTGTCTCACTTCTGGTCCCCCCTCTCCCCACCCCCACCTCCCTCCACCTCAGGTCCTCAGGCTTGTGCAGGGAACTGCTCTGTCCACCTCCCTGGCCCCTCCTTTTTAAGCAGGGTAGAACTTTCTCGGGGTGACTGTTCCTCACTTCATTCAGATGCTGTGTCATGATGCATCAGCTCCGGGCAGTCTTGCCTGTGCTGCCCTTGTGCCAGTGCCTCTCTGGAGAGGTGGCCCTCGGAGTCTCTGGGCTCATGCATACTTTACACTCAGGATCTTGTTGGGATATAAAAAAAAAAAAGCTTTAGTTTATTGTTTATATCTATTGCCATTTTAAAAGAAATTAAAACTTTGTAATTTAAAAACTGTTTATCTTAAGTAATATTAATACCTTTGCCTATTAGTATATGGGATATATACTACATTTTAATAAAAAGTAACTTCAAAAGCTCGAGTGGCATTTTTTTCTGGTTGTATAAATCCCTAGTAGAAGTCCAGATGCTCTTGTCTGCTGTCTGTCATAAGCCTCTGGGAAACTCCTTTGCACTCACAAGAGACTAGATTAGAAAGGCAGACTGCAGTGTGGTGTTACTGCAAATAAGCATCCAGGCCTCCTTCTGGAGAGGGCCCCTGGTCAGCAGCTTAAGGGCTCTTTGATTCCTTTTATTTCAGACTTAAAACTGTACGTTAAAAACAATTTGTGTGTGCAAGCAAACATGAGCACACGACCCTGTTCACACCTGGGGACACTTTGGGGAGTCAGTCCCATCATGAGATCTAGGATGTGAAAGTCCAGGTTAGGCCATTTGGTTTGCATATCAAATGCTTTTACCCTCTCAGCCATCTTGCTAGCCCCACACTGTCTATTTTTTTAGTTTGTTGTTCTTAAAATTGAGGCATTTCCAGGTTGTAGTTCCCTATTTACACTATTTCACTGAGGAGTCACAAGACATGTCGCTCTTGGTGGGGACTGCAGAGACAGAGGACTCTTGCCATCTTTGCTTTGTGAAACTCTTTTTCCATCCTTTGGAAATCAGACATCCCCCCACCTCTGTCTGTCTCTGTGCCACCCCTCTCCCCCCTTTTCTGGCTTTTTTGATACAGTTTCATGTGGCCTAGGCCAGTCTTGAATTCACTACCCCTCTTGCCTGTGTCTCTCTCTTGCTGAGATTACAGGTGTGGGGCACTATACCTGCCTCAACTCTTTCTTGTTTTGTTTTCTTGAGACAAGGTTTTTCTATGAGGCCCTAGCTGTCCTGGACTCTTTTTGTAGACTAGGCTAGCCTCGAACTCACAGAGATATGCCTGCTTCTTCTTCCTGAGTGCTGGGATTAAAGGATTAAAGCTACCACTAACCAGAGAACTTTTTTATTTTAAAGCTGAAAGTCTTGAAGGGAGGGTGGGGGTGGGGGTTAGAGGGATGGTTGGAGGGACTTTCACTTCCCAGCCCTCTTTCCTGTTTACCTTTAGTCAGCTGTTTGTAAAACTTCTCCAAGCACTTTATTAGGAAGTTAGACAATGGCTTTGAAAGTTTTCTTTTAAATGTTAACATTTATTTCACACTTGGTCTAACCTGAGGTTCCCAAGAGCTCCCAGGGCTGACATCTCTCCTTTGGAAAGTCAGCTTCTTCTAGGCTGTGCTCTGGCTGGGAGGCCTACCTCCCCTTCTGACCCTACCAGCCTGCTCCTTTGCAACAGAAAGTGGTGCCTGTGCAATGCTAGAACCAGAAAGCAAGGGCAGAAGAAGCCTGGCGCTGACCTAGGAGTCTGTTGGGAGAACTGTGAGCTGCCATTAGCTGCCACTTCCGGTGCTGAGTGGGATCCCTGGCTCTGCTGAGATGTGACTGGGTAGTAAGGATGGAAGAGGATGAAGACAGCTCAAGGACACCTGCTTCCAGCATTCTTGCCCTCCTAAGGCCTCGTTCATCTCCCAAAAAACGCCATTTGCTCCCAGTGCACAAATCAGGGTCGCTAGGGGAGCAGAAAGCCAATTCCTTTTTAGAACCAAAGGAACACACTTCAGGTGTTTGTTCCCTGCAGCCACCACAGCTGGGTGGGTCATCTGTGACCAGAAGGCACCTCTCCTGAGGTCAGTCCCTCTGTGAGGACACTGCACTGAAGTTAGTTAGGCAAGACGTTCCTGGTCTGTCCCAGGGAAAACTGTGGTTCGTCAGGTGCTGAGGGCTTAGCTGTTCTGCATTTCTCTCATTCATTCTGTTCTCATTTTTGGTATGTGTGACCTGGGCTGTGTGTTAAGAGCTAGCTGCACTCGGGCATCTCATGAGGACACAGGAAGACTGCAGCCCTTGAAAGGCATGCACCCCAGGCTCTGGCTTGTGTAGTGTCGGTACAAGAGCTTGTGATGGGTAACGCCTCATTTGCATGGAAAATGTGCAAGTCCTCTTTCTTTCTGTATCCAGGCTCCTTGAGAGCAGCGTTTGCCATTTGAGTGGCTGAATCTGTCCCGTGAAACCCATGTGATCACTGTAGAATGTCCTTGGCTTTGCAGGAGTCTTGTGACACTGCCCTCATAATGGTGACAGTCATCGTAGGGTTCGTTTCACTTTGTCATGGCCATAATCTTTTTTATTTTTTATTTTTTTTCAGTACGGAGTGGAGATGTTCAAGGGCTCAGAAATTATACAAGCCAGCTTTCAGACAGCATCTTTCAGGGAGAACTGATGGCTTTCGCTAAGCTGAATCTTGCTTTGGGGCGGGGCATTTTATTTTTATTATTTTTTTAAAGATTTATTTATTTATTTATTTATTTATTTATTATGCACACAGCATTCTGCCTGGACACCAGAAGAGGGCACCAGATCTTGTTATAGATGGTTGTGAGCCACCATGTGGCTATTGGGTATTGAACTCATGACCTTTGGAAGAGCAGTCAGTGCTCTTAACCTCTGAACCATTTCCTTAGCACCTGGCTGGGGCATTTTAAAGGATAAGGTTCACACTTCTCAAGACAACCTTACTTGTAGAATTTGAGAAGATAAATCCAGTAAGTTCCCGTGTGCACTGATGAGAATACAGCATAAGACTCAAGAAGCCTACATCTTGTTCCATGCTGGCTGACAGAAATAAAAACACTAGTTACCTTTCTGCCTGTGTGTGTGTGTGTTGAGTCTCTCACTGGTCTAGAACTTGGCAAGTCGTCTGAACGGGCTGACCAGTGAGCCCCAGGGATCCTCCTGCGTCTGCCTTACTGGCACTAGGGGTACAAGCATGAACTGCCATCTCTAGAATTTTTTTCTAAGTGTTCTGGAAGATCAATCTCATGTCCTTGGGCTTGTAAGGTAAGCCCATTGCTGGCCACACTCACTATGAGAGTAGCCCTTTTATGACTCTAGAAAGATCTATGAAGCTTTGTAAATGAAAAATGTTAGGTTATATAACTTGATAGGAAGTAAAAGAAAACCCAATGCCTATTGAATATCATTGTTTTTGTTTGTTTATTTCGTTTTTATAAAGCAACAGCAAAGAAAAGGGCTCTAGAATCTCTTCAGGGAATTCCTAACCTGATTTTTCCCTGCATGCTAACGTACCCTTGGCTACATTTAGCGGACTTCCAGAACGCTTCCGGTAAGTTAAGTCTGTGTTCCAGACTATTATTCTAACAGCCTGCTCTTAAAGGCATGTGCTAAAGTTGTCTCTGGCCTCACCATCTGTTTAACACCATTGTTAAGCCAGCTTTCCCCATCTTCCTATACAGTGTCTACTTCTCATGTCCACTATGGGTCTGTGCCAGCTTCTCCCAACCCCCTCTAAAAATGCAAGGCCCAGGGCTAACACATCCCCCGACTGGAAGCTTGGCCAGTCTCCTTTGCTGCAAGGATTTACTTCCTGGCCCCCGTTGCCCTGTTCTTGTTCCTGTTGTGACGGTCAGGCCAGTCTTTGTTCCTACCAGATAGGCTCTGTGCAGACAGTCCGCACCACCTTTCTGGCTCTACTCAGAGAGACCTAGGTGCGTGAGTAAGGTCTCTGTATGCCAGCTGTAAACTCTGTTTGTGTGTGTGTGTGTGTTATAAACACATATGAGTACACACAAAGAGAGTAGAACACGAGTTATTCTGTTCTATCACTTCCTTATTCTCCTGAAGCCAGGCAAGCCCTAGTAATCCTCCTCCATCTGTCCCCCACAGCCCTGGGGTTACAGACCCACATGTGATCTTGCCCAGCTTTGTGGGGGTTGGGAATTCGAACACAGGTCCTCATGCTTGCTCAGCAGGCACTCTTAACCACTGAGCCACCTACCCAGCCTAGCTGTGTGGTTTAAATGACACCTTTTTTATGAACTTGGGGTCTTAGCTCATGATTGGCTTTCGAGGGTTGATTCTGGTCATCTGTGTGTCCCATGTGTATTGGCTAACCTTGCATTCCAGGGGGTCTAATTATACAGACAGCATCCAGTCCCAGGACTGTCTGTTTTGTTTTCTCCTCTCTTAGTGTCAGGATACCGTGCTGTTGGGAAAGAATATATACTGTAGTTTAACTTTTCCAGTTAAAATATAGAGTTTGGAATATAGAGCCTTATATGACTACCCCTCTTCCAACGCACACCCTGTGCAGCAGACTCAGGCTGCAAACTCTATATTTTAACTGGAAAAGTTAAAGTTAAATTTGAGGTTATCTTATACACCAGAAAATATGGTATATAAAACTGTACACTTGGCTTTGAACCATGACCTAGTCAAGTATCAACTGGCCCGTCTAAATGCTCTGAGCCTCATGAGTAAGACAGAAATAATGGCAGCAATTCACAGGTTTCTTTATTGGACACAGTGTGGATCACTTATGGTTATATTGCTGTGACCAAATTGTTGTGTGGTGTGGTGATGTAGGTGGCCTGCCATGTGGCACTGGGGCAGAAGGGTGTCCACAACTCCGAGGGCTGAGAAGCTGTCCTAGCCCTGAAGTGGGACAGGGTATCCTGAGGCCCAGGAGCCCAGGAACCACACGGCTCTGAGAGGAGGCTTCCTCAGGAGAGATGTTGCAGCTCCCACGGGAGGGTCGCCCCAAACTCTGAGGAGCTAAGGAGCCTTGGAGCCTGAGCTCTGCTCCTTCATTTCTTCTTTCTTCTCTTCTTCATTGTTTCTTCTGATGAGAGAGTCACAGCAGGCAGTGAATCTCTTAAAAGAGATTTATTGGAGGGACGAATCCAGGAGTGGCTGCCTCTGCTCCCAGGAGGAGACAGCAGGCAAAGCGTTTATATAGGGTTTATTGGGGGGTGGAGCTTTCTGGGGTAGGGATTTCCATTTTGGTTTGGGGAAAGCTTGGGGATTGGTGAGTTTTTGTCCAGACTTCTCACCCCAAATTAGCACAATCTGGGATGAGTCCTACTGAGGGACTGGAGATGGCAGTTATAGAGGTCTGGGTTCGGGGCGGGGGTGGGGGTTGGGCTGCTGGGTTGCTGGAGCTTTTTCAGGCAGAGGTCTGGCCATTTTTCTGCCTTGAGGGGTAATATAGTTTATAAGGTGTCCAAAATTTACAGAGTCCATTGCGAAGGCAGTGAGTGGGCTGAAGCAGAAAAGGTTGTTGTCATCACGGATAGCTCCCATGGTGTCAGCAGGCTTTCTGAGTCAGGAAAGGTGTCTCATTTTCACTGAGCAGTAAGCTGAGGCAAGAATAGTCACCATGGACAGCTCCCATGGAGGTGGCAGGAAAGTGTAGGCTGAGGCAGGAAAGTGTAGGCTGAGGCAGGAATAGTCACCGTGGACAGATCCTGGGGAGGCGCTAACAGGAGCCGCCATTTTGTCTCTGGTCTCTGTGTCAACAGCCCCAGGCAAGAAGTCTGTATTTTGGACTTCTGCAACTAGGGTAGAACTCAGGGAAGGCCTGGGCCTTTCCCTTAGCATGCCAATTTGATAAGCACAAGATGACAGCTTCCTGTTAGCTGGGGATGTCACCTATGCTTTCATAGTGGTTGCTCTCTAGCTCTTCCTGTAGCTTCTCCATGTGAAATGCTAAGGGATCTAGGGGGAACCACGGAGACTAAACACTGCATCATGTACACGGTGCTCTTGAGTTTGCTTCACTCATTATTCTTGACTTGGAAACACAACACGGGATACTCACACTCCAGGGGGCGGCCCAAAATGTGGCGCATGGCATCGGATGGAGAGCCTGTGCTTAGCTGGGTGACAGACAGGCTGTGGACCACCCAGGGTCAGGTGACATGGCAGCGAAATGCAGCACGTGGTACAGAATCGGGTCCTGGGTAGAGAAAAAGCAAGTTGTTGCTGTAAACAGTAACTTGGGAAGTCTGAAAACAGGCCCATTAGCCTTAATTTGATAATCTGCGGTACAGAATGCTCTGAAATGTGGAATTTTACAAGCATCAACGTTATGCTCAAAGCATTTAGACTTTTGGAGCACTTCTGAATTGTGAGTTTTGAACTTAGCTGGTAAGTTCTGTGTACATGCTCTGAAGCACTTCCGGTTCCCAGCTGTCTTAGTTTCCTTCTGTTGCTGTGATAAAACACTGTCCAGGAAGCAACTCACAGGAGGGATGGGTTTATTTCAGCTCACAGGTCGTAGCTGTCACTGAGGGAAGTCAGGGCAGGAGGTCAAGTTACATGTTGAAGGAAGAAACCCCAAGGAAACAGTGCTCACTGTCTTGCACCCTCCCACACACAGAGCCAGCTTCTTTATACAGCCCAGGACTGACCACACGCCCAGGGAATGGAACTACCCACAGTGGACTGGGTTCTCCGACGTCATTTAATGAGATGGCCCCACACCAGACACACCCACAGGCTATCTGATCTGGACAGTCCCTTCTTCAGTTGTGATTTAGGTGACTTTTGGCCGTGCCAGATTGCTAGTTATAGCTAACAAGGATGTAACTTTTTTTTTTTTTTTTTTTTTTGGTAAGGGAAACACAGTTTGTACAGATAGCATATTGCATCAAGTTCCTGTTGCGATGCTTTAACTTGGTGACTGCAGTGGGTTAAGAAAAAGCCCTTGTTCTTAGGAGGTACACAGTGCTGACAGAAAGGGATAAAGACCTGCAGCTATCAAGAGGCTCAGCCACAAAAGAATGTGTGCGCAGATGCAGATAGAGGGCTTGGGGTCTGAGGTCTGCCGTGCCTAAATCTCAGCATGGAATGGCATGGCACTGCCATGGTCTTGTAACCTTTCTGTAGGTCTGGAAAAAATTCAAAATGAAGTATTGAATTTAAAAGGGGATGAGGTCAATACAGCAATATAACCTTTCCACTTTAAAGCCCTATATGCCTGTGATACAAATTTTTAAGTAATTCTGTGTATCTGAGGTAAGTTATCTTAGATGATAATACTATTTAGATAATTAAGTCCTTTTGGTGGTGCACGCCTTTAATCCCAGCGCTCAGGAGGCAGAGACAGGAGGATCGCTGTGAGTTCAGGGCCAGCCTGGTCTACAAAGCAAGTCCAGGACACCCAAGGCTACACAGAGAGACCCTGTCTCTGGTCTTCCCCCCCCCCCCCAAATCTTTCATACACCATTGAACTCCTCGTTTGTGTTTCTTTTACTTGGGTCCCAGTCAAGAACTCTTACTCATACGATGGCTGTCAGGTTTATGATATGTTTATACGCGTTTTCTTTGGCGTGATGACTCAGGAAGTCACTTCTGGCATGGGATAGAAGTCTCAGATGTCACTCAGGTCCTTACTTGATCTGTGTCCCTGGGTGGATTCCTGGCTTCATAGTTGCAAGTGTCAGGCCATGTTGTCACACTCTCGTCCCTGATGACACTTGCCAGAGTGGTGTTTCTTTCTCGGGCGGTTCCCGCCGCTGGTAGGTTCAGGATACTGCTTTCCTCCCTGTAGAGACCGAGTTGTCCTGGTTGAGCCTTGTCCAGCATCATCTCCTGAGCTGCTGAGCATTTATTTAACTCTTCATTTAGTTGGCGGTGAGGTGTCTGGGACGTGTTAGAGGTTTCTTAGATACCGCAGTGCCCACCTTAGCAGAGAGCAGCTGGTACAGAGGTGGGTGCCCTACAGCGCAGGCCCGTGCAGAGACGTCCTCGTGAGTTAGCCTAAATGCCATGAAAATCACTTCAGCCCCCTGGGCTATAAAAAGTGCTTATAGTCTCACCAGTATGGAATATGTGCAAGCTTTGAAGCCAGTTCCTACAGAGAAGGGAAAAGCAGTTGTGGGCAAATTGGGTCTTGCAGAATTTAATTCCAGAATGACTTGTGTTTGAAGAGGAAGATGGGTTTGGCTAGAAGCTGGCTGGAGAGGCGCAAGGAGAGAAATGGGCTCCTGTATGGAAGGGAAAGTTACCATGAGATTCTTGGAGCTTTGCTGAGCTTTCAGGTAGTCAGGGTGGAGCCATTGGGCACACATGCTCAGTGACTTGCAGTGCATTCAGGCCTAAGACTGTTGGTATAGGAGCTGGTCACTCACCTTTTTTCTGTACTGTGTTCATGTTTCTCTATATGATTGTTCTCATTGAACTTGGGAGTTTATAAGAGTGGTTTTCAAGGTTGGGGGTTTTTTTTGTTTTGTTTTGTTTTTTGTGGCATTCTTAAAAGGTGGCTGGTTCTTTCCAGTTCAGTGCTTTGAGGTGTTCTATGGTCTGCTTGGTTCCCTTATATGAGATAGGTAGGGGTGTGTGTGTGTGTGTGTGTGTGTGTGTGTGTGTGTGTGTGTGTGTGTGTAATTTACAGTGAATGAATTATAATTATCTTTATTTTGTGAAATGAAAATGTTTTGCTGACTTTAAAACTGTGCAGAAAATAGCTATGAGCATTATAATCACAATGACGTTGTTTTTCCTTTGTGCCTCCCAGAGCAGCAGCCCCAGCCTGCGTCTTTCCCCTCAACAAACTTTTTCTGCAGTCTCCCATCTCAGACTCAGTTTTATCTATAACCCATGTCTTCTCTTTCCTCATTCTTTGGTAAAAAGGGGGAGTTCTCTCTCCCTAGTCCAGGAGTCTTTGTGTGTCCTGTTCCTTATGGGGGTGAAAGCTACCAGGCTAGGAACACTTTCCTCCCTGGCCCTCTGCTGCCCCCTGTGGTCCAGTGTGACACTTCCTAGACTCTCACACAGTTTTCAAAGTTCTCCTCACTAGCTGACTAGATTTCTCTATTGATTTTTTTTTGTTATTCAATTTGTGGTTTTGCTGAGTCTCAGTCACTCCTCAGGAGACCCGATTCCTATGCTTTTCCACAGCCTTTTAATTTTCAAGCAACACAGCAAACTTATGTCCCTCGGGAGCCTGGAGGAGCCGTAGATGTTAGTCAGAAGGCCAGGGCCACACTCCGGCGCCCTCTTCATCTTGCCCTTGCTCTCTCCTGCCCTGTGCCGTGCCAGTGTTGTGTATGCGCTAAAGAAAGAGAGGGGAGCAGGAACAGAAGTAGACTAGCGCCCCTCCTTCAGCTGGAGGATGGAGACGACCAACCCCAACTGGCATTAACGTGCCTGAGAAACCTTGGCTGGCACCTGATTTGTCCCACTTCCCTGGGCTTGCTTCCTGGGCCGCATTACTCTGTTTTTTGCTTGTCTGCTTTGTTTTGTTTTAATAAGCTAGCTAGTGCTGCTGCGGTGTCAAGGCAGTGGGAATGGCTGCCCTCTAAGCAGAGGTGTGATCACGCTCAGGGAGAAGGCACTTGCAGGGTGACGGGAGAGCTCTGCGGCTCAGGTCATCTGCGTAGCAGATAAGACGTCTTTCATGAAGCCCCAGGAAGCACAGAGTTCCTCTTCAAGATCGGACAGCCTTTTGCCAGCTACATGGCAACCAGAAAGTGTTTTTGTTTTTGTTTTCTTCCTCTTCCTCTTCTTTACACTCTTCTTCCTCTTCCTTTTCCTCTTTTTTCCTCTCCCTTTTCTTCCTCCTTCTCTTCCTCCTCCTCTTTCTTCTTGGCATAAACCTGAAACTCCTGACTTTCCTTGTGTGTGCTGTAGTAATTCTTTCTCAAACAAAAGAATTAATGACCCGGATCCCTCAGAACAACTTGAAGAGGATGGGTATGTTTTGGCTCATAGTCTCAGAGGTGCAGTCCGTGGCTGCTTGGCTTGGACCGCTGGCCGCGGGAACATGGCAGAAGGAAGTGCAGTGAGACTGCAAGGGGCAGGGAAGCAGTTGCATCCTACAGACGCGCACCCAGTGACTGACCTACTTCACAAAATCCCAGAACTTCCGCAGATGGTACCACCAATGAGCCTGTCAGAACATTTCGTATCTGGATCATGACATGTGCATTGTGCATAGCGGTAAACATAACACTACTGCCATGCCCTAGAGGCATTCCTTCAACTGACACAATGGTGGGGACCCAGTGAGTCTGACTGGAGGTCTTGTGGGGCCCTTTTGTCGAGTACCCAGCTCCCAAGCGTCTCAGCCCACAGCAAGGGCTGACCACCCTGATGTCATACTGTGACCAGGGGAAAGATATGGCTGGGTGCCCACCCAGTGCTGCTCCTGTGGCGGCCTTCTCTTTACTCCAGCTTTTTCTCAGTCCTGTGTCTGCTGCAGCTTGGCTTTTGGCTTCTTTGAATTACTTTCCGGTTCCTAGGCAGAAAACACTGAGTACTGGGGGCTTGATTGGTTTCATTTGCTGGAATGTTCTTAACCCTTGCTGGAAAGCTTTCCACTTCTGGCCACGTGGAGGAACTGCCTGCTGAGGCCATGCTGCTCTAACTGACTCTAGTAAAGACTCCTGTTGATGGAGTAACTGACTCCAGCGGCATGTGCAGAAGGGGTGGAGGGTGGCTGGACCACTTTGAGCTTTAGTTCCCTCCAGGGTAAGGGAAGATTGGCTGTTTCTCTCCACATGACTGAGTCTTAGAGTAGGTGACAATTGATGGAACAGGTGGGGTCCAGCAAGTGCCAGTTGCCCACTCACTCTCTGCTCTTGACAGGAATGTTTCCTTAGGACCTCAGAGTGTACTCAATCTTCAGCTCTCACTTTCCTCCTTTCTCTTATGTGTCACGACCCCTCCAGTGGAGTCTGTGTGACAAACATTACCACAGAACCCGAGGCTATGACTCCTACCCAAGGGAGAGCCTCCTGGAAACAGGTCTGATGTTTCTGCCAGGAGCAGCTGATTACAGCGCTCACTGTTTTGGAACATCCTGTTTTTCTGCTGGTTTCTCTTTCTGCCTTTGTTTTTACTTTTCTTATCAAAGAACTTTTCTGACATAACTGTGTTTCTAGGTGACCCTTAACTTGAAAATGCAGCCAAGGGCCATTCAGACAAGTTTATCACTAAGTTCCATCCCACTTATTAATAAAAATGTAGCTAAGAATTAGTCACCAGTGAATAGTTTATATGATGACTTACAAATAAGGTGTTTAAGAAAACTCCTGATAGTGATGGAAGATCTAAAAAACAAAACCAAAACCAAAAAAAAAAAAAAAAAAAAAAAAAAAACCATCCTGACTCACAGATGTTTGACATAATGAGAGAACATTGACCTTTGATAAAGAGGGCATATGCATTGATACCAATCTAATGACGTATGAATAATTGTTCAAGATTAGTGACAACGTTATTACACTGCATCCTGTATTTTGAATTGTATAGGAAAAAATTTAACCAATAAAAAACATCCCCATTTCAATATGTGTATAAGAACCTGAATAGTTTTCCTGCAAAATAAACACTCAGACTCATACTTCCCCTGAGTTGTTCTGTTTGTCACTCGCTTATCTTCTGCCCACCGACACTTCGAAAACTCCCGACCCCAAGGACCTACACCCGACTGAGATGGTCCACGACACTTATGAAAAGTATTTGCTATAAAATGTCCAGATGTCTTTCTTGTTTAAGAGTTTTTGCTATTGTTATTGGGAAAATGCCCGAATCCCAAAATAGAGCTTGAAGCAGTTTCCTTCAGGGCAAATCTTCATAAATGCTGGCCATGCGTGCTCTGAAGTTGGTGTCCAAGGAGTGTTCTGAGCCGGGCAGGCTTCCCTGGACTCCTCACAGCACTGCCCGTTTTCATGAGTATTTGGACAGATGTTTCCAAGCACGTAGCTTACCAGCAAATTTAGGAGAACCTGGGGACTAGTCATCCCACTTGTCCATCGCAGCTGCACACTTAAGCCTTGGTAGGCAATGGTGCAGGAAGAGTGTGAGGAGACCCATGCACCTGACTGCTTTAGAAACTGCAAGGTCTTGAGTTTAATGGGATAAAGGGGTCATGGGCACCTAGAAGTGTCTTATCCATTCCAACTCATACTTAATAACCTCCCCTGATGGCAAGAGCTGTCTCTGCTCTAAGATGCTTTACAGTAGCTGGTGACTTCAGCATGATCCCAACCAGGCCTCTCTCTGAAGCTGTTTCTTGGTATCTGGGCGTCAAGTACCCTGCTGAAGAAGAAGGGTGCTCAGGGCCTTTACCATGCACCCACCGTCACCACCTCCCAAGTCTACCCTCCTGACACCACAGACTGCTCCCTTTTCTTAGTACAAGTGTACGGATCATCCCCTCCCCAGGGGAAGGTGACCGTTGGAGGCCTATTTATCCTAGGGCATAGGGAGGTCCAGCTCACTGTCTCTGCCCCCTTTCCATAGAGTAGAAGAGACAGTGGTACATGTGCTTTAGTCTTTAAAGCAATGCTGGAAAAGGCAGCTCGTTGCTTCCTGGCACTGACAGATCAACGAATGAGAAGCAGGTACTACAGACCACTTTGCTGCCTCCCTCCCTCCCTCTCTCTTTTGTCCATACCACAAGGTGCTGTGTTGATGCAGATGCCATCTAGGTTAGGGACCCAGGCTTTGGAAGGTGAAGTGACCCAGCGGAGTGGCACAGTGAGATTTAAACACAGCAGCAGACCCCAGGCACTCAGCATCCTCACCCTGTGTAGGTTGTGGGAGAGAGCGAACCCCCGCCCCCTTGCTTCTTTCATTTGGAACTATCTGCTTTGCTCCCCAGGTACCCAGATAAGCTGCTTCTCCCCAAATTCTTTCTCCTGGCGGCAGGCCGCCTTTGTGGATTCATACTGCTGGGCAGCTGTACAACAGAAGAGCTCCCTGCAAAGCGAGTCTGGAAGCCTCCCACTGTGGCTGCACAAGGTAATGGGGTACTGTCTCGCCTGCCGTGCTTGCTCTACGGATAGAGAAGTGGAGGCCTGGGAAGGCCGTGCCAGCCACAGCCATGCACAGGTGTGTGGTCGGCCACACAGGAGGAACCTCAGCAGAGCCTGCTTCCAACATCTGTGTGGAGCACATAAGAAATGGGCGCTCTTCAGTGACAGGCATCTTGTACACCTTTGTTTCCTTTGTGTCCTTAGTTCCCCCAACAGAATGCTGGCCAGAGCCTCTCTGTGACACATGGGGTCATTCAGAAAAAGTAAAGACGGATGTAGTTGAGTTGATTCTGGCCACTGTGTTGCTGGAGCCCACACCAGAAGCCTGGCTGTGCATCCTGGGTGCAATGGTGTGACATCCCGCGTCTGTCTGTGAGTGATGATGTGACATCTCGGGTCCTCTCTATGACTGATGATGTGACATCTTGGGTCCTCTCTATGACTGGTGATGTGACATCTCAGGTCCTCTCTGTGAGTGATGATGTGACATCTTGGGCCAAGTTGTAACCAGTCTCCAGATCGGCATTGGCTGAGCCTCAGACTGTGGCTGGGATTGCCTAAGATGAGAGTTGTTGGCAGGGAAGATAGCCGCTATGAGACTGATGGAGCAAGAAAAACCCCAGAGAAAAAAATTTCCAGATGTTTTTCGTAAGAGACACTAAGGCATCCTTGAGAGACAAGGCCAGGGTCATAGACTAGGTTGCACAAACAGAACCCGGGTCTGCAGACTCCCAGTTCCAAGTCAAGAGAGTGGTGCAGGTGGCCGTGTCTCTGGCGACCTGCTCTGATGAGTGGCTGTGCCTGGTACTGAGTTCATTTGTTGTGATGGCTCTGAGTGTCTGAGAAGAGTTCTTGCCAGGCTCAAGGGACTGGAGACAGAAGCTGAAGGAGCCTGCCTGGTCAGCATTCAAGCCTGGCTGGGCTTTCCTTGGAAGTGAGGAGCTCCCTCCCAGGACTTACAGCCCTGGTCTGTATCACTTCCCTGCCAGGGAACGAGGCAACTTGGGCATTGATGTCTCTAGGTCACCTGCCTGCCAGAAGTGAAGCTGAGTCCTCTGTGGAGGAAGGGCACGTCATCCAGAGCCTCGAATGTGTGTCTTTATGCAGGGTGTTTGGCACACCCCAGCCACACCGCAATGGAGGGAGACCCAGAGAAAAGCCACACACAGCAGCAGGCCCAGAGGAGGTCCCCATCAGCCCCACCAGTGGAGTGCCCTCAGAGAGTGGCAATATGCATGACATCACAGGGAACCAGACAAATCAAAGGGAGGCTTCCATGATCCGGAAGCCTTCTTTTAGCTGATGTCAACCGAGGGTCCTCCTCATGCCAAGATGTCTGAGCAGCAGCGGGCCCCAGATGATATCTCAGATTCTCAAGAGTTCACTCCTGGTGAGACAGTCATGCAAGGGAATAATGAGAAAGTGAGACAGGAAGGGGGAAGTGTGATTTCCCCAGAAACCAAGGGTCAGGCTTGCAGACAGAGCCGTGAGCTCTTAAATCCCTCCGCTGCTCTCAGAGTGGAGTCCAGCTTCCTGGAGTTGTTATTCCTTGGTGCTCCTGGCAACAGGGGTTTAGTGGAGAGGTGGCAGCCAGGTGATTGTGGGTAAAGAGTGAGTATGTATATAAGAAATAATGATGCTTTTAAAAAATTGACCTTTTTCTTCTCAGAAAATGTGTCTTTCCTGTACACAGAGCTAACAAGCTGGATGGTGACGGGAGGGAAGGTCTTGTCCAGGGAGGTTGTGTGGTGTGAGAGTCCCAAGAGTGAGTTGGAATGAGAGACTGGAGAAGAGACTAAAGAGACCAAACCAACAAACACCGAAGCACTGCCTAGGGCAGTGGTTCTCAACCTGTGGGTCGAGGCCCCGTTAGGAGGGTCACATATCAGATATTTCTATTACGACTCAGGACAGTGGCAAAATTACAGTTATGATATGGCGGTGAAATAATCTTATTGGGAATCATTACAACATGAAGAAACTGTACTAAAAGATCACAGCATTAGGAGGGGTGAGAGCCACTCCCCCGGGGCAATGCATGTCCTGTTAGGATCAGCGTGGCCACGGCAGGCTGGAATGGAGACAAGGTTATGAAGGTCTGTGACTGCCAAGCAGGCAGATGGCAAAATGCTGGGCCTGAGGAAGCCGCTGTGTATTTCCGAGCAGACTGTACTAGGTTCTGAGAATTAGGTCCTGCAAACCGGTTCGTGTTGGTAGCGTGGTAGCGGGAGAGGCGGGAAAAGCCTAGCCAGTCATGAGGTGGGGGGAGGGGGGCGGGTGTCTAGTCTGTAGGAGGAGAGGGATGGAGACCACTAGCCAGGCTCAGGGAAGGCTCAGGTCAGGACAGAAGAGGAAGCAGGAGTTTCTGAGCAGGGAGAGTGCAAATAGCAAGCAGGACTTGATGCCATGCAGCCAAAGTGACACCATAGGATTTTGAAAGGAAACATCGAGAGCCTGTGCCGGGGGTCAGCAAACTTCCTGTGGACAGCCAGTCAGTAAAGTTACACCGTCAACTGTTGCGGCTCCCTCAGGGAGACAAGCACCGTGTTCAAGCTTAGTTGTGTAGTGGCGGTAGCAGTTGACCAGCCGCTGGGATAGCATGCCTCGTGATACTGAAGGGGAGAGGCACATTCCAGGTGTCTGAGGAGCTGACGTAAACCCCTTCACGGTAAGCTGCTTTTTGTCCAGGCATTTTATCGCAGCAACAGAAACAAAACTAAAAACAGACATGGAATTGCAGGTCCGAGTAGACATGTCCGCAATGCCCACTGATATGCAGGCCCACGCTATTTGAGGGACACCAGTCTAAATTGGTGGTGCCCATTCAGGGATGGACCTGTGTTAGTTCCCTTCTGTTGCTGTGATAAGACACTGACCAAAAGCAATGTGGCTTACGTTTCTAGGTCACAGTCTGCCGCTGAAGGAAGTCAGGGCAGGAATTGTGAAGAAACACTGTTTGCTGGCTGGCTCTCTCGCTCAGGCCCAGGGAATGGTGCCGCCCACAGTGGGCCCCCACCAGCATGCCCACAGGCCAGGTGACTGCAGGCTAACTGTGACAGAAGCTGAGGGGCACTAGCATGGAGAGTCGGTGAGGTAAGAGGGACCCACAGAAGACAGAGCTGAGGTGAAGAGACAAACAGAAAGCTGTCCTGTTGAAGTAAAGAGCAGATTGTACTATAAATATCAGCTTGTCAGCACAGAAGCCTGTGCCAAATGGTGCCAAGGGTGCGGGGGACTGAGACCAAGATGCACACCCATGGGTGTGATGTCATGGGTTGAATTTTGTCATCTTAACCCTGTGTACCTTAGAATATGACTTTATTTGAACAGATCTGTTATAGATATAGCCTGTGAGTTATGAGGAGCCATCCTAGAGTCGGGTGCGACCCTCATCTAATATGGCAGGTGTCCTCCTGTGAGGAGAAAAAGTGGACGTAGACACACACAGAGTGGAGAGAGCATGGGAACACTCGCAGGGAAGGTGGCCTGTATCCTAGGCCAAGAAAGCCAGGAGAGGCAAGGAAGGGTCTCCTTTGGGCCCTTGGAGGGAGCATCGTGGCCTACAGAACTGTCAGAGAAAAGACTCAGAGTGTTCTCAGCCATTCAGAGTGTGGGATTTGATTGTGACAGTCCCAGAAATGAGCAGGGCTTAGAAATCAAGATGGCTCAGTGGTTAGACATGTTCTGCCCTTCAGAGGACCTCAGTCTGGTTCCCAGACCCCACTCAGCCAGCTCACAACCACCTGCACCTCCTGTTCTGGGGGATCTGACCCCATCTTTTGGCCTTAATAGCACCCACATATACCTGCATACACACTGTCACACACATGCACATAGTTAAAAATAAAGTAAGTCCTATATAACCAAGATATTTCCTAACTAGGGAAGTGTCTTGTGCCAGACCAGATGGGAATAAAGATTGTGGCTTTGTGAGTTGGGCACAGATTGGTAATCATAGTTCCTATTTTCCCACATTGAATGTTTTTGCCTTCTAAAAATAAAATATAGAAATATGTTTACTGTAAAACCTTTTTAAAAAGTAAACCTGCTTTATAGTGGTACAATTTACACATAAATAAAACAGTGCAAAAGAATAATCTTAAAGGATAGTTTTAGATAGAAGAAGAAATGGGGGAATTTCAGGTTACAGAACTCCTTTCCTCAGAACAGTCTTTTTAAATCGCTAAGTGGGTCTCTGTGGCAAATGCTTCAGTGACTGCAGTGACTGTTCAGCTTACAGAAGCCATCGCTACTGTCCTCCCACACAAAGCTCAATGTCCACTAACTCCCACTCCTCGGCGCTTGGCAGCCTCCAAGCCTGCACATCCTGTGTACAGCCAAGCTTGACTCTCCAGGCACACACTCACAGTGACTACGGCTGCACATGTCTCAATTCAGTGCCAGTTAAAACCAAGAGACTCAGATTCCTCCCCCTCCCCCCAAGACATTTTTCAGTGTAAAGTTTAAGTGACTGCCACTGTGGACCTGGGATTGTCAGTGGCGTAGTTCTCCCAACTTCCCTCATCAGTGCCTCTGGCATTTCACTCCTACTTCTTTCACTGCCAGTGGCTTCCTAGGGTGCTACAAGCAGGGTTTTGTTTTGGTTTTTTGATGGGCATGTGAATGCATCTAGGAGACCAGCAGGGGGCGCTCTAGGACTGCTTGACCTCTGTTCTCTTGTTTGTGTTCATGCAGGCAAAAGATTAGTCAGGTTTTTCTTTGAAACCGAGCTCTTAAAAGAAAAAAATAAACAAATAAGAATAAAAATACTTAAAGTGAGCAAACTATTTCTCTAAAGCAGATTCATAGATACTTGATTGAAGGGCTCACCAGAAGCCTCTGTCATTATCTGGAATATGTGCAAACGCAGGGCCCTGAGCCCTACCCACTCTTGCTAGAGTGGAACTTTTGGCATTGGGGTTAGTGTCATGAATGTAGCTTTTCCTCAGAATCCTGCAAGATTCTGATGCTGCCGGCCTGGCTTGGAGCCCTGAATGGGCACTGCTAATTTAGACTGCTGTTCCTCAAACAGCGTGGGCCTGAGCATCATTGGGCATTGTGAAGATGTCTACTTGGACTTTCAAGTCAATGTCTGTTCTAGTTTCCTTTCTGTTGCTGTGATAAAATACCTGGACAAAAAGCAGCTTACAGGAGGCGTGGTTTGTTCATGCCAGTGTGCAGGCTATAGCCCCCCATTGTGGGGAAATCAGAGTAAAGAATTTGAAACAGCTGGCCATGTCACAGCCACAGCAGAGAGCATGCTTGGTCATTGCTTGCTGTGCCCAGCTTGATTCTCCACTCTCCTGCAGCTCAGAAGCACAGCCCCAACCACCCAGGAAATAGTGCTCCTCACAGTGAGCTAGGCTTTCCCACCTTGGTTAGCAGAGGGCAGTTTCCCACAGCCACACCCGTGGGTCTGCTCAGTGTAGACGGTCACTCACTGAGACTCTTCTAGATGACCCCGGGTTGTGTCAAGTTCACCAGGCTAGCCCCTTGCATGTGGCTCAGCCCTGCCTTTCTCCATGCAGACATTCTGCTCGCCAGCTTCTCCAGAACTCCGGTGCTACCCACCGCTCGGAAGTCACCTGAAGGCTGCCACATCTGGACCTGGCTTTAAGTGAGTTTTCATCCGAACATGCCACAGCCAGGGCCGACACCCTTCACACTTTTGTATTTCACCTCCGTAAGTGCGAGATGATCTTGTTTTGCCCATTTCTTACATCTTGACCTTCCTGTCTTTTCCAGTGTTCACTCTCTGCCTAACCCTGCAGTGTGGGTCCTCTCTCTGGCTTGCCCCATTCTCTGGGTTGATCGCCACTGTGATCTTGCCTTCAGCTGCCTAGGTGCTTCCCAGTCCCGAATCACAAGCCAGACTCCCCTTGACTCTCAGCTGTTACTGCACATGTCCACCAGGGTCTTCCTGGCTAGCAGCAGCTCAGGTCTGCCTCCGGCTCCCCTCTTCTCTGTGTGATCCTCCTCGGGCTTCTGTCATTCCATCGCACATGTGTGCCCTCGCTCTGAGCAGCTCTGTCATGCGTTCCGTCATTTCTGCCCTCTGCGGCAGCGGCCTTGCCGTCTCTGTGTGTTCGCTGTACTGCTTTGTTGTTTTGCCAAGGTGGTTTTGATCGCCTTCTCCACCAGTGGCTTCCTACTGTGTACAGTGTGGGAATTGGGCCTTTATTTGCTAGCCAGCATATGGTGTACTGCAGCCTCTGTGAAAACCACCACAGACCAGAGCAAACTCCACTGTAGGGACCCATTCTCTCCTTGATCCGTGGAGTCAGTCTAAGGGGAGGGAAGTACTGACAGAGATGAGAGGGGATGCTGGCACACGCCTGGTCCTCAGATGGTAGCCGGAGGTCTCCAGTCTTTGCCTTCATCTGTCCTAGACACCATCCTACGGTCTGTCTTTACCTGCCATCTGTTTCTGCCTTATCTCTACTTTATATGGCCTCACTAGAGCTAACTATATCTTCCAAGACTGTATTTCCAAACACTTTCAAACTCATAGTTTCTTGGGTTCCCCCCATTCTTTAACTTATTTATTTCATATCTTTTTGCCTTCATGTGTGTCTGTGTACCACATGTTTTGATTTGTTTTTTAAAGAAAATTTTATTTATCAATAATTTCATCTTATCAATCTGCCACTCCAGACCTAACTCCCTAAAAAATTTGAAAAGCAATTTGAGAAACACTAATAAACAAAATAAAACAAGAGTACTCATAGGCACAAAATGAATGATAAAGGTCACAAAGCTAGCAGTGTAAACCTGTTAAGCTCAGCACCAGGAGGCTGAGACAAGATGGACTCTCAATTCCTGGCTAGCCTGGGCTACACAGTGAGATCCTATGTCAGAAGACAAGACCAAAAGGAAAAGAACCCAGCTAGGCATGGTGGTGCACGCCTATAATCCCAGCACTCGGGAGGCAGAGGCAGGTGGATCACTGTGAGTTCCAGGCCAGCCTGGTCTACAAAGTGATTCCAGGACAGCCAGGGCTACACAGAGAAACCCTGTTTCGAAAAACCAAGAAGAAAAGGGAAAGAACCCGGGAACTGGTTCTTCTCGTGGTAATATTCGGGCCTATAGTCAGCCCTCGGGAAGTGGAGGTAAGCAGATCCGGGTTATCCTCTGCTACAATGTTGAGTTGATAACTAGCCTGGGATACCAGTGACCTCTGCGGGGTAGGATGTCAAAAGATTGGGAAACACAACCTCCAGCCTGTGGGGTGTGGCCCTGCAAGGTCTACAGGAAGCTCTGGTGGGAGACTCAGCTTCATCTGCCATCTGCCACACCCTTTCTGTCCCATGCCATCTCATCTGTCTTGGTTGAAGGTGTTGAAGCATTGACTCTGAGTCTCTGAGAAGCACCCAGCATTTTGATGAGTTTGGTGCAGCCGGGAGCTGGAAAGGGGGTCATGCTGTATGTTGGAGTGCCCCGATGGGGCTGTGAGAGTCAGCAGTTGTGCTCACAGCTGGTTCAGGACTCCGAGGGACTGATGGAAAGGGACAAACTTGTGTCTCCAGCTCAGTGGCCGGCAGCAGTGGGCCTCGTGGGAAGCACAGAAGCAGTGTCAACCCGGGCAGGCCACTGCACTTGGGCAAAGGGAGGGCTCATCTCCTTTTCCAAAGAATGCCGGATGAACCAAGTCTCAACTTGTTCCTCCTTCAAGGGTTGAGTCTGGTGGCCAGGACCTTTTGGGCCTTGATGTCAGGGTATGGCTCCATCTTGAAGTGTTTTTCCAGCTCCCAAAACTGTCCCCAACAGTACTGATCAAGGGGGCCCTGGGTATAGGAGGACAGGGAGCACAGAGATGCTCCCAACTTGTCTGTCGCTCACTTCAGGTGCAACGTTTTGACTTCTAATTGTTAAGCTATGTTATCTTTGGGAAGATGCTGCTGTTTGAACTGGTGGGGTAGGCTGGGTGGCGGGGCCAGCATCCTGTGCACTGCCTGGCACAGAGACCATGTCAGGAATGTTTCTGAATCCATGTCCTCATTCGCATTCAGTGCTGCAAGGCGGGTGGCATATTCTTGGGGAGCATTGTTTAGCTGCTTGCATGGGTCCTTGTCTTAAATGAAGGAAGAACAGGACCATGGGGGGAGGTTGTTCCAGGTCACCTCAGGCTCCTTCCATACAGAGGTCACGTAGCCATGACTCCTTTTAGGAACAACACAGATTTTAAAGTAGATAGGCTGAGAGTTGCAGTTGGAATGGCTACTTGGCTCTCCATGAAGGGTCTCACTGTTGGGAAGAGCACAGTCCTGGCAACTGGGACGTCGTACCAAGGGTACAATCAGAGCCTTGAGTGATGTGAACCCCAGACCTAGTGTGGAGCAGGCAGCGCTGGCAACAAAGCTTTCCCCTCATGCAGACACCTTGGCGAGTCTCCCCGTTCTTAATCTGGCAAAGGGTTGTGAAGGCTACAATTTAATGCTTTTTGGACTTGTATTTCGGTTGAATTGATTGGACTGCCTTCATGAAGCATGCAGAATGGTCCTTTTACTTCTGATGGGGGAGGGAGAGTTTAGGTCTAGGGAAAACCAGCAAACAAGGCATTGCTATAGCAATACCTGCAGAGGTAACCAGGGTACGAGCACATTTAGGAGAGCATTTTTCTAATTAGCAGTGAACTGTGCTCTGCTGTTTCCTGGGATAGATGCCACACTCCTTGGGTGTGTTAGACAGACTGTACACTTGCTACTTTAAGGGGAAATCTGAGGTAAATGCTGTTATTCAAATAACCTCAAAACAAACATGACTCATAAAAATATTTCACAAGTCTTGGTTGGGCTGTCTTGTCTGGCCTCAGTGGGAGAGGATGTAATTAGTCTTGATACAGCTTGATGTGCCAGGGTGCGTTGGTACCCACTGGGGGGGGGGCTCCCCTTCTCAGAGGAAAAAGGAAGGAAGGGAGGGGGGTATGGAAGTGGGACTGGGAAGAGAGGGAAGAGGTTGTAATCAGACTGTAAAGTGATTGATAAATAAATTAGTGGGGAAAAGGAAATATTTCTGCCACCTATGGTTCCCAGAGAAAGTGCTTCACGATCTCAGTGTTGCAAACAGCATGGCTTTCAGTTTCATCTGTCTAACAATAGATAAGGGTCGAATGAATATAGAGCAAGCAAGCCACAAGGCCGATCTTCCGTAGTCCTCCCCAGCTTCCGGCTGGACTGTGTTCCAGGTACGCTTTACTCTTGTGACATCGAGTCCCATCCAGCCTGCTCCGTGTATCCGCCTTTCCTGGTGTCTCACTGTAGTTTTGTTACTGTGGTGAGGCTTCCCTGCACACAACACTGTCCTGTAGAGTGATGGTAGTCTGTTCCAGCTGTGAGAGCCCCCTCCCTCCCTCCCTCCCTCCACATCCTGTAGGTTTTAGGTGCTTTATGGGATAATACCAGACCACTGAAGCCAGAATTTTTCATAATGTTCCTTTGGCATTTTCCCAAACCCCAAAGAAGAAGAAAACAAAACAAAAAACAAAAACAACAACAACAAAAAACTAGAGCTTGAAAGCAGAACAAATGAAAGGAAACAAAACAAACAAAAAACAAAAAACCCAAAACCAGCAAAGGCTGCTGTGACATTTACCCTTTCCTCAACTGGGGCTCTGATGAGGACTCTTTCTGTAGGATGGGGCATGTAGTTATCATCTTCCTTCTTTCGTGATTAGAAGGAAGCACTATTTGCTCCATGCTGTCACCAGTTCCTTCAGTTAATGTCTACCGAATGAAAAGGTGCCAACTCTGGGTCAGACAGCAATAAAAGCTGTCATCGGCAGGCCGCAAGCTGGTGGCCACAGTCATGTCTTCCTGAGATGAGGGCAAGAGCAGCTCGGCAGAGTCAGGGCAGCTTCCGAGCAAGCTGGCGGCCGGCGGCTTGTTCTTGCGGCTCTGACAGGGCGTGCTGACCACCACTCTGCCTTTTGCTTTTCAGTTCTTCCCCTACATCCTCCTGCTGTTCGCCATCCTCCTGTACCTGCCCCCGCTCTTCTGGCGCTTCGCAGCGGCTCCACACCTCTGCTCAGACCTGAAGTTTATCATGGAAGAGCTCGACAAAGTCTACAACCGGGCCATCAAGGCTGCCAAGAGCGCTCGGGACTTGGACCTGAGGGACGGGCCTGGACCCCCGGGAGTGAATGAGAATGTGGGGCAAAGGTAACAGCCCCGGAGGCCTGTCCATGGCCACCCTAGGGTCACCTCCCTGCCCTTTCTCCTGCTGTGCTGGCCCAAGGTGCTGACTGCCAAGAGTGAGAAGGGGGTAGGTAGGGTATCTACCACCAACTGACAGGGGACCCCCGCTGTCCTGAGACCCCACTGTCCTCAGGTCAGTGTTCCTCCCCCTGTCCAGTCTCATCCTTTGAAAAGCAGTTCTCATGGAGTGACAGGTCAACAGTCTCATTTGTAGCTTGCTTACTTTGATCTCCGAACTGGGGAATCCCAGAGGACCCTGAGGCTGCCAAGCATATAGAAAGGAAGAGAGAGGTAGACCCCATAGGCGGAGGCCCTGCCCTCTCATATTCCTCTCCTGCCTCTGTCATTGCTGGTAGTAACAATAATGCCAATAGGTGTCTTGTTTCCAAGAATACCAGCTCTATTTCTGTCTTGGGGTTTCTGTTGCTGTGATTAAACATCATGGCCAACAGCAACTTGAAGGGGAAAGGATTTGTTTGGGTTTTTTTTTTTTTCTTTTCAACATTACAGTTTGTTATTGAAGGAAATCAGGGCAGGAACCCAAGCAGGGCAGGAACCTCAAGGCAGGAACTGAAGCTCAAGCCCCGGGGCGCGCTGCTTATTGGTTTGCTCTTACACGGTGCTTCAGCCTGCTTTTTACAGCACCCTGATCACCAGGCCAGGAGTGGACCTGCACAGTGACCTGGGCCTTGCACACCAGTCATCAGTCAAGAAAATGCCACACAGGCTCATCCACGGGCCAGTCTGGTAGGGAGCCTTTTCTCAATCAAGGTTCCCTCGTAAAATAACTCTAGCTTGTGTCAAGTTGACATACAACTAGCCATCCTAATTTCAGGCATTGTGTTTGAGTGCATCACTGTTAACTAAATGCATTTATTTGCCCCTTTTTACATTCTTTTATTTCTAGATAATAGATTAACACTATATTGTAGTCTCTTGTGGGAGAGCCAGGAACCCAAACTGTGCCCTTTGGATCCACTGAGTGTCCTCACCCCTCCCTGGTAGAAGCATGTTCCTGTAGAGGCCTGACTTTGGTTCCCAACATCCACATGTTGGCTTACAGTTGTCTGCAACTACAGTTCCAAGGGATCTAATACCCTCTTCTGGCTCCTGAGGGCACTGCACACATGCTGGCAAAGTACTTATATAAAAATTAAAGTGTTTAAAATGTTAAAAGGAAAAAGGTATTAAAACATGGTTTTATTCCCTAGCACTGGAATACAGTGAGAGGCAGTGTGCTTGAAGCTCTCTGTGTGACTGCCAGGATCTGAATTATTTTCATTTCTTTGTTTTTCAGTCTATGGGAAATATCTGAAAGCCACTTCAAGTACCCAATCGTGGAGCAGTACTTGAAAACAAAGAAGAACTCAAGTCATTTAATTGTGAAATATATTAGCTGCCGGCTGGTGACGTTCGTGGTCATACTGCTGGCGTGCGTCTACCTGAGCTATTACTTCAGTCTCTCCTCGCTCTCGGACGAGTTTCTGTGCAGCATCAAGTCGGGCGTCCTGAGAAACGACACCACCATCCCCAACCACTTCCAGTGCAAGCTGATCGCTGTGGGCATCTTCCAGCTGCTCAGCTTCATCAACCTTATGGTGTACGCTCTGCTGGCTCCCGTGGTCGTCTACACGCTCTTTGTCCCCTTCCGGCAGAAGACGGACGTTCTCAAAGTGTACGAAATCCTGCCCACCTTCGATGTTCTACACTTCAAGTCGGAAGGCTACAACGACCTGAGCCTCTACAACCTCTTTCTGGAAGAGAACATAAGCGAGCTCAAGTCCTACAAGTGTCTCAAGGTGCTGGAGAACATTAAAAGCAACGGGCAGGGCATCGACCCCATGCTGCTCCTCACCAACCTGGGCATGATTAAGATGGACGTCATCGATGGAAAAGTTTCCATGTCCTTAGAGACCAAGGAAGAGGACCCGGCGGGCCAGACAGCCGCCTTCAAAGGTAGGCTTGGCTCTCTGGGCAGGCACACCTGCCTGTCACATGAACTATCACCCTAGTGTTGTCCTGGGGGAGCCCGAGACTACAAGAGTGTGGAAACAAGTGGGTGCTGTGCCGAGGAGGAGGACTCTGTGCTTTTTTCCCTCTCTTCCTCTCAGCCTCCTCTGGTCGTTCTTGCTCCATGTCTAGTTTGCTGTCTCGTGCCCCACTGCTGTCGTTTCTAGCACTCCTCTCGTCTTTGTCGTATCTCCCTGTCTGTGCCTCTCATCTCTGTTCTTTGGCTTCCCTCTTTTTAGTTTCTGCTACTTATCCTTTGATAATTTCATACGTGTTTACTATGTATCGAGATCATAAGCCAGCTTCCTCCATATCTGTGTATGATGTGTACGCCCAGAACATCCCACGCTGGCCTTCCCGTTCTTTTTTATTTTGTTGTGACTCACTGTGTTCAGTTAGTGCTGCCTGCCGGGATGCTGACTGATCATGCCGGCTTTGTCTTGTGCAGCTGACCATGGCTGCGGTGAGTTTATGACTGATCGGAAGCCAGCCTTTTACATACACACACACACACACACATACACACACCCGACTCCCCTTGCTGTTAGCATTGTTTCCTCTTCGTGGACAGTCCCTGAGCCTTGAGTTAGGGGCTGGGGGTTAGTATAGGTGTCCCGTTTAGGGCTGAGCCCTCAGCACTTTAGCCAGGTCAGAGTCTCTGAATGGCTGCTGTCCACTACGAAGGGGGGTTCTCTGGCCAAGGCTGAGGCCAACACTGGCCTGTGAGTATAAACACAAATATTTAGAAGGGAGTTTGACAACATGTCCATTTAGCAAAATAACAGCAGTAGGTTGTCCTCTGGAATCCAGGAGCTCCTGAGCTGTGGGCTTTAGACCGGGCTTACTGTGCAGGTGTCGGTTCCCTCGTGTGGTGCAGACCCCGTATATAAGAAAGAGAGTGGTTGGCTGCTCCCCAAGCCACTGTTTGACTTTTAAGACTTCAGACTAAGGATCAGACATGGGAAGACAGTGTGTCTGAGACGCCCTCCTCACAGCCAGCGTCCCTGCTGTTCATCCCTCCCTTCTAAACAATGGCTTTCATTTGGCAGATTTGGACCTGAGCAGTGAGACCACCACACGCAGTGAAGAGAAGAACTCTCGCCAGAGACTTCTGAATTCATCGTGCTAAGGCGTCACTTGTGGATGCCAAGCCTGTGTCTTCTGTGGTGACGTACCCCTGTTGGAGCCGTAGCTGGTTGGCAGTAGCTGTTTCTGGTGTCGATGTGGTGTGTGTCCTCCCTGTCTCTGATAATGGCCAACGGCGTCATGGAAGGATGGACTCAGAATGTCTCACAAGACAAAATATGGGAATGAGTGAGTGGGCTTAGTCTAAGTCCTCACTGAAGGGCTGTTCTGTTAAGGGCACAGAGCCTTCTAGAGCTTCAGAGAAGTACCAGTCTGGCCTAACAGTGTTGTAACACATGAGCTTCGAGATCGAGAGAGCGAGCACTTTGGGGACACTTTATTTTGTGAGATAATAATAAACGTGACAGGATATAATTATTAATACCCTCTGTGTGCCCTTACTGACTGCTGACCAAGGAAGGCATTCACTGGCCTACCAGCGAAGCTGGCCTGTGTGTGGCAGTGTCCTGAATTGGGTGTGACCTGGTGTCTCAGCTCTTGTACACGCAAGCTCTGCTGTCACAGCCTCTGCTAATTGTTGGCCTCTAACCACGGCTTGGTGCCCTTTGCCCTCTGCCAGGACAGCAGGCTGAGGCAGTGCCAACTGAATCCAGCCAAGGAGGCAGAGTCTGAAGTATGTCAGCTCATCTCACGGTGGCCTCGGAAGGAAGGCTTCAGTGGGAGCCCTGAGTTGAGAGGTTATTCACAGATGCTGTGAAGACATCTTAGGCACATTAAGAGAACACAGTGAGAGGCACTTTGCCCAGTGTGAGCAGAGCACGGAGCTGACACAACAGTGACCTCTGCCATTCCTTTGGAGGCAGATTAAATTTAAGCCCAACTTTTTAAATTGCACATTAATTTATTTAATGGAGGCCATTTGCAAAGAACATTCTAGCATTGATAAGAATTGCAGAATAAATTGTACACATGGGTGGTTAGAACAGATACAAATATTGCTTTAGAAGCATTTTTGTTTTGTTTTTGTGACATGATCTCCCGTTAAAGCTCAGCCTGCCCTCAGAATGGCATCAGTCCCCCTCAGCCTCCCAAGTGTCGGGATTACAGGTGTGAGCCACGAGCTTGACTTTATAAACTTGTGTACTGACTTAGAACTCACTAAAACCTGGTCCCATTCTGACCACATGAACATGTTATATTTCACACTTTATATGAAAGCTCTTTAGTCTCTTGTGTCTTCTTTAGCATGTTGTTTAAATGAAAGTCCTCAGGAACCTCCTGGTTTACTTTTGGCCAAATTTAGGGACAACTGTTTACATATTCTAATTACCTTTTGGTGATAAGTCAGAAGTCACATGGGTGGCTCTCTGCCCTTGGGAATGTGCAGGAAAGCGGTTTTGCTTGTATTTCATGGTGTTTCTAAATGGGAAAGCTCATCTGAGGGTCAACAGTGCACTGGGTGCTTTGCAGGGTGCTGTTCCATGTTCCTTCCTGTTGCGTTATGGTATGGCTGAGAAACGGTAACTAAGGAACTGATTCTCTATAGTTTTACATTGCCATGTCTGAGGCAATCCATTACAATTCTCTAGCGTGTGTATGTTTTTTAACTTTGAAATGACCTTTAAAATACTGTTCTAGCATATGTTTTTTTTTTTTCCCCAAAAAAGTTTCATCTTTCTTGTAGCATACTCCTAACATGCACTTTGAGGTAGTAAAAAGCCATATTTTATTTTAGAAGATCAGGAGCTACCTGAGTCTAATCATGTGTAATCCTTTGGTCAGAATGTGTGCTTGGGGCCCTCCCATTCTCACCCTGAGCTCCAAGACGATCCCATGGCATCCCAGGCATCCCATGGCATCCCACGGCATCCCAGGCATTACACTTGGTACTGGCTGTGGCTTATCTGAGCAGGCGGGCCCTAGACTGAGGGCATCAGAGCCTAGCAACACCCAGCAAAGGCAGGTGGGCACTAAGAGAAGATAGAATACCTACAAGAAAGACCCTTCCAGAAAGCAGAAAACCCCTGGGGTGTTGGGAAGAGCCATGTTGCATGGTCCTATCTCTCCCTCTTCTCCCTCACCCCTTCCCCCCCACCCATTCCCTGTCCCAAGTTCCATAGCAGGTGGCTTATGGAGTCTGCTCCAGCCATAAACCCTCTCTAGAGAGGGTGGAGTTTAGGTAACGCAGTACCTGCGGCTTTGAGCAGCTGCGCTTAGATGGCTTCTCTGCTTCCCTCCCAAGACGTAGGGAGAAGCCTGCGGGGTACACGGTGTGCAGCTGAGTTTATAGCTCCAAGGTGCTGGTATACAGATGCCCAGTGGGACGTTTTGGGGCCTGCAGATGAGCCCTTCCCTCTGCTGACCTGCTGGCTTGGAGCACTTGTCTAGAGATGAGAGGAATGCTATTGTAAGGACCTCCTCCTTTTAGCACAGACACACGCAGATCCTAAGCGACCACTCTGGGATTGCTCACCCTGTTTCCAGCTTTGGTGAATGACTGTTTCCCTTGTGCACTACTGGCACTCCCAAGCCAGCTCTACACAGGAGTGTGGCCTAGCACAGAACATTCTAGAAGCAGTGTTCTGGCACATTTGCAGTTTTACCAAGGGCCACTTAGAGGCCTACAGTATAGAGGCCCTTCAGCTCCGCCTGGGGCTATTTTTAAAGCCACAGAGACACATTTTGTTGAAGTTTGCCCTTGCCAAAGAGCAAGCCCCACACTGAGCAGAGTGTACCTTGCCCTTGAGAAAGCTGCTGCCGTCTGCCCGAGACTTGGCTGTAATTTACTTAACTGAGAGAAGGCTGCTTTTTTTGTTACTTGTCTTCATTTTCTCTAGGGTCAGGCTCAGGGAGGTAGGTGGCCAGCCTCCCATCCGGAGTGAATAGGCAACCAGCATTGATGTTGTTTTCCCTGACGTCATCATGAGGCTAATACCTTCCTATCTGCTTCCCTGTTCTGTGTCTCTGGGGTGTGCAGAAGACGGGCACAGCATACCACTTACAGAATATTACCCAACTTCCCAGTGGCACCATTAGGAGCTAGACACTCCGACTCCTTGGGTGGGTCTAGTTTGCATGTATGTTTTAGCAGGTGTAAACATCTTTCCCTCCCAAGACCTCGCCCCCATGGCTTTTTTCCTGTGAAAGACAGATGGCTGCACTTTTCAGACCACACACTCTGCTCGGTTTAATCCGAATGTGTCAGAGCAGCACAGGGGGATCTGCAAAGGTCAGGAGTTTTGATTCAACACTGTGTCACCAACTCTCAATCAGCAGCCCAGACGCACCAGGCACTCTGTAAACACGTGTTGAGTGGGCAATCAAGGCAGACAGCAGGGAGTCCTAGTTTGTTGGCATTTAGGATCCGATTTAAAAGGCACGTGGTCGTCCACTGGAGCGAGGGTGGTAGGAAGGCTTGTCCCACCGGCCAGTAGAAGGGAGTAGTGCTGGTGCAGCCAGCCTGTCCCCATGAGCACTGCGACTCTTAGCTTTTGGTGTCAAATGAGTCATGATCACTTTCCAAGTGCAGCGTAAGTTCAAGGTTGTCTTTCAGTGACTAGGGAAGTGGGAGTTTTAAGGTCCTGGTCTCAGCAATGCAGAATAAACCTCTTAAAGCAGCTGTGATTAAAATGTGCAATTACCAATTAATGTTTTGTCAGCGGGCACTGAGAGAGGAGCCGCTCCTTTGGGGGCAGTCATTGGCATTTTGTCCTTATTTCTCACAAGAACAGCAAAAAAAACGCTTTTAGAAGATTGGCAAAGACACTATTGTGTCAAATGTGGAACATACTAGGTGCTAATTCCAAGTTGGTTTTCCTGTCTGAATTAAATTAGACATATTGTATCTCTGGGTCTCTTTTTAGCTGTGTGCCGTACATTGTCACTGAAGCATGCAGTTTTTAATCAGTAATTGTTCTTTGGTTCCTGAAAGGTACAAAGTTTCTTATGCCTTAAGTTACTTTTTCCTTGCTCAACCATAGGAGAAAAGTAGGAATCTGCCGTGTGACAAGTGTTGCGTGGAAAAACAGCCACAAACAGCTCCACTTTATAACAGGTTGGCCTTTTAAAAACACCATAATTGCAGTTTGGTGGCTTTCAGTTCAGTGCTATTCTGTGTATAAGTTAAATTTCTCTCTTTTTTTTCTTCTTTTGTTTTTGTTTTGGTGGTGTTGGTGTGTGTGTGTGTGTGTGTGTGTGTGTTGTTTTGAGACAAGGTTTCTCTGTGTAATCCTGGCTATTCTGGAAGTTACTCTGTAGACCAGGCTGGTCTCAGGATGCATCTGTCCCTGCCTTGCTAGTGCTGGGATTAAAGGCATGGGCCACTATGCCCAGCTAAGTTAAATTTCTGATGCTTAAATTTTCCTGAAACCTTTTAAAAAATATGTATGTTGTTTTTTCTGTGTCATTTGCTAAAAATACTGAGCCAATGAAGAACCACTATAAACATTAAGTCCTTCCGTAGTTTCATTCCACAAAGTACAGAATACGAGAACAAATGATGGTATCAGGAAACCATCTTGGAAAGAACCCGTCTGAAAGCTTACCATGCTGCCGAACTTGGTGCTTCCGTGGGAGGTGCTCGGCCACACCATCCTGACATCCATCTAAACAGGCTGCTGTGTCTGCAGACAACAGCGAATGGTGCTTTAGTTCTGTGCTATGATGTTTCCCTAAATAAACCTTTTCTAAGTG
The DNA here is from genome assembly GCF_903995435.1 of Acomys russatus. Taxonomy (NCBI): domain Eukaryota; kingdom Metazoa; phylum Chordata; class Mammalia; order Rodentia; family Muridae; genus Acomys; species Acomys russatus. Next base: position 10,577,870 of record NC_067150.1, on the reverse strand, counting down.
ATGAAGGGTGCCGTGGTCTTTCTCGACTTCTTTAGGAGTGGTGGAGGATGAGTCTTGAAAATGCCTTGAGGCTCCTCCCTGTCTGGTGATGCGTGGGGTTCGGGAGCTTCCAGGGTGCTTGTCAACATCCATCTGGCAGTAAGTGAAGGAAGGCCTTGATGAGAGGCCCACAGGCTTGTGTGGTCTGGTTGAGAGCTGTTTGGGCTGTGCGCAGATGGACATGAGGCGAGCGGCTCACCGCTGCGCAAGAGAACAGCACTTCCACAATAGAAATTAATACACTTCGCAGGTTTAATAAACCACAGCATGCGGAGTCTTAGTAGAGTTCCCAGCAAGTACTAAGCAACGGCTTCCAGGTCCCCAGCCAGGATCCAGATCGTGTGCCGTCACTCTCTCTGGCCCGTAACAGATAAGTGCGAGCTCAACAGCCCAGCGCACCGTTGCTTACCTTGCAGCTTTCTGTACCAGGAGTTTGGACAGAGCTTAGCCAGGTCCTCAGCTCAGGGTCTCACAGCATGCGTGCAGTCAATATGAGGAGACAGGTGGTATTCTATGGCAGCTGAGCTGGAGGACCTGCTATCTAGACCCTAGCCAGCTCTACCACCTGCTCATCTCTTCAAGCTACGGCTCAGGCCCTCCCTCCTATCTGAGGTAGCCACGTGTGCCGTTCCTTAATGGCCTTTCAGCTTTGGTCCTAGTCCAATGGCCTTACTTACCTGACCACTGCGAAGCCTCAGATCGCCAGGTGTGGAGTGGACCATGGATCAGAAGTGAACTCTTCCCTGGGCCAATCTCTTGTCTCTACTACACTTCTGTTTTGCCCAGTTTAAGGCAGCCAGGTACACACCCTCATCCCCGATCCCGTCCTCCACAGAAGGATCGAGAACCTAACCAACCCAGAGCCTTTCTGAAACACTCCTCAGTATGGTTCCTTGCTCGTAGTGCCTCCCATTCACGCTTGTGCTCACTGACCCGTGCAGCCAGTCCCCTGCCTCGACGCAACAGGCAGGAGAAGGAATCCAGCTGATCACAGTTCATCTGCAAATGGGAAACAGGATTGGGAGAGGGGTGAGCCTATGTGGCTGTAGTGATGTGCTTCCTCCAGTAAAGACCCGCTTCCCCAAAGTCACTTACATGACCTCCCTAAACACCGCTGCGGGCCAGGGGCCACGTGTTCAGAAGGAGCCTATGTGGGCTAGTCAGCAGAGAACCATGTGTTCAAAAGGAGGCTATAGGGGACAGCTCTCAACCACAGCAGGCGGAAGTGCTGGACGCCTGCTCTCAGTATTCATCCATCCAAGAAAAAGGTTTCCCCTTTGAAGTCCCCTTCCTGTCATCCAGGGGCCTAGCTGGGTTGGTGGCTGCTGACTTGGGCACAGGGCTCTGGGCTTTTCCAGATGAAAATTGAGTTATAGCAGCTAAACTGTAGAATTGAAAATTTAATGAGTGTTCACATTCTGTTTCTTATGCCCCCCACCCCAAAACACACATGCTCTGGCAGGCCTTTCCTGAAAGCAAAGCAGAGTAACAGTGGATGGTGTTTCTTTGTGTAGTGGAGGAGATGGGGCAGGTAGGCCCCTCGGGGAAAGGAGGAGGCAGGCCTGTCAGCAAGGACAATCAAAGCGTCCCTTTCAAATGCCAATTTCTAAAGTTTTCCACGTGCCTTTTCTCAGACACACACTCATAAAAGAAATGAAACAAGAGGAACTAAAGTGCTGTCAAAAAATCACTTAGAAGCCCCCAGAATGAAATCTGCATTTCCTCTAAGTGGAGATGGTTGTACAGAACTGTAGCTTCCATGGAAACTTCAGGAGCATAAAAGGAAATGTTCTAACTATAATTTCAGAGGTAAGGAGGCTCAGAGATTTTAGCATTCATCACGTTTGTTCTTTCTGAATATGAGAAGTGCCTGTTATAAAGGAGACATCGCTCAGTACAGAGGCCCTTGAGGCCCTTCCCCGTCATCTAAGCACTTTATAAATACCACCGCCCCTCGAGAGAAAAAGTTTCATTTCAGAAAAAAGAAATTGCCCAAATCTCTGATTGCTGCTGCAGCAAAAAGAAGCGGGGGGGGGGGGGGGGGGGGGGGGGGGGGGGGGAGGAAAGGGAAAAAAAAAGTAAGCTACAAGCATAAAATCAGGTTTGGACAACTTGTCCAATGGGATATAATGGAAGACGTGTATGCAATTTTCATGTCTTTTTTATTATTTAATCCAGAATTGAAATAGGCAAAATGAATGTTAGCCATCATCCTGACCAACTTAATAGACCAGGATATTAGCTCAACATAACATTTCAGTATAAAATGTGCTGAGGTGTTTTACATCTTTTGGACCAAAAAAAAAATTTTTTTTTAAGTTTGACAAATTATTTGCCTGCAGTGAATCCGGTTTGAGACTGGCCTCATTTAAAGCACTCTGTGGCCACGGGTGTCGTCAGTAGCTGTTCTGTTGACGGAACTGTTGAATCTCATTCCCCATCTTTGACCATTAAAGCAGGATAGGCATCATCCAGGGACTCCGCGAAGGGTCAGAAGCCATGGAAACGGGATTTTGCAGCGAAGTATTGAGCCCAGTCCCAAATACAGTATCTGTGAGTGAATGAGATACCCAAGACCTAGGGTAGGCTCAGGAGTGGGATGTGCAAAACAAGGAGGGTGACGCCGCCATAGGATTCTAGCTGAAGACGGGCATCAGACATTGCTGGTAAGAGGCAGAAGGTGGGGGGGGGGGGGGGAGGTCTTGGTCTGATGCGGAAAGTGGTCAGTTACCATGGAGGGTTCTTGCTAAAACTAGACTTGACAGTATTGACCAAAGGGCCCAAGGGAAGCTCGGCAGGCTGACTGGCCAAGGGAAGAATCTTCATCAGCTACGTCACACGCAGGCCACAAGCTAAAGGGAGGCTGGAGGAAGCAGAGAGAGAAAGGCAAGCTTTATCCCTGCTGAGGGCCAGCCACAGGCTGGTCATTCTCCTTCAGCTGGGCAGAGGCAATAAGAGCACTTGAAGCAGAATAAGGTAAGAACCAATTAATAGATCACTGATCGCTTGATTCATCTAGCGATTTCCTCGAAGCACTGCTTGTGCTGCCTGTCTGCCCGGAAGGACTCCACCTGCTACCTCTGAAACAGACTGGCCTGGAGAAATAGCTGGAACAATGGGTCGCTGTCCTTAACCTGCCGCTGGCTGCCCCACTGTGAGGTTTTAGAGGAAAAAATGAGAATACAAAGTGAAACCTAGGATTAAAGCCTGTCAGGAGCTGTCCTGGCTTCGGTCCACCGGTGACGTCTCTCTTCCACTCTCACTGGTGGTGGAAAGATCCTCACAACACACCACTGCAGAGTCCTTTTCAGGGAAGCCCCCTGCTAGACCCCGGCACCCACCGCATGGCCTCCCCTGGCCGGCTCAGGCAGTGAAGGATAAGGGCACTTTGGGAGAGGGCGCTGAGGCTGAAGCCGGACACCATTCTGGAGATTTCTTTCCACTCCCGGATCACTGTACTGTGGTGGAGAGGAGTTCCTGAGTTTGGAGTCAGAAACATGCATCAAACCTTCGTTTTCTTTTCAGAGTGGCGTGGCACTATGTGACCTCAGCAATCCTTGGTCTCTTAGCTGTAGGATAGAGTCGTTCCTCATTGGCTTTTGATGTACTTCAACTGTGAAGATAATTACGAACATACCGAAAGCTGGAAGAAAAAGCAAAATAAACAGAACAGCAAAGAACGAGAAAAGGTTGGAGCTGTGCTGCACCTAGCTTTCCGCAGGGGTGGCCTCTTACATAATGATATCGCTGTATCAAAACAGGAAATACCAACCCGTTGATCCATTCCTCACTACAGACTGCTTTAGGATTTGACCAGTCTTGGGGGGGGGGGGGCACATTTACATGCACGTGTGTGCACATGCGTGTGCCTGCGTGTGACTTCCAATAGAAATAAAGAATCATTGGTGGCCACGGAGAGACTCTTCCGCTCTACTGCTTGCGTAGTCATGCCCGACCCCACCCCAGGTGAGCATCAATCGCTTCTGCAGCCCCATCACTCTCATTTGGAGGAGGAACCAAAGGCTTTAGCTCGTTGAGACAACTTCCAATCAGCGTAATAATGCCCTGAGGCCCCTCAAAGTGCTGGCTGGTGGCTTCTTTTGTTGCTGAGCATTATTCCAAGCAGACTTCTTGTGAGCCTCCCACGGAGGACACAAAGACTCCACAGGCACAGTGCTCCGGGTGTAGCAAGTCTCCTTTCCTGGCAGCAGGTTCTGGGCTGTGGCTGAATATAAAGACTGGCTTGAGAGGAAGGCTCCAGAGCCTGTTTATTCCTTCTCTCTTCCCTACTAAACAGTTGGTGAGACCTTAGATGGTACCACCTCCCGCTTTCAGAGCCAAGGACAATAAGCCCAGAGAGGCGAGCAGGCCAGGAAGAGACCCTACATGCCTGCTCCTGTCTCAGATCTTTCTACTATCCTTCCCTGCTTCTGCGCCTGTGGTCAATGCCAGCTGGTAAATCTCCCTCATGGCCTCCAGCTAGACTGCAGAGCATCTTGATGGGACGCTGACCCCTTCCGTGAGTTACCCAGGAAGGAGCACTGGCTGAGTTGGCGTGGAAAGGTGAGTGTGTGGCTTCTAGACACCAAGATCTCATGAGGAAAAGCCTCCAGTACTTTAAACTCTGTCCAAAGATGAGACTAGCATTCATTTTATGGATTTTTCAACCCCACGTCCTCCAATGGTGAGGAAGTAAGGAAGCCAGAGAGATGTCTCAGTCCCAGAAGCCTGGCCACCTGAGTTCATTCCTAGGAATCCATGCGAAAAGCTAGCTCTGGTGGCATGAATATGTGATCCCAGCACTCCTAGGGCAAGATGGGATACAAGAGATACAAGATGGGGTACAAGAGATACAAGATGGGGTACAACTAGCAGGGAGCATGCAACATGGACACAGAACACGAGAGACCCTACCTCCAGACAGAAGGAAAGAGCTGACTTCCGAAAGGTATGAGTGTTGTGGTGTGTGAAGGACTCAGGTAATTGCACAAATGTAACTCCATCTCCTCATGACTAGGCCAGAGTTTCTGTCATTCAGAGTTTTGTAAACAAATTCCTAGAAAAGCCATAGCCCTTGGGCAACCAATTAGGGATGGCAGGACACCTGACTGAGGAATATAAGGTTGCTTAGCTACCAGTTTGAAGATCCCCTAACTCTTGACCAGAGTCACATAGCCTCAAGAACACCTACCAGTTTGGGCCAGTTTGAACCAGTTCAGAGAGCCCTCTAGCCCCAGACCAGAGCCCTAACCAATCCCAGACGGTCTCACAACCTTGCTCCTGATCTGTGTCAATAGAAGTAAAAATTACCTAACCCACCTTGGAACTTCCTTTGATTATGTATTAAAAAAAAAAAATCCTGCTTGCTTAACTTGGGGTCTTTCGACATCTTGCTTTGCATAGTCAAGGACCCCAGTGCACTGGATCTCTGCAGAATAAAGGCTCTTTGCTTTTGCATATGACTTCAGACTCCTGATGGTCTTTGGTGGTCTCTAGATCTGGGCATAACAGTGTACACGCATGCGTACACTGTTTTCCCCCTCTAAATGAAAGCCAAGGGAGGGAAATGCTTGGTTCTTATCTACAATTACAGTGAGGGGTAGTTTTTCGAGGGAGCAGTTTGAACAGAACCTTTACCTCTTTTTTTCCCCCGGACAGAGAAAAGAAAGGAAGCTGGCATTTCCCTTTTCCTTGGTACTGATGTGCCAGGCATCTAAACATACATAGCAGGTCTCCTAGTCCTCCCTATCCAGTAAGCGTGCTCCCTTCATTTTTAGTGAAGCATCATAGGGATATGTTCTCATAATAGACTGCCAGTGGCTGCTGGGTGACATGGCTCCTGATTCTCCTAGGCTTCAGTTTCTTACTGGGTCTCACAAGAATCAAGAGTATTATTGAGAATTAAAGTAGATTAGACAAAGGCATTAAGCCCAGAGCCAGCATTCACCAAGCGCTCAGGGGCTGTTGTGTAAAGTAGAAGAGCCCAAGTCATGGGAACACAATGGAAAATTTATCAAGTAGGGGCAGAAAAAGGAAACTCAGTTTGGGTTTCGACACTAGGAAATATGGTTTAGGGTTGTCTCTCCAACACCTGAGTTGGCCTTGAGAATCACGATGTCTCTCTGTTTTTCAGGGTTGTTGCACAGGTGCAGTGGAATGCTGCAGCTGATGCTTAGTGAGAGCTCAACAGTTAGGAGCTATTCGTATAGTTATTTATAGATAGGGCTCCATGTAGTCTAGCTTGGTTTCGAACTTGCTATGCAGCTAAAGATGACCTTGAACTTCTGATTGCCCTGCCTCCACCTTTAAACACTGGGACTACTGGCACAGAGCGCAATGCTGGGTTCATGCAATGCTGGGCCACAGATTTAGGATATTGTACATGCTGGACAAGTGCTGTACAAACCTGCAGCCCCAGAGAGTAACTTCTGTCTACCTCAGAAATAACTGTAAAGGTAAAGGAAGACATTTGAAATTTCTAGGGTGGGAAGAGGCCTGGAAGGGGCACTGGCTGAGAGAGACAAGACTTTCTCTACTCCAGAGAAGCCCACAGGCCTGCCTCTCTCAGGGCTTTATCTCCTGGCCCTGCACCAGTGGAAGCAGAGATTGGGCAGATGCGTGAGGGTGGTGTGGGTACTGTCAAAGCGACCCAGGAATATTCTTGAGTCAGAGAACCCCAGAGAACAAACCAGATGGGCAAGAACCTCCCCCAGCCTGAGATGGAGGCGGGAGGAGCTGGGGGAGGGAAAGGCCGTGCTCTGGGCCTTGTACAATGCTGCCTGGATAATGCAGAGACCCTGCTCCCGGCCTGTATCATGCAGGGAGCCAGGACCAGGGCCCCTTGGCATCCTTCCCTGCCAGGTGTCTTGGCCAGGTGGTGGGAGATGTTCTCACTTCTTTATTTTTAATTTAGAAGAACAGAGGCAAACATGGCATAGTTACTCCAAAAATAAAACGTCCTTTAAAAGTGAAACAAGATTCGGAGAATACCAAAATAAATGGAGCTCTGAATTCCTCTCTGTCCTTTGCTGCCCCTACTCCACTCGGGCACAGAGACCACATGAGTGACCGCCCAGCTTCTGGCTCACCTGGGTTTCTGTGCTCTGTCCTAAGTGGGCACACCAGACACCTGCCTTGCTTGGCCCTGAATGGCTTAAATCTGAAGTTCTTAGGACAGGAGAGGGTATCAGAATTCTCTGTGCATATTAAAGGATGTTACCTACCAGGGACCAGTAGTTCTGGTCTGAGGGGGATAAAGGAGAAAAGGAAGAAGGGAGGAAGAAGGGAAAGGCTGGAGGAAGAAAAGAGAGCAGTAAGAAAAGAAATGAAAGGAGAAAGGAAGGTGGAGGGGAAATAAAAAGATCACATGATCAGACAGGATGCCAGGGGTCAGGGTGAGCTTTTCCGACAACCCACGCTTGTTAGAATCAACACAAGGGCCCCAACAAATCTAGTTGGTCCCTCTAGAGAGCAGCACCCAAGTGATGTAAGGGTGTCCTACCAGAGCCACCTGGTAAGACCCACCTTTCACATCACCACACTCGGGACTAAGCTTCCCCACATGAACCTTTGAGGGTACCAAATGCATCCAAGCCTTAGGAAGGCCCTCATTGAAACCTATTGGGTTTCTTCTTACCTCACATTAACAAGTCACTTCCTCCTCTTCCTGAAGACGCATCAGGGGCCTGACCCAGCCTCACTGCCCATCCTCTCCTGGACAGGACTCCTCCAAACCCAGGGTGTGTCAGTACTACCTGTGACCTGAGGGCTACCAGTTCAGAGCATGCGGGTATGTACCTTAAGATATTCCTGGGCCCCCCACATTCCCTTCATACAAATGTTGCTATTTTCTTCATCCATCACAGAGAGAGAAATCTCCAGCCCCATCCAGGGCTATCTGCATTCATTCACAGAAACAGCCGGCTCCACCGGCCTAGGCTCTCAGATGTCCAGCCTGATCCAAGAGCCAAGCATCTCGGGTACCACACGCCTTCTTTGAGACTAGCAAGCCTTGAACTAGGGCTTGGCAGTGCCAGTGTGAGTTCTCTTCCTTAGATACAAGTAGGCCAAGGGGTTCAGAATTAGGAAGTCATTTTGGACTGGTAACACAATAAAGCCCAAGAGGCACATGCGCAGTATGAAAGATAAGGAGTCCAAGGTCAGGGAGTTGGGGTTCATTTTTTGGTGAGACACAGACCCGGCACCTCCTTTACAGAAGTCACCTTCTTCCTCTACCCCTGCATGACTGAAAGGAAGCCAGCTTACCCTCCCTGACCTCTTCTTTGTGAGGACCATAATCCCATTCATGACCCAACCACCTTTCCAAATGCTCACTCTCAAATGCCATTACATTGGGAACTAGGGCCTCCACATATGTCCTCCATGAATTCAAAGACAGAACCTCCATGCCACAACACTGGTGTCATGAGAGGGAGAGAGAGAAAGAGAGACACAGAGACAGAGAGAGAGACAGAGACAGAGAGGGACAGAGAGAGAGAGAGAGAGAGGGAGGGAGAGGGAGGGAGAGAGACAGAGAGAGAGAGAGAGAGAGAGAGAGAGAGAGAGAGAGAGAGAGAGAGAGAGAGAGAGAGAGAGAGAGAGAGAACTGAGAGACCAGGGAACAGGGAAGTGGAGCAGGGATGGGTGCAGACGAAAGAAGCCACATTCTTATTTGCATTGCGATGACACAAGGACAGCTGGCAGCTGGCCCAGAAGTGGACACAGGAAGTCTGTGGCTCACTTCCTGCAGTTCAGCTCTCAGAAACTCAGCAGAAGGCCAGCACAGCACAGGGAGCAGGATGTGACTGTGATGCAGCTGAGCCACTGTCTGCTCATCTGCCCATTCGATGAGACCAGGTGCCTGTGGCACTCAACATGGCCTGAGGCTGGAGACTTGGGAAGGGGTCACACTGAAGGCCCTGGAGGATCGAGTGTGAGTCCTGCTCCATCACGGTGAGTTGCAGGCCTTGGGTGGTACCATCTTCCTATGAAGGTGTTTCCCCCTCACTTTCCAATGGAGAAGACGGGGAACTAAGAAGTGAGGCGAAGGCTTGTTGGCCTAGCTGAGCATCAATACTCCCAACAGCCTGCCTTTCCCGGGGCGGTGGAGAGTGCAGGTTTTAGGCTCATCCTCTGACTCTTGAAGGAAGCCTTTGCAGTGAGCCCTGGAAGAAAGCATGTGTCACCACTCCACATGTAACTCTGATGCATGAGGAGGCTGGAGGGATCACTCTCATCTGCCAGCACATGATGGACCTTTGTAGTGCTGTTAGCAGGGGCCATGTACCCTAAAACTAACGGGACAAGAGCTGCCTCCGTGGCTGTTATGACTAGAGGAAGTGACCCAACGGCCCATGTGGTCAGCAGCAGTGACAGAGGGCAAGCCCCTTTCTTTTCTGCTGAGAGTTTTCACAGCCTCATCAGAGCTGCCTGGTGCTCACCCTACAACTTAATCTGAATGCTTTAGCTCTGAGCATGTTAAATTCACCATTTGCTGCAGAAGGTTCAGTTCTCTCCCGTCTCTGTAGAGCTGATGACAAAGGCCCCAGGAAAAGTAACAGTTCTGTGATTAAAACAACTTTTATGGTCCAGGGCAGAGGAAAATGAGGCTTCATCTCCCATAAGCTGCCTCAGCTTCACCACCCTCAGCAGGCCCATTCTTACACCTTGACTGAAGTAAAACTCTGCTCTCTATAAATCCAGTTTCATAACAAAACCTTTCATGCATGCTTAACTGACTATGGCTGCTCCAAAGTCATCCAAAAATGTCCAGGAGCTGACAGGGTTCTGCTAAGCTAGGCACAATAGGCCAGCCAGCAGTTGCTGTGTGGTCCTTCCTGAGTGGTGGGTGGCAGCTGAGGAACTAGCCACACCTATGCCACACCCATGATGCACCCTGGGCCGCCTTCATCTTTGTATGCCACTTCCGCCCGCTGCCCGGTGTTCCACCTCTCAGATGAGCTCAGTGGCAACACCAGGCTGAGTCCACTAATGCCGCTCAGTAACTCCTCGTTGACTTGCTGACTGATTCTGTTACTATGGAAGCCACCATACATGGGTTCCCATCGGGATGAGCCACCAGACAAACAGACCCATACTGACTAGGTGAGTAAGTCCTCAGAACAATCTAGAGCACTGTGTCACTCACTGGTAGCTTGAGGCATTGGCACATCTCTGCATTTATCAGGATTGGATGATTATCATGGATTTCTTTCTCTCTTGCCTCAGTCCTTTGACCCAAGATGTCGTCTGCATTCATCATAGATTATCTCACCACATCTTCAGCGGCATTTCTGACTCAATCATCCACTTGCATGTTCACTCACACACGTATGTGCGTAATCATGTCTTCACTCAATAGTGTCTAAATGTTACTATGTCCTAAGGACAGTGTTAGCGTTTAGGAATAGAAAGGTGAATAAAACAGTTCTCTCTCTCTCTTCTCCATGTGACAATAAGCAAGAAAGTGGCCATTCACAAGCCAGAAAGTGGGTCTTCACAGATACCACACAGTGTCTTCTGGTGCTTTGACTTTGGAATTCCCAGCATCTGAGCTGTGAAAAATAAATGTTTGTTGTTTAGCAACTTGAACTAAGTAGATAAACAAACAGACGCGAATAAAACACCACCTTATACAAGAAAAAGTGTGTGTGCTAATGATAGGAGTTAGATTCCTTCTCATAGGAAAGAAAACGTCGAGCTTAGAAGATGCAATTCTAGCCGGGCGGTGGTGGGCGCACACCTTTAATTCTAGCACTTGGGAGGCAGAGGCAGGCAGATCTCTGAATTTGAGGCCAGCCTGGTCTACAAAGAAAGTCCAGGACAGCCAAGGATATTCAAAGAAACCCTATCTTGAAAAACAAAAACAAGATCTAGCCCTGTCACATGCCTGCCATGAGATGGACGGTGCACGAGAGGGTGTGTGTGTGTGTGTGTGTGTGTGTGTGTTGCCTTCCTCTTCTCAACCCTTGCAACCTTTGGTAGTCAGGAAGAGCTGGCCCCAAGGTCATGAAAGCAGGAAAGCTATCCCTGCCCCTCACTGGCTGAACTGACCCTGATGGTGAGGGCATGAGTGAGGCAGCCCTGAGGGTGTGAAAGTATGAAATCTGGCTCCAGCCAGTCACCAGCTACAGTTCAGAGAGCCGGCCTCCTACCTTGACTGGCCAGCACAGTGGCTCTAGGAGACGTGGGTGCAGGTCAGCCAGCCCTGAGGGCCTGAAGAGTTGAAGAGCTGACCCTGCCACCTGCCATTGGAGGCATTGGGTGGCCTAGCTGGAGCTCTGCTGGAGAGCTCCCCCTAGTGGTGAAGATAAGAGAGAGCCGGTGGTCTGACCAGGTCAGCTACCACCCAAGCTCAGATATAGGGTTTTGAGTTGGCCCATCCCAAAATCTACATCATCTGTACAGTTGGAGGTGTGTGAAAGGGCTGGTCCTGCTGATCCAAAGCTGCAGAATCTCCATGACACAGGGCAACGACATGGAGGAATCCGAGTGAGGACCAAATATTGATGATGTCACAGAAGCCAGAGATCTCGAACCAGACCATTGACTCATTGCAATGAACACGTATAAGTGAAGATGTGTAGTCAGAGGGCTGTCCTGGGGGCACACTGACACACTACAGCCTCCACAATGAGATGTGTAGTCAGAGGGCTGTCCTGGGGACACATTGACACTCTACAGCTTCCACAATGAGATGTGTAGTCAGAGGGCTGTCCTGGGGGCACACTGACACACTACAGCCTCCACAATGAGATGTTTTCTATGCTTTGTTGTGTGTGTGTGTGTGTGTGTGTGTGTGTGTGTGTGTGTGTGTGTGTGTGTGTGTGTTTTTTATTTTGGTGGGGGGAGGTTGCAAGGGTAGAGGGCAGATATGAGGGGATGGGGAGATGAGTGGAACTGGGGTGCATGATGTGAAACTCACAAAGGATAAAAAAAGTTTAAAAAATACAATTCTACTCTAATCTTCTTATTTAAGCAAAAACAAAAACAGCAACAAGTTGCTAGGGAAAGAACCAGCCTTTTCCCAGTACCCCACTAGGTGAGTACGGCCTAACCAAAAAAGACCAGTGGACAGAGCCACATTCCAGCCTGCACGTGTCATTCTGGCTCTCCAAGGTCCTGTCACCAAGACTGAGCAATGAATTAAAAGGCAAAGGCCAGACTGACAGATTAGACCAGGCCCTATGTTTAAAGAAACACTCCTAGGGGCTGATTTTTTTTAAAAACATGTGTGAGTCAGCTAGTTGGAACTGAGCATTTGGGTAGAGGAGGCATGGGGTTATACGAACAGCTAATGGTCAAATAACATCATATGCCCGGGATGCATTGGTCCAGGCTGAGCCAGCTGTAACTCCATGTGTTGGGATGGGGGTGGTGTGAGGGCTGGAGTAACTGGCAGTCTCTCGCCTTCTGCCATTAGAGGAAGCTAAAGTGACTCAGTTGATGGGATTGGAGTCCAGGTACACTGAGACGATCCATCGACTAACCCACATACAGCAGAGAGGCTAGAACACGAAGCCCACGTGTGTTGCAGATCTTATTGCTACCAATAGCGATGACACTCAGTTCACAGATACTCAACACAAACTGTCCATGATTATTTTCATTGTGTTATATACAGGGAGTGACTCAAAAAGCCAGCTTTGGTAACAGTATGGTAGAATAGCGAGGTTTACTGCTGCACCCAATCTCAGTGTGGCAACTACCCATGACCAGTAGTAACCCTGCAGAGTCTGGGAGACCAGCAGAGACGCTCTGGCACAGCATGGCAGCAACAATAACAACCAACACCAGACACATTGCAATGACTAACAGGGTGTTCCCACTGGACCCACATTGTCTCTAAAGTGGTGTAGCTTTATATTAGCAGAGACATTCCTTGGCCTGAAGTGTCTTCTATAGTGAATGAGTGTCCAGATCCCTCGACCATGCACTGTGCCACCCAAGACACTCCCTCTCACCTCACCCAGATTACTGATGTGGTCATCATAATTGAGAGGCTGAAAGCAAGAAAAAGAGGCTGTAGATTTTTTACTTCCCAGAATCCACTGGAAAAAAGCCTCCTGATAAGGTGGGTGAGATACTTCAACTGTGTTCCCCCAACTCAAAAATGACCTATAGACACCCTAAGAGCACAGCACACTTTACCTTCCCTTTAATGACAATTAATCAACTGGAGAGGATATAGAATCAACCAAGAGACATGCTTCTGGGTGGCCCTGTGAGGGCATCTCCTGGAAAGAATCACTAAGGGAGAAGACCCGCCCCCAGTGGGCGGTACCTCTAGAAGAGGTCTTGCTTGCTTTTGCTTCTTGCTGATGAGTGTGGTTTATCTGGTGATGACGTCAGACTCCAGCATCTTCAGCCTTCCACAAGGACAGAAGGCCAGCTGTTCTTGAAGACTCCCCCAGGCCTTCATCACCAGATTGGGACTACTGAGGCTTTGTGGACTGAGCAACTACTGGGTTAGCAGTCTCTCCAGTGTTTATATAGCTGCTGCTGAATTACCCAGCCCTACCAGTTGTAAGACATTCTAGTAAATTCCATTTTATAACATATGGACATTCTGCTGGTGCTGTTTTCCCCAGGCCATCTCCTCAAATGTACCCTGTGATGGTAAGTGCATCTCGATGTGGCAGAAGAGGGAAAAAGGTTACAAAATTGAGCATTTCATAACCATCATCCTGAGAGAACCAAATGAAAGGCTCCATGTACTTTGCTTGGCTCTGTGGGATCAAGGGACACACAAATGTAATTCCCTTCCAAGAAGAAGCACACAGTGTGGACTGGACATGTCTGCTAAAAAGGTTTGAGAGAGTCTCAAAATGCTTAGCTGGGATGATCAGTGGGTTCCTCTATGGAAGACAGTCAGTAAAGAGTGAAAAGAGAGCGGGCTGTGGTGACTCATGACTTTAATCCCAGCATTTGGGAGGGAGAGGTAGGCGGGTCACTGTGAGTTCGAGGCCAGCCTGGTCTACAAAGTGAGTCCAGGACAGCCAAGGCTACACAGAGAAACCTGTCTCAAAAAACAAAAACAAATAAACAAACAAAAAAAAAACATGACAAGAGATAACTATTTCTTCAAATGTGTAGACAGTAGCACAACCTCCCAGGAACATGAAATAAACCAAAAAAAAAAAAAAAAAATGAGACTACAAAAGTAACAGAATAACATCAACAGTAGCATCAAAGAAATGGATAGCTAATGGCTAACAACAAAGTCAAAATAATTGCTTTCAGGCAGCTCAGCAAGCTGCAGAGAACACAGGTAGACAGTGACCAGCACAGACCAGTGAGTACAAGAGGTCAGGAGCCAGGATCAGGCTGTATAACCTCAGGCCTTCAGCAACTCTCCTAAACTGTGGGCATTCAAGATGGGGCAACAATGTCAGGCAAACAATGCTTGAGCCAAAACAAAGAGTCAAGAAAGGGTTAAACAAATTCTGGAGCTAAGAAATATAAGGCATGTCTTAGCTAGGGTTTCCATTGCTGTGGTGAAACAACTTGACCAAAACAAGTTGGGGAGGAAAGGGTTTCTTTGCTTTATGCTTCCACCATCATTGCTCATCACTGAAGGAAGTCAGGACAGGAACTCAAGCAGGGCAGGAACCTGGAGGCAGGAGCTGATGCAGAGGCCATGGAGGGATGCTGCTTACTGGCTTGCTCTCCATGGCTTGCTCAGCCTGTTTCTTATAGAACCCAGGACCACTATCCCAGGCATGTCCTTGCCCACAATGGGCTGGGCCCTCCCTCATCAATCACTAAGACAATGCCCTCCAGGCTTGCCTACAGCCTGATCCTGTGGAGGAAGCAATTTCTCAGTTGAAGCTTCTTCCTTTCAGATGACTATAGCTTGTCTCAAGTTGACATAAAAGCAGCCAGGGCAGTCGTAAAATGAAAAGGCACAATATTTAATTTCAATGACACACTTGGTGAAGGGGAAGAATGGAAGCGAAGATGGGTCATGTGAAAGTTTCCAGTCAGAGGAGAGAGAAGGAAAAGGAAAAAGACTGAAGCCAGTCGAAGGAAGCCTCCAAGAAAGATGGTACGTGATCAAGGCTTAGCATCCACTGTGGAGGTCAAAAAGGGAGGAGGGAGGAAGCAGAGGTGGGAGTGGGGTATGCAAAGAGCTTGGGGAAATCATGGCTGGCACTTTTTTTAAATCTAGGGAGAGCTATGTGCATAAAGAACTGGAAACCAAAAAAAAAAAAAAAGAGAGAGAACTGGAAACCAAAGAAACCCAAATGGGTTTTAGCCAGAGAAGGCATTGCAGGTGTGATAACTAACGACTTTTTAAAAAGAGAGACTACTATCTCAGCATCAAGAGGAAAGAGGCTTGTCACATATAAAGGGCTCTCCAGAAGGCTATGAGCAGGCCAGTCAGTACAGAATCAGGGACTATTCACGGCGCTCAAGGAATAAAGACGCCCCCCGAGAACCCCTTCCGATAAGGTGTCTTTCAGAAACGGAAGAGACCTAAAAACGTCTCCAGACAGACAAAGTTACCAGTCAAAGCTCACTGCAGATCCCAGCACATCTCTTTTGGGCAAACTGCATGGCTTCCGGGGAGACTGCCGCAGTTACCACATGCGCAGTTAGCAGAACCTGTTAGACCAGCCAAGCACTGAAATCGAGAGCTAAAGGCAGCTAGCTGTGCTTTATAGGGTACCTGAGAAATCAGCTTATTAAGTCCCCCAGTGTGTCCTATCACCAGGATAGGAAATACACCCAGGTAGTTCTAGATCAGAAGCGGGGAGCCTGGGCAGCGTTTGCCTCTCCATTACACAGCCATAAAAATGAGGGAAACACCCACAAACGGTTTTGCCAGAGATTGGAATTGTCTGCAGGGAAAAAGGGCTGACACTGTTTGACAAGCCAAGGATATTTTCTGTTTTGGTTTTTAGAAGCACTGTGTTGCCCCCGAGTGGTCTGCTTCCTTCACGTCAGGAGCAGGCCAGGGGGAGAGCAGTGCTGGCATTCTGTGCCAGGAGCCTTGCAGTGGCTTCGTGTGCTGTGTCCTCGTGTTTGAACCTTGGTCCCGGTGGCAGTGCTGATTCGGGAGGCTCTGGAAACCTTAGGCTCAGGCTTTTTACACTTTATCCACTTGCAACCTCTTTTCACCCCAGAAAATTTAATACATCCCCAGGCATATAAATATATAATTGGCATACAAATCAAACATTTGGTGGTAACGAATTACAAAAGAATTATTTAAACATTTTTTGGTCTACATATCATTTTAAGCATGTACAGAAAATGAAAGCAAGTTCACATATAAACACAATGGATGTGCTTGTTTGTCCTGATGCAATCCAAAGATGCTCTGTGTTAGATTCTTACAAGCCGAGGGATGATAGAAAAACACTGAAAGCCTATTTTCCGTAATTAAACCATATGCTTCTATAAGAGCAGTAAATGGGGTCCGTTCAGCAAAAACACTGCAGTTTGCAACATGATCGTTTCGAGGTGGCCCTGCGTGGCATGACGGTGTGTGCGGCACAGTCTGAGTGTTGTGTGTCCAGAACTAAGTCTGCTGAAAGTCACATGAGGTGACAGGTGAAGACTGCAACACATACCCTGACTCGTCCTGCGTTTCGACTGGATTTGGTTGCTGTGCGTTGAGGAAACGCTGTTGTCGATTTTGTGCAACTTCACATTTGCACAGCCTGGGGGAGTTGCATCGGGAGTTGCTTGAGGACACGGAACTCTGGGGATCAGCCCTGACAGAGCAAAGCGTGGCTCTCTGTCCTGTGCCCTCTCTGCTTCCTGATCTATGACATGACCAGTCCTGTATTTTCTCCATCATGAAGTCACTGGCATATGTCTTTCCCACCACTATGGCCTATAGCCTGTAAACCTGGGACTAAACCATTCCTCCCTTACCTTGCCTCTTGTCAAGAAGGTGGTCATGGTGACAAGAACAGGAGCCACCACAGATCTGAAAGTAAGTTAAGCCTCAAGCGAGGGATGCAGACGGGAATCCAGAGGACCCCAGGTCTCCTACATGGTCAAAATCAAGTACCGAGCCACACTATGCACTGGACAGTGACCTGGAGAAGCGGCCAAAATGGCAGCCGGGAAAGGAGCCTGATCTCCCCTCTCCCCAGCCTCCCCTCCAACCCGGCCCCCTAGAGACAATGCCAGTCCAGAAATGCCAACAGCTCAGAAGCCACACCAGATCTTTACCTCTCTCTTCTTTCCCTTTAAATATAAAAATAGCCCAGCACTGTTTAAATGTCAAAAGAGAGAAATGAAGCCACTCATCAATTCAAACATGACCTTGTGGCCATTGTAACTTTTTGACTGAGCTGTCGGGGCCTGGCCTCGTGGCTCTTTGTTCTGAAGGCTGCTTTATTTTAACCTTATTGCTCACGTGCGTTCCCTAGGATGCTTCACGGAGAGCCTGCGATGCGGCCAGAGTGTTGTCAGAATCTAGAGGGTTGGTGTTCCGTCTTCTGAAGAATTTTTACCGAGCTCTGCAGAGACGGGCTCCAGGCAGTTCACAACACCCCTGAAATTATTTGTATAATTCTGCTGTGGGTGTGCACATTGCTAGGGAGCCAAGGATCTTCCTGCCTTACATTAGCATTTCACAGCAGTTCACATTTTGAAGAGGTGAGCCACGTCTCTATTCAGGACCGTTGTCAGTTAATGGATTTGGCAGGTTGGGATGCTGGGAACAGGGAGATAGCACGCAGACTGTGAAGTGCTCTCGAGTTGTGACTACACACGCCTGTAAATGCGGGCCTGCATTCTCTCTACACACTGCATTGCTGGCAGCACAAAGCCAAGAAGTTATCCCACCTCTCTCTGCTCTCTGCACCCATTTCTCTCATTATGCACAGTGAAATGACACGAGGGGCATTTACTCCGGTTCTAGGTTCAATCTCGAGAAATCCACTCTTGTCTACCCCAATGCTTGCAGAAAGGTACTGCATCCCCGTGTGTGATGCATTCCTGTTGACTGTCCCTGACCCTTCAACACGTGTACAGTAAACCAGCAATTCAGGAACAAAAGAACAAGGCAAGGCTTGGTGATACAGGCCTGCCCTGCTAGCTACTCAGAAGGCTGAGGTAGGAGAATTGTAAGTCCAGTAACTTAGTGAGACTCTGTCTCAGAAATTAAAAAAAAAAAAAAAACAAAAGTTTAAAAGGACTGGGTGATATAACTCATGGGTGGAGTATTTACCTACATGTATAAGGCCCCCAGTTTAATCCTCAGTATCACACACACACACACACACACACACACACACACACACACACAAATAAATGCGATGATGCGGCTGGCCCCACATTAGACTGAACACCAAATGGAAAGCCAATCCCCGCTCTGACCTGCACTGCCAGGAGTGTTTCCTGTGGGTGCTTTGTGTGCTTTGCCGTTTCTCTGTTTAGAAACCCAAGCATCCTCATCTTTTCCAATGTAAAGGGCTTCTCATGCTCCTGCCAATTAATAGCTGATGCTTAGAGTTCTCGACACACTGAGAGTATCTTTAGTTCATTTGAGTCTCTTGAGGAGGCGGCCTTCCGTACTCCACAGAGAGAACATCTGACATGGGAGCTGAGTGACACCTCCCCAGACGGTATCCTAGCATGGCTCCAGGCCAGGCCCCCATGTACACAGCCCAGACACACTAGCATCTCTTCACCCTCTGCTCCCACAGAGAACCCACACTCTCTGTTCCCCTGCTCGGTTGACATAGACATTGGTGTGTGATCAGCTCTGTCCAATCAAATAAGAGCACAAAGAATATGCGTGACTTTAAGACCAAAACACTTACTTTTTGGTCCACTCACTGGCTCTTCTCTCTCTCCCCCCATAACTGCTCCTAATGCCCAGAAGCACCTTTTTATATGCAGAAGCATAAAGCCTGGGATGGTGAGACAGCAGAGGAAGTCTTGTTTGGTGAGCCACGCAGTCCCGCACTAGACTTTGCTTGAGTAAGAACTTAGTGGTGGTCAGCTGTAGTCAGCCAGGAATATTACAGTTGTACCGCAGTGTGACCTTGCCTGGAGCTTTCTAAGCCTTCTTCACTCTCAACCCCCTCTTCTGCCCAAGGATAATACTCTAAGTGATAATCAACTTGAGGTAAATTCATTCTAAGTAATGATTTAGACTCTAACAGAGCAGAATCAGGCCTTGGGCTTAAGGACAGTTAATATAGCCGGGCAGTGGTAGTGCCTTTAATCTCAGCACACGAAAGGCAGAGGCAGGCAGATATCTGTGAGTTTGAGGCCAGCCTCATCTACAAAGCAAGTCCAGGACAGTCAGGGTTACATGCAGAGAAACCCTGTGTCAAAAAAGATTTAAGAAAAGAAAGAAAGAAAGAAAGAAAAAAAGACAGTCTACATGGTCACTTTCTTTTATCTCCAGGTTGTTTCTGAAGAGTCTCTCTGAATATTAAATTGAGCCAGAACTCTGAGGTCTCATGGATGGGAAGATTTATGGGGACAGTCTCAGGAAGCCAGAGATCTCAGTGTTCTCAATGAACCGCAGATTGACGTTGTACCGCGAGGTTCCCATTTTCAGGTGTAATGCTAATTACAGTTAACTACAGTGAGTGGATGGAAGCTCAGAGTGAGGCCGGAGCTGCGGAAGGGCAGTCTCTGGCTGCCAGTGTGGGGCAGATGAGCGCCAACAACTCCATGGCATGTGCATGTAACCAATCACCCCCACTCACATGTGAGCAGGCTCGCCCCTTCATGCTTAACGTTCTCATGTGGAGGAAGGCAGAACTGGAGGGCTGCAGAGTGGAGTGGAAGCTGTCTGAAGGCTTAGCTTGGAGGAAGGACCACTGGAGATAAGAAATGTGAGCTCCTGGGACGCCAGGTCCCTTGTGGGCTTGGTCCTCTTCCTGGGATCATAGTCCCTTATTCTCAAGCCAGTTCTGACTGAGGAGGGATATGTGCTTTTTACTGCTCACTTCTAAAGAGGAAAGAGGGAGCCCTACCCCAGCGCCTGGCCTTTCCTTTCAGCCTGGCTCTGCACTCCACCTCCTTTCTCCTCCCCCAGGTAACTTTTAAACAACTTCCAAACATATCATTTATCCACAAATCTTTCAGAATGTTTCACCAAAAGAAGTATAAAACTCCAATGCATATATTATATCTTAAAAAAAAATATATTAAAAGCGTGGTAGTTTGAATAAAAATGGCCCCCATAGGCACCATTTGTGGGCCTGGCTTTGTGGGAGTTGGGCGTGGCTTTGTTGGGATAGGCGTGGCTTTGTTGGAATAGGCGTGGCCTTGTTGGAATAGGCGTGTCTTGTTGGAGTAAGTGTGGCCTTGTTGGAGGAAGTGTGTCAGTCAGTTCCCACTGCCTGTGGATCCAGAGGTAGAACTCTCAGCTATTTCTCCAGCACCATGCAAGCTGCCATGTTTCCCACCATGATGATAATGGACAAAACCTCTGAACTGTAAGCCACATGCAATTAAATGTTTTCCTTTGTAAGAGTTGCAGTGGTCATGGTGTCTCTTCACAGCAATAAGACCCTGAGACAGTAAAAATTATGGTCTAGAGGTCAGACTGGTCAGGATACATGACTGGCAGGCTTGAGATCCTGGCTTTAATTCCCAGTATTAGCTAGATTGGTAAATAAACAAACAACCAAACAAATAATAGTTTGTCTCTAAATAATTCTCTTTTAGATAGTTTATCTGTATGAGGCTCAATTAAAATCTCCCCCAGATTCTAATGCCCATCCCCTCTATCAAAGGAGCTGTTTCCTTATCACTGTCAGAAGGAACAAATGTCTATCTGCACTGCCTATTAGCACATCACAGCTCATGCTTGCACTGCCTATTAGCACATCACAGCTCATACTTGCACTGCCTATTAGCACATCACAGCTCATACTTGCACTGCCTATTAGCACATCACAGCTCATGCTTGTACTGCCTGTTAGCACATCACAGCTCATGCTTGTACTGCCTATTAGCACATCACAGCTCATGCTTGCACTGCCTATTAGCACATCACAGCTCATGCTTGTACTGCCTATTAGCACATCACAGCTCATGCTTGTACTGATTATTAGCACATCACAGCTCATGCTTGTACTGATTATTAGCACAACACAGCTCATGCTTGCACTGCCTATTAGTACATCACAGCTCATGCTTGCACTGCCTATTAGCACATCACAGCTCATGCTTGCACTGCCTATTAGCACATCACAGCTCATGCTTGTACTGCCTATTAGCACATCACAGCTCATGCTTGTACTGACTATTAGCACATCACAGCTCATGCTTGCGGGAGTCCAGAAGCCTGAAGAGTCTCTGTGTGGAGTTGGCAGCAGTTAAATGGAGCTCTGCTGCTGCCCTTATGGGTAAACTTTCTTTACACGCAGAAGTTTGAAAGCGTTCTGCTGTGCCCCGGGCATCCATGCGTGGTATAGCGTCTAAGGAATCTTCTGACATCATCATCTTGATTCTGAAACCCTACTTTCCACCTCCCTTAGTGGTTCTGTCAGTTTTCATATCTTCTTACTTATTAACATTAAGCCAGAAACAGCTTTAAGCCTATGAAAAGGTCATCAAGCCTAATTTTTAACCATGAACTGGCTGGCAGCTTTTGTGGTCTCAAGGTGAGAGCCAGGGCCAGGTTTGATCTATGCAGGCAGCTTTTAGTGCTCATGGGTCTAGCCTGGTTCACCTCCGATGCAATATGTGCAGCCTGTTTTTCTATAGTAATCATTAGCTGTCTATGAGCTACCTTTACACAATGGGATCCTGCTCTGCTTAGACTTTCTAAACAGGGAGCTCTTTATTCTTCGTTCATCCTTCCACACCATACTTTGTCCATATATAATATAGATACCTATATAAGGCAATGCAGGATCAAGCCAACCCAGCCCGCCTTCCTTCCTTCCTTCCTTCCTTCCTTCCTGCCTTCCTGCCTTCCTTCCTTCCTTCCTTCCTGCCTTCCTGCCTTCCTTCCTTCCTGCCTTCCTGCCTTCCTGCCTTTCTTTCTTTTTAAGAATCAGTGCCTCAAAGGACATGCTGAGTCCTTCCTAGCAAGTGATATGGTGCATAGCATGGGAATCTAGAGATTATTGTTAAAACAACATAATCCTATCCTACCTGACCACCCTCTGACCTCAGCTATTATAGGAGCCTCTGTACATGGCACAGTAGATGAAATCAGGATCTTTTGCGAAAGATGTTTCCATTAATTCTGAAAACTATCTGGCTGGGTGCACTTTTCTTAGATCATTAACTTCCTCAAGACAATCATCAGAGCATAGAGACAGCAATATCGCAACTGTGGGTGAGGTCAAAATTACTTCGAGGAAACTGGTCAAAATCAGACTGACCATAGGAGCTAACAGTTTCACTGTGTGTGGAAACCCACTTAGGGAAAAATCACAATCATCTATGTTTTCTTCATGAGATCTTGGTTCCTCAGAAGTCCCACAGTCGGGCCAATTTATACAATTTTCTTTATCTTGTAATTTCTCTTCCAATTCCTCCAAATCCATGAAAGCATTACGCTGTCACATCACAAGGAACCCCGATAGTTCTTCTAGTAGGGCAATAGAATGAAGCGGCGGACCAGCAGTGCACATGGGGAGCTCTACAGGACAACCCAGGCAGGTTCCTGCCGAGCAGCCGGATACTCCACAAAGCTGAGCTGACTGAGGAGCTGTCTACACGACACTCCTGTGCTGTTCCCAGAGACTGCATGGCCACCGCCACATGCTGGCCTCCAGGCACCCTCAGTATTTAGCCCTTCTTGCTCATTCCCTGTATGAGCTAGCCCTTGGCGCTCATATGACCCCCTCCTTGCATCCACTGCCAAGCCTTCTATAAGCTTCATTGGGTCCTCCCAGCAAAAATCATTAACTAACAGGATGAACTAATAGATCTTTAAAACAAATTTTTTTATTTAATTAACTTATTCAGATTACAATTCAATTGTTATCCCATCATTTGTATCCTCCTGTTCCTCCCTCCCTCCTGCTTTCATCCTCTTCTCCTCCCCTAGGTCTAAGACCAGAAGTAATAGTTCTTACCTGCACTTTTCAACCAGCAAAGGTCTCAGCTGCTGCACACCCAGCTTCCAGCCTGACCCAGCTGTGGAGTTGCCTCTCCTAAGCTATGTGTGGATCATTTGTTTCTGCTGGCTTCTGCCACCCACCATGTTTGATTCCAAATTCTAGAGTTTGCTTCTTCAGCCACTTCTTCCTTTCACCTGCTCTAACCATCCACCCACCCAGCCTTCCTGGTGATGGTCCTTCCTCTGGCTCCTGGAGCTTGCTATGCTCTCCAGGGCCCAGCTTTAAGCTTTAGTAATGTTTCTTTTAGAAATGTGAATGTGCTTGTGTCTGAGGCATAGATGTGAGGAATTGAAACATTATCTTGGTGGATTTTTTCCTTTGATGAGTATGTCCTTCCCTGTGTCTTTTAATTGACTTTGGTTTGAAGTGTATTTTGTTAGATATTAGAATGGCTATACCAGCTTTCTTCTTATGTCCACTTGCATGAAAAATCTTTTCCCCACACTTTAAGATAATGTCTACTTTTAATGTTGAGATGTGCTTCTTTTATCCAGTAGAAGAATGGATCCTGTTTTTGCATCCATTCCATTAGTCAGTTTCTTTTTACTAAGGAATTGAGTCATTTGATATTGAAAGATATCAATGACCAATAGTCAAAGACACGAGGACAAGTTGTACAGGCTTTGCTTGACAAAATTCCAAAGACCTCTGACTGGCCAGTATGACCTTTAGACATCTAGAACAGCTGTTGAAGCTTTGCTTAATAATGTTCTAAAGATCTCTGGATGATCAGCATTATCCTTAAATATTATCTATGGTCCATGTCTATATATGGAATAATTTTACCTAAAAGCTACTTTGAAATATGCTTTTTCTCCTAACTGCCTTTCTCTCTATTTCTCACTTTGACCATGAATTAAGCCCTAATGAAATTTATACTGGAAAACTTTTTCCCACAGAGACTGTTGAAAGAAGGCATCTGCCCAAAGGCTTGAGGCAATGAGAGAGTTTTGGCCCTTACCATTGTGAGCAGCCAGGCAGAAACTGCTTGAAAAGAAAGTTAGGACTTTGACATAATGTTACCTGGTTAGATATTGTTAGCTGTAGAAAAGTAAAACTTGTTCTTAAAATAAGTCAAAAGTTTAGTCAGAATCTGATTGAGAGCAACAGAAGGTGGGCTTGAAATGTCATAGTTTACAGATATTTTATAATAGAGGGCCCCTTGGCAGTTATCCTAGGCTTGGATAAAGATGAACAGCACACCTGTTGGTTTGGGATTGGTCAGATCATTACTACCATTGCTTGGACATTGATTTTTGCCTTATTGTAGGTTATACAGATTGTAGGTTATACAAAACTTTGTTAGATTATTTTCTTGCTCTGTTGATTTTAAATTCTCTATTGATTGTAAAAGATGAAAAATTCATGATGTAATCTGGAATGAAGAAAATGAAACTGCACTTTAAATAAAGTACTGGAGTTGGCCTAAGAGGAAAAGAAGAAAAATAAAGTTCTTCTGGGCTAGAAGACCTTTTAGTTGCACACCACTCAATATTTCTTTTTATACCAGGGCCTCGGTATTTCTTTTCTCCTCCATTCTTCAATCCCTCCTCAACAATTAGTTCTTTTAACTAATTGCTCACCAACAGTTGGTTCCTTTAACTACTCTTCCCCACCAGCTCAATTCTCCCTCCTGAGGAACCACCAAGACTTTCTCTTCTCTTTCCTTAAAACTGGTCTACAGGAACCAATGATTGTTCATTCTTATTATTTTGTTATTGGTGTTGGTATTGGTGGTGGAGGAGGTGTGTGTGTGTGTGTGTGTGTGTGTGTGTGTGTGTGTGTACGCTCATGCGTTCTTTCTTTTGATTTTGCTGGTGTGAGGTTATTTTTTTTCCTGTGCTATCATGAATGTAGTTTATAGATATTGTTTGAATTTGACTTTATCATTGGAATATCGTGTTTCCTCCATTTATGGTGATTTAAAGTTTTTCTGGGTATAGTAGTCTGGTTTGGCATTTTCAGTCTCTTAGAATCTACAGGACATCTGTCCAAGCCCTTTTGGCTTTTAGAGTCTCCATTGAAACATCACATGTAATTCTAGAAGATCTGTCTTTATATATTTCTTGATCTTTTTTCCTTGCAGCTTTTAATACTTTTCTTTGTTCTGTTTGTTTAGTGTTTTAATTATTAGGTGATGAGGGGACTTCTTTTCTGGTCCAATCTATTTGGTGTTTGTATGTTTTGTATACCTTTATAGGAATTTCCTTTTTTAGGTTAGAACATTTTTCTTCTATAATTTTGTTAAAAATATTTTTCTGAGCCAGGCACAGGGTACATGCCTGTAATCTCAGCAATTGGGGAGGCAAAGGCAGTTGGATCTCTGTGAGTTTGAGGCCAGCCTGGTCTACAAAATAATTCCATGACAGCCAAGACTACACAGAGAAACCCTGCCTCAAAGCAAACAAATAAATAAACAACCCCCCTAAAAAGCCCCGAAGTTATTCTCTGGACCTTTGAGCTGGGATGTATTCCTGTTATTCTTAGGTTTGGTCTTCAGTGATCATCATCTCGTGATCATGGGAAGGGGATAGGGGATTGGGCATAGTGTCAGAGAGGGGATACTGAGAGAGTGGGGAGGTCCATGGATGGGTGGCCTACCTGGAGTTATGTCAGCTAGAGTGGCTTCTGGTTGAACAGAGGTTCTCCTCCTGCTACTTCCTCCTGCCCTTCCGGGCCACTACCACCATGCCCTTCCTGTCTTTTAGCTCTTTCCTGGAAGTCTTACAGCTCTTCTGTGTCTTCCTGGGCTTCCTTTTTGTCTCTCAGCTCCCACTTGTAGCGACTCTTTCTCTTTAACTCCATAGACTCAGATGTCCTAAAGCCTTGCTCTGTTGCTACAAACAGCTTGACCTTAGTACAACTCAATGACCAAAACTGCCATGGCCCATTTTCACGTTCTCTCTCATATGGTAACACTCTGCCACTGTACAAACAGATGATCCCAAATCCTTTATATCTACCCTTGCTCCCTCTTTCTCTATTTCTTCCTATCTTCGTGTGTCCAGGGTAGCTCTCACATACAGATGTTTAACATCCAACAGCCCCTCTAACCAACAGCTCATCCTAATGTAGTTGGAAAATTGTTCAGTAGGCTGCCAAAGACTGATCCAGTTCCCTACAAATCCCTTATCCATCTCTCCTTCGCCAGGGCTTACCTCCATGCCTGTCTTGTCTATGACCAAAAGGAAGACTACCATAAAAGTTGGACATTCCCTTCATCTCTGCTCTTTCTTTATTCCTGCACATATTGTAGGTAGGGTAAATTTGGGGTCGAAGTTTTGTGGGTGAGTTGGTTGAGGAAGTGCCACATTGATTTCCAAAGTGGTTGTACAAGTTTGCACTCCCACAGCAATGGAATAGTTTCCCCTTTCTTCACATCCTCACCAGCATGTGCTGTCACTTGAGTTTTCAATCTGAGCCATACTGACAGGTGTAAGATGGAATCTCAGAATCATTTTGATTTGCATTTCCTTGGTGACTAAGGACATCGGTCATTTCTTTAAGTGCTTCTTGGCCATTCGAGATCCCTCCGTTGAGAATTCTCTGTTTAGCTCTGTGCCCCATTTTTTAATTGAGTTACTAAACAGACTGTTAATCCATTCTTATTATGGGATTATCAGCCCCTAACTATGGGACCACTGGCCTACAACCCTGATAATACCCTGTTGGTAAAGATCAAGCTTTCCCCGTGGACTTCGATGTGCCCAGACAGCAGGAAATAGCTTTATGATAACATAGGCCTCTTTCTTAATTCCTGATTTTTTATCAGTAGTAAACAAAAACTAGAGGAAAGGGCAAAGAAAAAAACACCCTGACCCTGTCCTGACCCGAGCTTCAAGACTTGCAAATCCCCACTCCTGTGACTCATCGTTAAGGGCTAAACAATACTCCTGCACCTCCAGTGCTATTTCACTGGCTCATTCAGCATACTCCAAAATCCCTATAAAAAAGGTCCTCTCCTCCTGACAAGCCCTTTGCTGTCTCTTTTCCCATTTGGAGGCAGATACTACTCTTTTCTTCTCCCCAGTGAATCTCTTATGTGAGATTTGTTGTGTGGTGTGACTTTGTGGTATTCTTTGGCTCCTGACAAAACCCCTTACAGTCATGTCATCAGTTTATACATTACACACTTTTTTTTTTTAAGACAGGCTCTCTCATTGAACCTGGAGCTTGCCACTTAAGCCAAACAGGCTGGTCAGCAGACTCCCAGGCTCCATCTGTTTTCTACTCCACAGTGCTGGGATCACAGGGCAAACCGAAGCCTTCATGATCACCCAGCAAGCAGTTTACTCCCCAGCCCAAGATGCACCCTTTGTCGTTGGGTAAAAAGCCCAAGCTCAGGACATGAAAATCCACCAATCCCTGAGCTCAAAATCCCACCAATGCCTGGGCTCATTCTAAAGCCAGGACTTGAAGTCTCACCAATCCCCACCCTGGAGAACTCTGTCCCCAAGAAGCCTGGTATAAAGCCTGCCTCCTGCCCAGCTCTCGGCTGCTTCTTTCCTGAGCCTCCGGTGTCTTTCACAACAAGTCTCTTGTGTGCAGTTTGTTGTACAGTGTGACTTGTGGTATTGGCTCCAGACTTGGCGGGCTACCTTTCCCCTCAGAGCTGTAACACACTTTCCCTTTGCCATTATGTGCTAACCAATTGTTATTCCTATCCAATTTCCCGGTCTTGATTTGACTAGCAAGCTTCTTTATAATGCTACTGAGCATGTTTCTTTGGCTCCCTTGTGACTCGCTGCCGGTAACTAGAGAGCTGAGATTAGGCCCTGCTTGTGGGTGAGTGCTTGAGGCTGTTCCGCTGATGAGCTTCACACCGCAGCTTCCCGGATCCATGCTTAGCTCCGCTCCATTATTAATTGAGCATCTTTTATGAGCCTAATAGCCCCACTGTTACCAGGGACAGAACCTGGGAGGACTGGACAAAAGTATCTGCCTTAGGAGCTTCATTTTAATTTAGGGAGTCATAAGCTACAAGGAAAATGGCAAACAGTTGTCAGATGTAAAAGATTCCGGAAGTTAAATTCCTGTGTCTTGAGCTGGCTCTGGCAAATTCAGAGATGGCCAAAGCCACCAACTTGCCTAACTTCGGTGAGTGACACCTTTCCAAAAAGGAAGCCAGTCACCTGAGAACCCCAGCACTCTAGGGGAAGAGAGCAAAGCAAGGGCTATTTGTAAAGAACTCCAGAGATGCTTCTTTGAGGAAAAAAATGGGAGTGTTTGTTGTAACTGTTGGGAAAATTTTGCTTTGTTTTATTCCACTGTCCAAGTGTGATTTCTGAGGAGAGGTCTGGAGGATTTCCTGGTAAGATGCTGTCACTCAGTTCTTTCTCAGAAACACATCGGCCACCTGTGAAGCATCGGCAGCTGCCCACTGATGTGCTGGATTATGTTTCACATTTTAGAGTTGTGCATCATCCCAGGTGCTTGCCTTAGCAGCAAAGCAGGAATTGGAGGATGAATTTTCCACTGCATTTCCACAGGGCAGAGGTTGAGTGGTCATTGGAACTGAGAAAGGTTCCAGTCTCCAGAACCTTGAGTAGTCAGAAGGGTCTCCCAGAAGCCCTGGGCTTCTGTGGAGTCCTCATCAGGCATACCAACCACAGAGTGTCCTTGTTAAAAACAGGTCATGTTCAGATGTCAGGAAACACCTAGAGACTGACAGGATAGTCTTCATCATCTGTGGATGATGTTTGGAATACGAGAGAGACTGTGGGTATCACTTTCAAGACGGCAGAGCTAGGCCATTATGGTACCTTCACACTGCTTTTTGGTGATACCCTATGGAACCTCAGTTCTTTGAGAATAAACAGAGGGGAAAACAGAAACCTCAGTTTCTAGTTTCTGATTAGACACTCTCATTTCAGAGCTCATACACATTAAGGGAAGGTTCTGTGGGGATGTTTGTTTCCCCAGAAGACGGAGTTACCAAGAAGGAGGAGGAGGAGGAGGAGGAAACAACAACAAACCAACTGATGTCACATGCAAAAAAAAAAAAAAGTGACAATGCATGTCATCAGGACACCACAAAAACCCATAATCAAGAGAAAGAAGATGGAAGGAGGAGTGGGGAGAAAAGGAGAAGGAAGAAGAGGAGGAGGAATGTGAGGAAGAGGAGGAGGGATATGAGGAAGAGGAGAAGGGATATGAGGAAGAGGAGGAGGGATATGAGGAAGAGGAGGAGGGATATGAGGAAGAGGAGGAGGAATGTGAGGAAGAGGAGGAGGGATATGAGGAAGAGGAGGAGGGATATGAGGAAGAGGAGGAGGGATATGAGGAAGAGGAGGAGGGATATGAGGAAGAGGAGGAGGAATGTGAGGAAGAGGAGGAGGGATATGAGGAAGAGGAGGAGGAATGTGAGGAAGAGGAGGAGGAATGTGAGGAAGAGGAATGTGAGGAAGAGGAGGAGGAATGTGAGGAAGAGGAGGAGGGATATGAGGAAGAGGAGGAGGAATGTGAGGAAGAGGAGGAGGAATGTGAGGAAGAGGAGGAGGGATATGAGGAAGAGGAGGAGGGACATGAGGAAGAGGAGGAGGGATATGAGGAAGAGGAGGAGGAATGTGAGGAAGAGGAGGAAGAGGAGGAGGGATATGAGGAAGAGGAGGAGTTACTTAGTTATTTCTGTGTGTGTGTGTATGCGCGCATACACACATGTAAGAGAGAGGGGGTGGTGGTGGTGGAGATTGTTTGGCTAAGTATCGTAGTAATCATCTGCCTTCTGATTGGATGTAAAGACTGCTCCACAAAACCAAACTCATGCTTGGTGCCACTAACTGGTGCAAACACCCGTAGCTGGCTAGATCGTTAGCCCCAAGGGGGAATCTACTGTTATTATTCCAGTAAATGGACATATTAATAAACTGCGCCAAGTTCTCATCTTTATGCTTTAGATGCCTTTGACAGTAGATGGCGATCAATACAGAGACCCAGAGCTGACTAACAGTCTGAGAATGAGAGTGTCACCTCTAAACGGGACCCCCATATCACAACGTCTCTCCCCAAGGCACAGAGGTCATCATTGAAGCGAGCAAAAAGACTTTAAGAGATAGAGACCGTGAAACAGTCTCCGTCTGGCTGTCAGGGCTGTGGTACAGGTGGGCTCACAGGGACTGTGGTTCCTCCCATAAGGCCTGCACTGGATCAAGCCAGCCAAAGTCTCAGCATGGATGAGGCAGGAGCTTGAAGCCTCTCCCATCTGAGGCCCTGTTGGTGATGTGATCTACGGATGCTGGAGGAAAGAGAGTCAGTTTTCTTCAGGGCCTCAGGAC
Organism: Acomys russatus; assembly: GCF_903995435.1. NCBI lineage: Eukaryota > Metazoa > Chordata > Mammalia > Rodentia > Muridae > Acomys > Acomys russatus. The sequence continues at coordinate 10,547,491 of NC_067150.1, read as the reverse complement.
ATGAGATCAGCCATGCTCCAGTGGACAGTCCTACACCCACGCACACGCCGACCATGAGGCTGGAAAGGAAAGTGGTAGGGATATGAAAGGAATTGGAGGGTAGAGGGTAGGGTGTGCTTGACTAAAAGTGCGTTATACACATGTACGAAATCCTCAGACAATGAAAAGGAAACCTATAGAGCAACGGCTCTCAACCTTCCTAACACCGCGACCTTTTAATACAGTTCCTCATGTTGTGGTAACCCCCAACCATAATGTTACTTTTGCTGTTACTTCATAACGGTAATTTTGCTGCTGTTATGAGTCATAATGTAAATATCAGCTATGCAGGATATCTGATATGCGACCCTTGTGGAAAGATCGTTCAACCCAAAGGGGGTCGTGACCCACAGGTTGAGAACTGCTGCTCCATGGTGTAGCGGCTAAAGCGAGCTATTAAAGCAGAGAAGAAGACACTGTTTCTCTGGGTATTTTGAACGATCAGACAGGAGAGGAAGTTTTCTGGCATGGTACCCCGGCCTGCTTCTGGGAAAAGCAATAATTGGAAAAACACAAATTACACAGCACTCTCTGCAGGAACACAGGGCTGCGTGATTATTCAGCCTTCCTCCTCTCCTCTCCATTTACCCCCCTGTTCAGCCTCGAAGAAATGAGAAAACAAAGAGGTTGGCAGGGCAACCAAGGTCTTCCTCATCTTGAAAACCTTTAAGCAGGCAACTCAAAGCCCTCTTGCGTAGTTGAGTAAGAAATCACAGGAGACGAAGAAACAGCCTGGAGACAGCATCGAGTGTACCTCCAGATGTTTAAGAATGTCTTATTTGCATTTTAGTACAAAGGCTTGGTAGGAGTTATGAAAACAGCTTTGCCCGGCTTTGAAGTCTGGGCAGCAAGTATACTAAAATAGCTGGAACTATAGTAAATGGCTGCTCACAATTTATATATAGTTCTTGCTCAAAATTTTGCTCCACTGAACAGCATAGTAACTGTTCATGGTGGGCATTTAAAGGATCTACTCAGCCAGTATTTTCTATATGTTCTCTATGCACTACTGTGCTGTGTAATAGGGCCGTAGAGGGACACGCCTACCAGCACGGTCCCTGCTCTCGCTGCGCTAAGATTGGAGATGCTCCACGGGCTCACGGGAAGCACCAGAGCAGAGGAGACAATGAATGGAAGGGCACAAGGCTTAGAAAAAGGAGAAGGGTCCCAGTAGAGAAAGCAATGTCTACAAAGTTCTAGGCAAGGAGTCTAAGGACCAGTCTATAGAAGGCCGGAGCTGCTGTGACAGACAGGAAGTTAACTATACAACAGCAAGACAGTGAAGACGAGGTGATGCCAAGCATCTAATCCTGGCCTCAGTGTCTTCCTTGGGGTGTATAGTAGTACCCACATATAGGGACCTTAGGTGGATGCATGAAACCCTACATGCTGTCCATGGGGCTCTGGTAAGTGGTGCTTCTTCCCCACACCATGCTTGTCAAACGCTGCCACTGCGTTCAGGTTTTCAGATATCTTTGCTTCATCTATGACCACAGTGTTGATTGCTCAAGGTCAGGGACACGCTGTCTTGCTCACCTTTGGATTTCCGAGATCTTGGACATGATTCAGCCTTTATAAATAATTTCTGAATGAAGTTTTATGGAGCTACACAGCATGGTCTGCCTCCAAGGCCCTTTGATTTTTTTTTTCATCTGATGAGCCTTGTTTTAAAGATATTTCTTTTAAAATATAATACACTCAGAAAAAAAAGCATACATGGTCATTTTGATTCAGTGTCTACAAATACACCCTTATAACCAACCCTCATGGTCAGAACAGGCCTTCCCTGCCCCCAGGAAACATCTTGTCCCCACCTCAGTCACCCCCACCTCCAGCATAATCACCACCCTTGCTCCAGTATTCTCAAGCACTGTCCACCCTTTGGTGTCAACCTGCCTGGCTCATGTTCCAGTGACAGGTACATCTGTGTTGTGTGTGTAGCCAAACTTGCTTCCGGTTGGAAACTCACACTGCAGGTTCTGCACATATAATTTATGCCATGACTCATTGTATATTCAACTCTGGATGAACCATTGGGTAGGTCCCAGTTCGGGGCTACTGAACATAGAATTACTTTCAGCATTCCAGACCACGTCATACGGTGAACAATTCCTACCACATATCCAGGAGTGAAATTGTTGGTCCCAGACCACACGTGTTCAGCTTTAGGAGATGCGGTTGGGTTATTTTCCAAAGAGATTGTACCACCCAACACTTGGCATTTTCTTTTTCATCTTCACTTTGTTTAAAATGCATTTTGTGGGGGTGGAGAGATGAGCAGTTGAGAGTACTTACTGCTCTTGCAGAGGACCAGATTCAGTTTCCCCAAACCCACCATGTGCAGCTTACAGCCACCTGTAGCTCTAGCACCAGAGGTCCAACAATCTCTTTGACCTGCTTGGGTACCTGCACTCATGGGTCTATACATACACACATAATTTAAAATTAAGTGCATATTTGGTTGGGATGGGATGGATGCAGGAGACCATGGCACTGCCCACATCCGTGAGGCCACAACTGTGCCTTGCATTCCAGTGGCTCCTTGTTAGATTTTAGTGCATCCAACAAGCAATGAGAAGGGGCCTGCCTGCTCTGTGCTAGTCCTTGCAGACTCCAAAGTGAGTGGAGTGAATAGCTGAGTCCCCAGCTAGACACATCATGTGCCCTGAGGACACAGTGGGACCTGCTTTCAGCCTAGGGCCACAGAAGGGCTTTACAGATAAGAGCATGTCTCATTTTCCTTCCAAGGTGAGTGACAGTTACTATAGTCTGGTCCTTAGCTGTCACAGAGGACAGGTGTGCTTAAGTTCAGAAGCACAAAAGGGGCACTACATGGTGCCTTATGTTTGTACACCAGGAGGTCCCTCCTACCTAGGGCATGAATCCCTTCCTTAGGCTTCTCAGAATCCTTCAGGTCTCTGGCCTGCCTCCGCCATAGTCCTCCTTAACATACATGACAAGTAGCCACCAAATCTAACAATCATTTCTAGTAGTGTCAACCAAGTGCTCATCACATGTCAGATATAACATGAGACTTTTTAAAAATTGTTGTGATTACTTCTCCAAAAAGTCATGTGAAATGGGCACCATTGCTAGCCTCCCTTTCTGGCAGAGAACAGGTAAGGACATATGCCTAGAACATATTGTAGAGGTTTGGTAAGCCAGGGCTGAACTTAGACTGTTTTGACTACGACTCATGCTCACGTGTCCCCTTATTTGAGGATAAATCTCTGTTTTCCTGTCCGTCAGTCTGAGACCTCCTGGCATACACACTATCATTAAAAGGTAGTTTTCAAGAGGAAAAAAAAAATGTCAAGCCAAGACTCTCCTCTGCATGTAAAATATGTGCAAATGTGAAAGATTTTATTCTGTTTAAGGAAAAGTTGGTTCAAATGAAAATCTGAAGAACAGATGCAGCATATATCAGGAATACACAAATAAACGTATAGGGGGAGTGGGGAGACAGATTTTGCACAGGGAAGAGAGAGGTCAGGGACCAAGAATCATTTTGCATGGACACAGCCCACAGACTTGTAAAAGAGCTAACAGCTGGCCAAAATGGGAGTCAGTGGCCTGGAAAGGGACAGATCCAGAGACGCAGTTGTCCCCTACTGGCCTTTGCATATTTTGAAAATGACTCTTGTGTTTCTTGACAGATTTCCTCAGGATGCACTGTTGAAGCTCCCTCTGGTGATCTCGAATGATCTACCAGCACCTCTCCTCTCTGTCCTGGTTCCTCATCTTAGTCGGGCACCAGCTGGTTAATGAACAAAAGAGAGAAATATATTTCTCACACTTCAGGGGCCTGAGTCTAATGAGGGTGAGAAACCTGTTCTTTAGGATCCCAAGTGTGGGGTCGAATGGTCTAGTAAGAGAACAGGTGATGTTAATTCACTAGAAGGGCAACCACCTCTTGCAGGAGCTTAATTGCGACCAGATGAAAAAGATCCTGTGAACAGACTCTGGGAGGAGATATATAAATGAGCCCAGAACTGGCGGCTGGGCAGATTGAAGACTTGGGATAGATTTGGCTGTTCATCGCTGCCCTTCAAGACGCTCCTAGAGAAAACCACTTGAGGGAAGGCTTCAGAGCTCTGGCTCCTGCTGAGGCTCTGGGGTCTGGTTACCCCCGGTTCCAGTGGAAGAAATCCTGTGGCTTCCAACCGGAGAATCATTCCTCGGGACTGATATCCTTAAGGTTTTGTGTCAATTAATCCTCATTTCCTACTGTTTTGGTTAATCAGGTTATAAGCTCGGACATAAGCTCGGTCAATAAGTTGTTAATAAAATATTTTGGTTAAGAAAATTGAGTCTACAGTCTAAGATCACAAGGCTACCAGAGTCTCTGCATGCTAAGGACCCACTTCCTGGTACACGAGCCATACTGCCTCGGATCTGTACCTGGGAAATAGGAGAAGCTGAGGGTGCCCAGGGAATGTCACCCCAAAATATGGTATCTGGTGTTATAGTTTGGGTTTTAAATGTTCTCCCCAAGTGTACGCATCACTACATTACTGACTAACATTCTCCATATGGATTTGGGATGGAGAGGTACATTTGGACCATGGCACTCATTTGTGGGTTCCCATCAGAATCTTTACACCTCCATCAAGGGATGACACCCCAGTGCAGTAAGGTTCAGAAGCAAGGCCTTTAGGAAGTGACTGGGTCACAAGGACTCTGGTCTCATGAATGGATTAGGCCATTCACGCTTCATGGCTGATGGGCCTCAGGGCTTTGCTAGAGAAGCCTTTTCTTTCCCTTTGCTTCCTGGCTGTCATATGATCAGCCTTGGCCCCATCACGTTCATGGCCATTCAACCATAGACTGGATCCTTTGAAACTATGAGCCCAAATAAATTGTTTTCCTTAGAAATTTATTATCAGTGACATTTTGTCACAGTGACAGGAAACTAAATGCCTGATATGCTCATTATTTTAAATTTCAGTATCGTGGAGATCAGCAGACACTGGAACAGAGCCTACACTGATGTTCCTTAATTGTCCAAAGGCTAGATGCACCAAGGAGAAAAATAACTACATCTAGTCTGCTCCCCAAGGCCTTGGTAACTAGCCCTGTGTGACATCACCATGTGTGGACAGGTGTTTTCAGGAGCTGTTTTGTCCCCAAGCTCTATTCGAAAATGAGAACAATTTAAAGGCTACTGTCAGTCCCCTTGCTCTGCTTGTTACCCCTGAAAAAGTCACTCAGTGAGACCCACATGCTCCCCACTTCCCCATGTTGTATATGAACCCTGCATCTCACAGAGCTACTGTGTGGTTACTTCCTTGTGATTACACTGGCAATTGTCACTTCATGTCAACCACACCTAGAAGGACAGGGGGTGCTGTCCAGTGGTTCCACAGGTCCAGCCATCTCTCCTGGAGCTCATTCACAAAGATTGCAGCCATGGTACTGCGCCCTCACAGTGTACTTACTTACCACAGACATGGGGTGCATCCTGTGGATGCAGTCTGGGGGTCTTGATCAAGTTCATTTTTTCCCACCAATTGAAGACTTAGAAGCAGGAACAATCTGGATCACAGCAGGCGGCAGCAAAGAAATCTCAAGCACCTCAGACCGGATCAGGAGTTGAAGGAAGGCTTTATTGGGGGTGAGGGAACATGTGGCACAGACACACAGAGAAAATGGCTCTCCGCTTTGCAAGAGGGACTTGGAAGACAGACATTGCATCTCTTCTTGAGGGCTGGTGGCTTCAGAGCCTCTGAAGAGGTTTTCTCTTCTAATTCAGGGTTGGTCAGTTTGAAGGAAGGAACAGTCAGGGCTGGGCCCGGAACTGTTGTGTGACACGTCCTAGCAGCAGTGCCTTACCAGAGAGAGATGCCTCTGTCCGTGTGCCCGCTGTATGTCCACGGAGGGGACAACATGGGCCAAACCTGAGTGGAGCCAGGTTTCATTTGTTGAAACCACAACTAGACACCAGCACCTGTAAGTGTGGAGATGGGGTGTCTGGCTCCCCCTTTACTTGGGGAGTGTGGTTGGGTAGGACACGGGGCATTGTATTACAGCTGCGAGAAGCCAGCCCCTATATAAATATTACAGCTGTGAGAAGCCAGTCCCTATATAACTTCTCGGTCCTACTGAGCACTCCTGGTTATCATTGTGTCTCGTTTATATTAAACTAAGGAAGCAACATTGGGATCTAAGATCGCTTATTTTATTTTATTTTTCCCAATATTCGGTTTTGTTTTCATTTTGAGTTAGAGTAACAAGACTTAGCAACAACAGCAACAGCAACAAACTGATATGATCACCTCCTGAGTCATTTTAAACGCTGTTTTATTCAGCTTTGTTTTCTCTGATTACTATCCTAGATTACAAAGACTTACACCTGATTTACACATGTTATTTTTATAGAGACTCCTAATTTAGATAGCATTCTCTAAATTTAAAAAATTAGGGCTAAGCAGACACCCCTGGGCCCTGATCCACCCATTACAATGTTCTTCTTGTAGGTTTCTACCTCTGGATCCTTCTATTTCCCCGTCTCCTATATTTGTCTTACATAGAGTCCCAGTAGGATGTCCTCACATCTGTCCCTATCTCCTGGTGGCACTCAAAGAAAGAATAAGCAGTGACCATAGCTTGATAGCCAGTGACCATAAAATGGGGGGGGGAGATCCCCCTCGATCATGGACCTAGGGGAGGGTAATAGGGTGGGGGTGGGAGGGGGGGAGGGTAATAGGGTGGGGGTGGGAGGGAGGGAGGAACGAGTGGATACAAGTGATGGGAGAACAATTGAGTTGTAATCGGTATAAATTAATTTTTAAAAAAGACAAAAAATTTAGGGCTGGGTGTGGTGGCACATACCTTTAATCCCAGCACTCAGTAGGCAGATGCAGGCGGATCTCTGTGAGTTTGAGGCCAGCCTGGTCTACAAAGTGAGTCCAGGACTACACAGAGAAACCTTATCTTGAAAAAACCAAAATAAATAAATAAATAAATCATGAGTGCTTAACATGCTTGCTTCCTATCTGGTAAAAATAATTGTATAGCTTTAAAAAACAAAAATAATATGAATTTACAGCTCAAACAAGCAAACAATGACCACAGTAACAAAATGGATATGAGACGAGGAGACTGCAAGCTAGAGCAACTGATCCTCTTTTTGTTTACATGACTATTTGAGATGCACTCAGGAGCTAGAAGTTACTTAAGTTTACATTAAAACAAACAAAAAACACAAACAAAATCAAACAAACGAAACAAAACCCAGGCCATTGTTTACATCCTGGAGTGGGGTGGGGAAGGGATTGGAGAGATGAGAGGTTCTCTACCTCTCAGAAGTCGTGTTGTCCTAACCTTGATCTGTCCTTTGGAAGAGGCTAGGGATCAACCAGAGTGCTTTCTGTCTCAGTCTGTCCTGTAGAGGAGTTTGAGAGGAGCCTAGTATCTTTCTCAATAATGATACCCGGGTTAAGATGAAAACTAGAGGGGACCAGAGCTTCAAGAGTAAGTAGGAGTCAGTCTCACCTGGGAACCAGTCCTGGGGTGTCGGATTTGTGCCTACTACCCCTATAATTGGCTAGGAGTTGCCCTCTCCAGCTGCTGGGTTAAGAGATTATAGAAGATGAGATGGACTTCCACAGATTTCTCTCAATCTTGTTTTTAATTTAAAGTTGAACAAAATCCTCCAAGATTCCTTTAAGTTCCCCACCAGCTTGCCTCCCGGACAACTGGAGCAAGTTAGACCCTTTGGTGCTTAGGAGGAGAACCTTAATCCTATTCTCCACCCATGCATGGCCTAAAAATCCTCTCAGAAATTGCGAAAAGTTAATTGCAACACCACCTTTCAATTAGAGTTATTCTATAAACAAGAGGGGAAAACCCTTAAATCTCTTAAGCCTAGATTTTCTTTTACTTGGGGGATCACCCAGATCTTGCTAAATACTACTACATGACCCCCAGACTCTAGCTGTTGTAGAATTAATTGTGTCTAATCAGGTTTATTTTAAAGTGCTTAATTTCTGCTCAAGCTTCACCTAAATATTACAGATTGAATAAAAATAATAAGCCAGTGCAACTGACCCTCTGGGTGTTCAATAAACACACTAGGAGGGGTTTGCTGATGTGATCAGATTAATTAAAAGGGAGAACATTTTCACTCTTGTTCTCCAAGGTCAACTAAACCCCAAGAGCTATGGGGCTAAATGTCCTGTCATTATCACCTGTTCTCTTGTTTAGGGACACGATGGAGATGTCACTGAGTGGCCTCTAACCATTGTCCAGCCTGCAAAGAAGAGGTCAATGTGGAGGAAAACATCCCTCCATGCTTCCAAGTGAAACACTTGTCAAGCAAGGCCTTTGATCCATCCTCAAACTGTTGGGTGCTGGAGAGATGGCTCAGTGGTTAAGAGCACCACTTGCTCTTCCAGAGGTCCTGAGTTCAATTCCCAGCAACCACATGGTGGCTCACAACCATCTGTAATGAGATCTGATACCCTCTGCTGCAGATAAAGCACTCATAGACAATAAATACAATAAATAAATCTTTTTTTATAAATGGCAAAAGAAAGACTTCCCAAACCCAGTCAAGTCCTGAGGACCAGACCTGATCTTCAACTGGTCTTGACAGTTTAAAGAAAGAAAAGTTTGGCCACCTGACTGCTCTTAAGCCACCTGCAGGAAAGTGTAACTAGGGTTGAGCTGACCAGAACGTATGTTTCTTTAACAGTCTCGGACATTACACTTAACCATAGGAGATGATATCGGGACAAGTTTTTCTCAGTCACGATTCTCTTCCTGATATCACTCTGTTTCTGGAAGAATAAGCACTCCTCAGAGCTGTAATGCGATCTCCCTGTCCTACCCACTCATGCTCCCTGATTTACAGGCACTGACTGACTGAAATAATCGTGTATCCAAACACTGATGTCTATCCAGTTGTGATTTCAACAGATAAAACCTGGATTTCACTCAGGTTTGGCCCATGGTGTCCCCTCCACTGGGCATACAGCTGGCACACGGACAGAGGCGTCTTTTGCCAGTAAGGCACTGCTGATAAGCCTCCACAGAATTCTGAGGGAAAGTTTCTGGTGTACAGTCCAGCCAGCTACATAATTATGCCTCACCTCACTAAACCAAGCATGTGAATCATGACTGAAGAACTTTCTCATCACCTTTGTCTCTTAATATTATTCCCCAGGAGGTTGTAGTAAAAGAATCCAGGTGGCTGACTTCTGAACTTAAACTGGCTGATCAAAGCCTCCTCACACTCCTGAACCAGACAAAAGGCATCTTCAAGGTCTACATCTTCAGCAGACGATGGCAGCAACAACTTATCAGTCTCATTGATACCCATCACAACGCCTGCTGCCAAGGATTCTGTGGATGGTGTTTATTGTTCACTTGGCATCGCTGGTTGTGCCCTGCCCCCATGATATGGTAAATCCCGTTCTTGCTCTCCAACCCTGGCCCTCTGAGGAAAGCCTCCTCATTCCTCAGGACTGCCTCAATCCCCTCACCTGAAGCTGCCATCTTCCAAGCCCCCATCCCAGATGACCATACCTAGGCACAAGTCCAGCATGTAGCAGACACATAATTTTCCTTTGACTACAATCCTTAAAAACCTCCACCCACCATAGTCTGGGTGTAACTTCCTCTGGTTTCATGCCCTGGGGCTGCTGAACTGGCCAAGGAGCCCTGGTTCCCAAATAAACCTGCCTTCTTAATACTTTTTTTTTTTTGAGACAGGTTTCTCTGTGTAGACCTGGCTGTCCTGGACTCACTTTTTAGACCAGGCTGGCCTTGAACTCACAGAGATCCACTTGCCTTTGTCTCCCAAGTGCTGGGATTAAAGGTGTGGGCCATCACTGCTCAGGAGATGGCTTGGAATCACTTATTTTGTGAGCTGAGATAGCCTATCATTTTTCTTGCCTATTCTCTTCCCCTAATGAGGACAAAACTGTCCAAGCTAGTTTTCTAACTGCTCTCAGTAGGAATTGCAGCCCTACTAACAGCCTTCTTTCTATCCCTTTTTTTTGTGTTACAGATGCTCCCTCACTCATTTGACAAGCTGCAGAGATGCTCACCCATCACAAAATAGCTGTCTGACTATGCACTGGGCCATCGCCCTTAGCTACATTTCACTGTGGCTCCTTAGATAGACCCTCCTTTGACGCATTCTGACTGCTGCCCCTCCACTGTGAAATCTTTGTCAGCTTGAAGCAGCTAAGAGTGCCCATCACCCGTGAGGTTCCTAGAAGGAGCTGGAGGCGACCTCTGAGTACAGGGAATGAGAGACAAGGAGTTAGATAAGTCTCGATGACTAAGTAAGAAAAGGTAGCAAATTTCCAAGATGGCTGGCTTCTTTCTCACTCTCCCTTCTGAAGACAAAAGCCTGGCAGCTTAAAAGAAAGAGTTTTTGTTTTTTGTCTCCTACTAGTTGGCCTCCTGCTGATGGGCTGGCTCAGCCAGCTCAAGGCCTGCTCAAAATATGACACACAACAATTCTGGGCCAATCGACCATGACCAGCCTTCAAACTGACCAACCCTAAAGTAGAGAAGGGAAGGAAGCCTTCAGAGGCTTAAAGCCTCCTGCACTGCCCTGTGCCCCTCTCCACCCCCCCCCCCCAGAATAGACTGCATTGTCCATCTTCCTCTGCTTTGCAGGGGGTCTTTTCCTCCATGTATGCTGCATGTGTGTGTGTGTGTTTTCTCACCCCCCCCAAACACCTTCCTTCAACTGCTGATTCTGTCCGTGCTGCTTGAGGTTTCTCTGCTGCTACGTGTTACACTTCAGATTTTTCCCGCCTTTTAACTCTTTTTTCTTTTTAATTGGAAACAGATTCTTTTCTCTTACAATATATTCTGTTTCCAGTTTTCCCTCCCTTTACCCTTCCTAACTCCTTCCTACCTCCCCTCCCCTCCACATCCACTCCCATTCTGTCTCTCATTACAAAAGAACAGGCTTCTAAGAGATAGCAGCCATACGTGACAAAATAAGATAGAATAAGATGAAACAAAAACCAGCACGTCGAGGCTAGACCTGGCAACTCAACAGAAGGAAAAGAGCCCCAAGAGCAGGCACAAAACCAGACTCACTCATTCACAGGCTAACCAGACCAAGCCCCCCACCCCCACGGTATCATTTCAAGACCCCCAAAATGATATCATTTTACATCGCAAGTCAGATCACACCATATGTGTCTGTGGAAAAGGGTGCATTCAGATTGTGGCATTTATTTTTGGGTGCCCTTCAATATCTCAGAGTCACCTTGGCCTGAAGAAAATGCTTAAAGACTGTGTTGACCAGCTAGCCTGCAGCAAACTCGAAATGTTTCCTTTTTATTTATCTGCCTTTCTTTCAGGTAGCTTGATCAATTTTGTTCTGATGCCTTGTCATACTGAACCCACTTTTGTGTCTTCTGGGGCCGACAACTAGGCACCATTTCCTGAATTTCTTGTGGCTGTGAGATCATGTGATAGAAGTTCTTACCAATGAATAACAACTTGGCTTCTGGGCCAACACGGGGAGATGCTCCTTCACCGGCGTCTCTGTCTCTCTACTAGTTGAAGGGGGAAAGCTCTGAGTCTCATAGGAGCATGGAGTCCCACTTGGCACAGGTGTGGGTATCTGAGTGTTGGTGTGGAAGGGTGTTGGGCCACGCCACTCACCTGAACTGTGTGAAAAGAAGAGGTGAAATTGTACTGTTAGCAGAGAGAATCTCACATCAGGCCAATGAAAACGAAAAGAACCAGTGGCCTCCCTGGTCTAGAATCTCTCTTCTACCCACTTTCCTTGATATACCAACAACAGTTCCATGGTTTCACCCTCTTCCAGCACGGTGAGAAGAGGGAAAGGTGCCTCGTCACTCAGGTGAATCTGAGCTCTCCAGAAACCTTTCTCCTTTAGATGTGTACATCCCTCAGCTAAGTAGGTCCTCCATTTCTGGCATAGAGACCACACAGAACTGAGACTTGTGCATTCTCTCTGCACTGGCAATGCTATAAGATCTGAGAACCATTCTTTTCTTTGACAAGACCCTATGCATGTGTCTTCCATCCTTTTGAGTGGGGATCCAGCCACCTACCCAACACACATTTAGGACAACAACAGGCCTTCTTCATCTTCCCAGAAGATCCTGGCAGGATAGTGCAGAAGGGAGAGACAACCTTAGCCACCTGCACCTTACACAGAGGAAGTCAACCACAGGCCTGGACTGAGCGTCTCCTGCTTGATTATACAGCTGATGGGGTCCTAAAATCACCTCATTAGTGTTGTGTGTGACTCATATGCCTTTATTTAATTTTTTGGTAGGTCACATTGACATAAAGTTCTCAGGAAAACCGCTGCTGAAAATAATCATTTCCTAAGCACAGGTTGCAATTAATAGCTGTCAATGAAGCCAGCACCCATCCATGGCAACATCAAGAGTTTTTAGTCTCATGGTCATTCAGGTGAACGGCTGAAGCATTGGTGTGGGTGCCATGGTAACTGGGTTTCAGTTACTACAACAATACTATACGTTTTGGTTTTTTTTTTTTTTTTTCTGTATCATATCTAGTTTCCCCATATCATTGGAGGCACTTTATGTAGGTCGCTTTAAATATCTCCTTCCAAATATTAATTCCTTTGTCTGTAGATTTTACATTGTCTTCTATTTTCCCAGGTAGCTTTGTAGACATACCAATTTTACACAGAGTCATTAAGCTTCCATTGACCATATGCTCACCAGAATGACTCTTCCTCCTGGAAACAGACTACAGCTCTGACCTTAATACCTTTGAAATCTCCTAAGGAAGAGAATACAAAGCCAGGTGAGAATCAAGGCAAGATGGAGATGGAGGCCCTGAAGACAGCAGCAGGGTGAGAGGTCAAGCCAGGACTGCAGGGGAAAATCAGCCCAATTACTAGATGCCTGGATGTCCATTGGACTAGTGTGGGAGCTGACAGAGCACAGGCTTACACTGCGCCAGTCGGCGTGGAAGACTGGTATGAATATTTACATGGTGCCGGATGGCTCTTTTGCTGAGCAGCCAGCACAAGGCTGGCCTTAGAGTGGTGGTTCTTAACCTTGGCTGCACATAAAAAATACTAAGAGGAACTTCCTGAAATGTTAATCCCACAGCCTGTGTCCAAGAGTGGGATTTAGTGGGTCTGACTTCATGGGGTTGGGTTTACATGTCGGGAGTTTTCAGAGCTGCCCAGGTGAATCTGACGTTATGTCAAGATTGAAAATCTCCATCGTAAAAGCAGTACCACTCATCTGCCTGCCACCTCACTGGTTGATGATTTCTATTCTAAGTCTTAAGTTGTTTCCTGAGGAAAATATCAAAAGACTCTGGAAGCAGGAAGGGCTAGCTTCATAGAAGAGGCAGGAGTCTGGTTAGCACTGAAGGACTAAAGATCCTCTCAGCACAAGAGGCTTAAATAACAGAAAAGTCAAGAGACTAGGGCACCTGCAGGCTCTTAGCCAGAGGACATTTTTCTCACAGCTAAAAGAGGAGAGCCAGTGAAGTCTTTTATCTCTTGATTAAGCCTTGTTGGGGATCTAACTCGGTCATAGAAGAACTATATTTTCAGTTCTATTGGCCACTTAAGAAACACTTCCTGTTCTGCTAGGCTACCTTGGATGAAGTGTTCTATTGGCCCATGTCCTGGCTAACTTCAACTGCCAATCTGACACAGCTTAGAATTATCTAGGAGGAGAATTTCAACCTACGTATTACCTAGATCAAACTGGCCTACGGGCATGTCTATGAGGGACTGATGTGAGAGTTTCCAGCCAATTGTGAGGAGCGGCATTCGCTGGGCAGGTGGTCCTGAACGGTTGGCAAAGCCGGATGATGCCAGCCTGCCTGCAAGCCAGAAAGCATGCCATGGCTCTTGCTGCTCTTCCGTGGCTGTGAAGTGAGGTCCTTGCTAGAGATGCTGTTCATGGAATCACAAGGAGATCTGTGTTCTCGGGTTCCTCCTCTGACTTCTCTCCATGGTGGACTGTGTCCTGGAGCGATAGGCCAAACAAACCTTTCTCCCCATGTCATTTTTGGGCAGGGTGATGTATCACCATGACAGAAACTGTATCCTCCTATGGAACATCCCTTTCCCTTTTTATATCCTTAGCACCTCTGTACAACATTGAGACCAGCTAGACATACAAGAAGAACTGGGCTTACTCTTTGGAGCTCAAGGGGAAGGTAATAGTAACAGAATGTTCAGGATGTGTCAGGCTCTGAGAATGACAAAGACAAGAATTAGACAAAAGGTGGAAACCGTAAACACCCATCACCATGAAGCCTAAGCCAGTGTGTCATATATCATAGACACAGGACAGAGGGGACACAAAACACTTCCCTGAGTAGCATAGTGACACATGCTTATTAGAATGAACTGTGGCTCCAAAGAGGACCACAGTGTCCCAGACCCGCGGATCGAGTCCGGGCTGAATCTTTGGTCCTGCTGTGCAGGGCTGGTGATAGCATCCACATGACTGTTCCTGTCTACAGCATGAGGTACAAGTCTGTCTTTATAACACAGGATCTGAAAATGGTCCTCTTTGTCCCTACTAGCCACTATCAGAGGACCAGGGAGGAGAAGAAAGAGGGAGGGAAGGAGAGGAGCGGCCAGCAGTGCATAGGAGAGCCATGGTGGGGATCACAGGGGAACAGCAGGGCTGAGGAAACCTAAGGGCACAGAAATCTTCTGTGTCCCATTTTGAATGATGTCACATGATGTGCAACTGTCAAAAGTCCCACAGCTGAGAATTTGAGATCTGTACATTTCAAGGTCTATGTACTAAGCCAAACAGGAGGTGGTTTCTGAGTGATCCTGCATCCCTGGCAGCCACTTCTTGGTGTAATTTCCCACCCTGGAGTGTGGGCTGGACTTGGTGCCTCACTTCCCATGGTCAGATAGCGAAACGATGACTTGTTGCTTCTGGGATGAAGTAGCACAGACTCAGGCTCCCTCTGTCATGGCCTCCTTTGCTCACTGGCTGCTGCTTGTTGTGATGAAGACACTACAGACTCGGATCTGGACCCACGGGCCCTGCTCAAACTGCTGTACCAACCAAGGACAATGCATGTAGTAAACCTAGACCCCCTATTCATATCTAGCCAATGAACAGCACATTCTCCACAGTTGTAGGGAAAGCGGGGACTGACTCTGACATGAACTCTGGTGGCCCCTATTTGACCACTTCCCCTTGGTGGGGAGGCCTGGTGGCACTCAGAGGAAGGGGAAGCAGGCTACCAGGATGAGACCTGATAGGCTATGATCATATGGTGGGGGAGGAGGTCCCTTTTTGTCACAGGCCTAGGGGAAGGGAATAGAGTGAAAGAGGGATGGAGGAGGAACAGGAAGATACAAGTGAGGGGATAACAATTGAGATGTAATATGAATAAATTATTATTTTTTTAAAAGACACTATAGACTCACACGGAGAGCTGGTGCGCCTGGACAGCAGCCAGCAAGAGTCCAAACCTGGAATCAAACTTGAGTCTTGAAATGAGGACAGTTCCCAGCGCTATTGCAGTTACAGTCTTGTGAAAGACCATGTGCCGTGTGGCCCCAGTAGGGCTGTGTCTAAGGTCCTAAGCCTGGAAGCTGTGAAGTAATAGATATGTTTTTCAGCTAACACACCATAGGGCCATTTGTTTGGTGGCAGTGGATAAGGAGTGTGCAAGTGGAATCTTTTTATTGTTTTTTAAGATTTTTTATTTATTGTTATGTATACAGTGTTCTGCCTGCACATACACCTGCAGGCCAGAAGAGGGCATCAGATCACAGTATAGATGGTTGTGAGCCACCATGGGGTTGTTGGGAATTGAACTAAGGACCTCTGGAGGAGCAGTTAGTACCCTTAACCTCTGAGCCATCTCTCCAGCCCCACAAATGGAATCTTAATTATGTTGACTTTTTTTTTTTAATGCTGTTAAAGGGCCAGTCAAAAGGCTCAGCAAGTAAATTACTCACTGTGCAAGTCCGGCCACTTGAGTTCGAGTTCTCCAACCCTCATAAAGATGGCAGGAGGCAATTTACTTTACAGCCTTGTCTTCTTAGCTCCACACATGGACAATGGTAAGTGTACCCTGCCCTATCATGCACGCATGTCCAATAATAAGTAAATTAATTAAGTGCTATCAAAAAAAGTGAAGCACAGCTTGGGGCACACGCTCCTGCTGTTTTCCTGGCTCAGAGGGTCTGCTCCAAGGAGCTTAGTAAGTTGCTTGGCTGCCTAACAGCTTTCCCTTAGAAACCGTTCAATCAGAGAGCTACTTCATCACACAGAATAACCAGGACTCAGGGAAGCATTCACAGAGCCTTGCAAGGGAGGGAGGCAGGGGCTCTGCATGCCCAGCTCTGAAGGGTGGGGCTGCTGACTCTCCTCTTTGGCACAGCGTTCTCTTGTGTCCTCACTGCCCCCAGCCCATACGTAAGGGGACAGTATATCCTCCCTGGCCAGCATCAGCCTTGCTAGAGACACAGAGCAGAGCACAGCCCTGGGTTCTTTTGCTTTCATGGACTCTGGATTCTCTTTGTGGTTTCTGGGATCTCTTCGATGAAGCAAAGGTTACTCTGGCCTTGAGGCATCGATGTGAGGACCAGAGACTCACAGTAGCACATACATGGCTCTGCCCAGGGTCCTGCAGAGCTCACTCTGCCACTGGGGGTGTGTGAAAGCATTAGCAAGGAGGGTCTACATGGAACCTTTTTAGTCATGGGGGGGTGGTGTGTGCCTTTGATGGGGATATGGGTACCCTGGCCCCTCCTCTCTCTTTGCTTCTTAGTTTTCATAGGGAGCTCAGCTTCTTCCATCATAGCCCTGTGATGGCGTGGCACTTCACTTCAGGCCCCCAGAGTCATGCTAGGCAACCGTGGGAAGTGTGAAGCTTGGACCCAAAGTAAACCTCCCCCCCTCTCTCAAATTTTCATTACTGTCTCCAAGCCATCAAGGAAGAGAAAGAAGTCTGATTCCAAGTGACATATCACATGGTGTTCTGAAAGAAAAAAACCTACAAGGATGAAAATCACAGTAATGGATATAAGGTCAGAGGTGGAGGAGAGACCACAGCGGGGCATAGACGAGCTCAGGGGCAGATGTGAGCTTTGCTGAATCTTGCTTATGCTGAGAACTCTATGAATATACTTGTCAAAAACAGAGTAAAGAGAGGTTGGGGATTTAGCTCAGTGGTAGAGCCCTTGCCTAGCAAGCGTAAGGCCCTGGGTTCAAAAAACAGAGTAAGGAAAGGTAGATTTTGCTATATGTATATTTTACCTTAATAAAATTGCTTTTTTATAAACTAATACAGGCATGTATCTTTTCTCACTTAGGAACACTGAATGCTTCTAATATCTTCTAAGAAAGTAGCAAGTTCAAGACCAATCTCAGCTACAGAGAGACTGTGTCCACCAAAATGATTAAAAAGTAAAACAAAATGAAAAGAGTATGAGGGAGGTGCTGACACATTAATTCTCCTAGGCTGGCTCGCCAGGACAGTTGAGAACATCTTTGTCACAGCCCTTGGCTTTCTGAGGCTGGACAGGCACTATACAAATGTATTTTTCCATACCCCTTTTTCTCCAGCCACTAAGACTGCTGCTGCCACCTGGTGCCTTCCCACCTGGACACACAGCTTTGGGCACACAGACTCAGCCTCCAAAAGGGTAAGTGACCAGAGTTAGAATTAGAGAACAAAGAACCAGCATAGCTGTCACAGTGCTGAGATGAAGGCAACAGCCTGCCTTGGGGCCTAGAGTCTGCAAAGGAGCCTGGAGAGCCAGTGTTTTCATCCATCATCAATGTCTGCATCCACCACAAGCATTCCCATGTGTTTCGCTCCAAGCCAGTTAGTATATATTGATACACTGCAGAGCAGTGTCCCACAGGTCAAACATATTCATGCTATTTGCCTCCCAACATAGTGAGACAAGTCTCTAGCCTCAAGATGAATAGAACAGAGCAAGGGAGCTGTTACTCTCCTTAAAGTTGCTTCAGGGATTGGCCCAGCCAGAAGCCTTCATCTCCATGGAAACCACAAAAGGTAGTTGGGACAAAAAAAAAAAAAAAAAAAAAAAAAAAAAAAAAAAAAAAAAAAAAACATGAAACCAGAGCAAAGAAAGGATTTGTTACATTCTAAACAAGACTGAATTCTAAGGTTGGTCAGCTAAAAGGTCTGAGAATCTTCAAAGCTTAGAGGCCAAGCCCTGAGTTAACCAGCACCTGAACAGCATCTTGCCCTGAGGGATGGCAGTTTGCCAAGACATCTTAACCTCCTGAGCCTCGTGCTGAAGGGACATGAGGAGGACTGTAGGCGTGTGGAAGTCAAAGACCCAGGCAGGAGACAAGAAGAGTCGGGCAAAGGGATGTGGTACCCCTCTGAAGCTCCACAGGTGCCCTGCGTATGTCTCCATGGTGACATGGACCATATCATTGTAACAGCCCCATGCTTCTCAAGGCCATTACATGATTCTTCTTTGAAAATAATGGCACTGTTGGATAAGACTCATTTATGGTCCTTCCTTGCTACTACCATAACAAGACAGCAAAGTGGCAACGACGGACACATGTCATGCCTGTGGGGCAGCGAGCCAGGGAAGCTCTCAGTTTTCCACACCGGTTACCCTCTTCTTGTTGTGACCAAACATCAGACAAAAGTGACTGGAGGGAGATAGAGAGGGTTTACTTTGGCTTACAGTTCTGGAGTGCACAGTCCACCATGATGGGGAAAAGCATGGCGCTGGTCATACCACGTCAGCAGTGAGAAGCAGGTAGAGGTGAGTGCCGGTGCTCACCTTGCTTCCTTCTTGACTCAGCTCAGGATCCCAGCCATTGGCTGCTGCTGCTGCTCACATTCAGGATGAGTTCTCCTCAGTCAAACCTTCCTCTTAACAGCATCCTGGGCACACCCAAAAGTGTGTTTCCATAGTGATTCTAAATCCAGCCAAGCTAATGATGGCTAACTATCACCCCTTTCTAAATTGTTACAGAGCCAGAGGCACAGAGAGTTCCAGAGGCTTGCCCGAGGCCATGGGAGTAGGTGGCAAAGCTGGGATTTGAACCCAGGCCACCTGCTCCAGACATGTTAGCTGATACTAACATGTTCGATAAAGGCCTGTTGAGTTAGGGGCCTCATCATTTGTTTCGCTTCATCTCAGTAATCTCATTTTCCTGCTTAGTTTCTGCTTCCTGGCATCTGCAAGTATGAAACCCAAGCAATTTCCTCAATACCAGTTTCCTCCTGGTGGCTGTTACCTCTTCCTTCTGCATATTTGTGGTGTGGGAGAGAGAGAGAGAGAGAGGAGACAGAGACAGAGACAGAGACAGAGACAGAGAGACAGACAGACAGACAGAGACACAGAGAGACACAGAGACACAGAGAAAAGACAGAGAGGGAGACAGAGAGACAGAGACAGAAAGAGGGAGAGAGAGAGAGAAAGAGAGACAGAGAGAGAGAGAGAGACAGAGAGATGGAGAGAGAGACAGAGAGGGAGACGGGGAGAAAGAGAGAGTCTTTCCTCACGTACACATGTGCCTAGCTCTCAACTTCCCACTCCTATCTTCTCCTCCCTGCCAGGTACAGCTGAGCAGCAAGGATGTCCTTCTTCCTTGTGCCTCTATCCAAAGTCCTCCTAAAATCCCTGCACTGAAAATGAAATCAGATTTTAGAACGAGCCCATAGGGGGAGACAGACTGGTCAAGCCAGGGCTTTGATTTCTTCAGCCAGCCACATAGGACAAAATCTTCATTAAGTCGGAACTTCAGTCCTGATCTGTATCTTTCTTTTCCCCAGACGGATATCATCTCTGCTTCAGGGCTCACAGGCCAAAGTGGACACATTTCCTAATACGATTTAAGGTCTTAATGTCTCGTAGAAATGTTTGCCCATGCCCGAGCAGCCTCATGCTGCTTCTCTCTGAAATCTCTTCCACCAGGAGGGTACCAGGGAACTCGCCCGGCCACTAGCAGCATCCCAGGCATTCATACCTAACAATCAGCTCCTTCTCAGACAGCTGTGCTCTGGAGACTCCTGAATTGAGCTCGTCCGTATTTTATAATTCATGAGCTCAAGCTATGCATACCGATATTACTGTGCTGGGGACCGAACTCTTTGGCTTTTCTGAACAAGAGTGGCTTACATTCAATGCGGCAAGCATTATCATGAGTGGTGAACAGGGCAGGCAGTAGAGGAAGAGCGAGATGCTTCATGGTCCCCACATGCTCATGGTCTAGTAAAACAGAGCTATGCAGGCAAGTGATAGTAACCCGGGGTGAGAGCTGTGTACACATAGCTACAAGCAAAGCCACAAACTGAGAAGCAGGGAGAAAGAAAAACTGTGCAGAGCCAAAGGCCCCTGAACCCAGATGTTATGGCCCAGGATCACTCTCCTGGAAGCATGTATTTGATTGTGAGCCTGGCCTTTAACGGCTGAGCCTTCTCTCCAGCCCAGAAGCATCTATTTGAAAAGCTTTCACGGTACCATCATTATAATCTTTTCTTTGAGCATATTAACTAGCAAGTGCCCAAACCTTTTAAAAAATTATATAGATGTTGGAACTTCTCTGTAGATTGCCCAAGTTTATTTTACTGAGTTTGTCTGTGACTACGTTGAAAATAATTTTAAGCCAGTCTTTGTTTCCTGTTGCCTATGACACTTTTTACCACAGAGACTTTCCAAGTTCATCACGATCAGAGTTAGTGATCCCATGTGGAAGATACCTTCTTGGTCTTAACAAAGTTCCAGCACTAGTCTGCTAGGAACGCTACACTGCAATCTAAGCCTCATCTTCCACGGCATCACACGATGGCTTCTCGGGGCTTCCAGCCTGCCCCAGTCTCCTGGCTTCAGCTGCTTTCCATGACTCCCTCACTGTTGTGTCTGTCATGTCTTCAACACTTGCATCACATGAAAAGTGCTGACAACTTTAGATGCCAGCTTGAGGTGTAGCCTGGCCCCTTTGGACCACACTAGTGTTAGTTAGCTCTGTGGGAAGGAGTGTAAGCTTTGTCTCAGGTGAAAGTCTTGGTGGGCTTTGCCTTTGGACACACCACAAATACTCCCTGAGATTAGCCTTGAGATAGACTGGGTGGAGCCATCCTGGGCCAGGAATTCAGGAAGCTGGATTATTGTGTTTCTAATTGACCCTCGATGAGAGGAGGAGACCGGCCCTTGCACATGACAGACAGGCAGGCAGAGAGGACAAGAGGGGCAGCAGGTTCAGACTGAGCTCAAGCGCAAGTGGATTGGGAAGAGGATCAGCGAACAGGCCAGACCAGTGCTCAGGCCAGAGACACCTAGGGATCCGTCCCATGGAACAGATACCGGAAGGTTCACTCTTGTTTCCCTTTAACCTTTTTTCCCTCTTGTGTAAGCTAGTTGGGTTGTATAATAAAGTTTAATTGCTAAGAAACAGAGCCAACATAGCTCCTATGTGCTGACCCTAGGGAAACACTCTCTTTTGTGTTCTGAGCCTAAACTCTCCACTTTCAAACGAATTTGCACTTTCTTAAGTTGGAGTCTTCAGTGGGTGGGTCTTCCCTCAAGATACCTTCCCTCTTGTCCCAGTGCAGAGCACCAGGCTTCCTTTTAAATTTATTGTATTATTTTACATTATGTGTGTGTGGGGTTGGGGGGTATGTGCCCTGTGTGCCAGTGCCTGTGGAAGCCAGAGGCGTTGAATCCCTGTGGAGCTGGTGTTACAGGTGGCTGTGAGCCACTGGATTTGGGTGTCGAGGGTTGACCCCAAGTCCTCTGCAAAAGGGGCACATGCTCTAACTGTTGACAGGTCTCTCCAGCCCTGGTGTATTACAGGATATTTGATCCCATTGTGAACCCCAAAACTGTGAACTGTAAAAATCCATTTCTCATTGTGATGTGGCTCAGTCTTTGATCCAAGAACTTTCTGGTTACTGTAAACAAGTATTTGTGGTGTGGCTCAGCCCTAGCACACTCTATAACGCCGCCGGAGCTTTCTGTAAACAGGATTAAATAAAGTTAACCCTAGGTCAAGAGGCGGAGCAAGCAACCAGATTGGTAGGAAGTGAACATGGGGGGAAAAAGCGAGAGTGAAAGGAAGTCCAGAGGGTGGATACAGAGACTCACAGGAAGTAAAAGTAGGGACATTGAGGACGCAGGTATTTTAGACAGCATGGAGAAGGAAGAAGAGCTTTTTTCTTCTCGGGTGTCAGTTGGGTAGAAAGGGAATCCGGGTGTTTTCTCTGCCTCTCTGAGCTAACAGGTTTATACCCCAACATGTGGCTTCTGAGTCTTCATTGGTAAAATTGAACGAATGGGATTTTCTTTCTTTATAAAAACACTAGTAGCCTTCTTTCTCAAAGCATTAATCTCTTTAACAGTTATAGCTGATATGTCTGAATGCCCCTTGTTTCCAACTTTCTAATTTAATTTATGTGTGCTTCTGGTGCAGGTGTGGAGGCGAAGGCTGCATAGTACCGAACTCAGCATCACGTGAGGTCTGGGGATCGGAACTAAGGTTCTCTACTTCAGAAGCACAGACTTCACTCCTCAAGCCATCTCCCTAGCCTTCGCTTATACGTTTAACCTTAGTCACACACTTTCCTCCCCAAACCTCACAATTTTTATTTCCTTTTACTCCACGTGCTGTTCTTCCTCACAACAGAGCTGAGAATAGTGAGGCTCAACCATGTGACAGAGTGGGGTCCAGCCTCCAGGCTTCCTACAGGAAACAAATTAGGCCTTTACTATTGAGTTCAGCGTCACTCAAGTTCAGGCCAAGGGACAGACGCAGCCTGATTCTTTGCCAGCCTATAAGGCAAATGGCTTCTAACCCACTTCCAAATAGAGCCTTTGGTCCTCTCTGAGCCCTAATGAGCCAGGCCCCCAGAGTCTGCATTTTTCTCTGCCTTCTGGTCTTCATTCATTTGGCTAATCAAAGCCCACTGGGTACTGTTACCTGCTGGGAAACACATTACTGTGAAGTTCATGGCCACGCAATTAATTTGACATTAGATGAATTCACGGGACTAAAACGCTTAAGAAATATCAATTTCTCCCTGAGAGAGTTTTGTTTATAATGCAGTACTTCTCACAGCAGTATGGCACATTTTCCATTTGCGGGGCTCATTATTTTAAGGCAGGTGACAGCAGTGGGATGGATGCTACGTCTACACCTGGCTTTGCCAACTTTGTCTCTTAGATAAAGAACTCCTCCTGAAGTGTGACCAGGCAAAGTGTTGACCCATACAGCTTCTAGAACAAAACATCCCAGAAAGAATCAAATGTAGGATGTTTAGCACTGAGGGTAGGGGTGAACGGGCATCCGATATGACCTCATTCTCTTTCCTTTTTTTTTTTTTTTTTTTTAATGTTCCTTTTATTTGGCTTGGGCTCTTACATTCTTTTGTAAGACTCACATCTTTACTTTTATGTTGCTGTGACTTCTTTTGCGGTTTCCCGAAATTCTTCCTGTCTTCACTACCCTGGAATAGTCTATGTTTTTCTTCTCTTGACATCTCTAACTATAATGTAGAATTATGGTTATGTAGCATTGTGTAAGTAAAATAAATTATGTCTCTATTTACATTCAAAAGTGGTAATCTCATTTTAAACTTTGCCTTAGTGATGAGACTTTCAGTTTCTCTACCTCCTTGACAATGTGTCCGTTCTCATGGATGTTTTAAGACACGGTATCGCTGTGTAGACTATACTAGTCTCAAAGCCACAGAGATCGCCCTGCCTCTGCCTCCCAAGTGCTGAGATGAAAGTCATGTGGCACCATGCTGAGCCTGCTTATACTTTAAATCCTAACCGCCTTGCATGAGCTGACATCTCACTATAGTTTTCATCTGTGTCCTTTGCTGATGAATCTTGGACGCGTGCTCCTGTGGGTGCTGGACATGCATGTAGCTTTTCTTTACAAAAGGCTAAGAAGCTCTTGCAAACCTTGATTTGATGACATTTCTATTCGAGTACAGATTTCTTACTGCTGCGTTGTAAGAATAACATAGGCACAATGTAATTCTTCTGTTGAAGGATTCTGAATTGGGAATTTTTTTTCCTCAGTCTGCACACTTGCTTTCATATGGTATAGTACCTGTCCAGGTGCAGGAGACAATTTTGATGAAGGTTAATTTCTACACACTTTCTTTCCTGTTTACTTTTACATAGGAAACACTCTCTCACACAAGGCAGTAAAGGATTTCTCCTGTATTTTCTCCTGAGAGTTTTATAATGCTAGCTTTTAGATTTGAAAACACCGGTCATTCCCAGGGAACTTTTCAAGTTTAAGTTAAAAGAATTTTGAGAGTTTCATGCATGAGTGTTGCATTCACATCATTTCCATCGTCTTCCCCATGCAGCTACTCCCAGGCTCCCGACTCCTCTCAAGTTCATGACCTCTCTCCTTTATTATTGTTTGTTTGTATATATGTATGTATGTATGTATGTATGTGTATGTATGTGTGTATGTATGTGTATGTATGTATGTATGTATGTGGGGGGGTGTATGTATGTGTATGTATGTATGTATGTGTGTGTGTATGTATGTGTGTATGTATGTGTGTATGTATGTGTGTATGTATGTATGTATGTGTGTGTATGTATGTATGTATGTGTGGGGGGGTGTATGTATGTGAGAGGCCGCACTCACATTCGCCATTACAAGATGGCGCTGACATCCTGTGTCCCAAACTGGTAAAACAAGTAATCTGCGCATGTGCGAAGGAACTTTCCACTTGTTGTGCTCTGCCTCTCCCGTGGCGTCATATCTCCTGATGAGTAACAGCCAATCAGGGACTGACACATCCTAAGCGGAGAACAGTTTCCTATATAAGGGATGGGTTTCTGCTGTTTGGGGTCTCCATTTTACTTGTCGTAAGCTTATGCTCTCCCTCTCAAGACGCATTAAAGCTTTACTGCAGAAGGATCCTGTGTGTGCAGCGTCGTTCTTGCTGGCGAGACGGTAACGTGAGTCACATATGTATGTGTATGTATGTATGTGTGTGTGTGTGTGTATGTATGTGTGTATGTACGTATGTATGTAGGTACGTATGTATGGATATAAAACCTGCTGAGTCCCTATAGTGTTGCTTATGTGTGTGTCTGTGTTTAGGTCTGACTTGGGATTGGATAATCTATCAGGGGCCCATTTTTGGAGAAGACTTTCTCTCTCTTACCATTACTTGCCTGTAGTGCTTCATCCGGGGGCCAGGCTTGCCTGAGGGACTTCCCCCATCCACGTTGGCATGTCAAGCAGTGTTGTCATTCTGCAGGTCTTCTTCAGGTGGACCATATTTTTGAGGTTTCACGGTGACAACTTCTCTGTCATATATAGAAGACACCATCTCAAAGCAGTCTGCTCGCTCTTACAATCTTTGCCCTCCTCCGTGATGGTCCCTGAGGTGTACATCCAGGGATTGCAGTGTGGGTGTTATCACCTGGGTGTAGGCATTCCTGTCTGCTGTTCTCTACATTTTGACAGTTGTAGGTTTCTGTAGCTGTCTCCACCTGCTGCAGAAAGAAGCTTTGTTCGTGATGGGTAAGAGTTACACTTACCTGTGAGCACAAGAACACATCTTTAGAATGGAGTTAGGAGTGATACAGCTTGTATTATAACTCTTAGGCATATATCCAATGTTTTAAGAAAGTGGCAGGCAGCCAGGCACTCAGGAGGCAGAGGCAGGCAAATCTCTATGAATTAAAGGCCAGCCTAGTCTACAAAGTAAGTTCCAGAACAGCCAGGGCTACATGAAGAAACATTAAAAACAAAACAAAACAAAATGGCAGAAATGGATTCTCAACAGCCATAAATAGTTGCTAAATTCACAGTACCACGTTAAAAAAAAATATCTCTCCTACCGGGCAGGCCTTATGTCCACCTAGATAGCTGTTGATTATATTCAACGTGTAAGTGGCTATATTGCGCCACTGGGAATATCTTGGTGAGCTGGTCATTCTATCCGTATATAATCCACACAGAATTATTGATGAGGCATTTTTCATTATTTTTGCCAAATATTTGAAATCACCTTTATGCTAGGTGAACATTTCAGTGTGGACAGGTCACGCTTCAAATCCCGAAGCCTCATATGGACAGTAGCTACAGTTAGGAAAAGCAGGAACAGCACATCTCTAGTGTGGAGAGTGCTGGCCCAAACATTCTCAGGTATATTTCTGTTTCCTGAAGTATAGTTTTAAATATATATTTACAATTAAATATGATTATATAGTATAAATTATAATTAAGTAACACTGAGAAGGGGATATATAACAGGTATTTCATGTTGCCCAGCGAACAACAACAAAAAGATAGGAAAACAAAACAAAACAAAAAAAACCCCAGAAAGATAGGAACTGAAGGAGGAAGGTTAGGTAAATTTAAAAGCCCTGAGGGACACATGGGCCAGAAGGCCATCAAAGTTTGCTGTGACTGGAACAGGTTAACCTCTTCTTATCTCTGAAATTCTTTTTTTTTTTTTTTTTTTTTAATTTTGTTTTGATCACATTGCTGTGTTTTTTTTCCCCCAAAATATTACTTGTAATTTCTCTGTAGCCTAAAGGACATGAGAAATAACCAAACTGGCAAACATAATTCCTGCCCTTGATAACATACTGTAGGTGGAGTGTTTTAAAGGGGAGCACTGGGATGATGACTGTCACCCATGAAGAATAAGGTATATTTTAAAATACAAAGCAAGTGGCTACTTGGCACCCGATATTTAAAGGGGACCATATCAGCTGCCTTGGAGACCGAGGCCGACTTAATTAGGGAGACAAGCAGGTTCCTGTGGTACAGTTGAGGCCTGTGCTTGCTTTGGGCAGCTATTGCCTCTCTAAAATGTAGACTTACAACACTTTCCCTTTAATCTTCTTCTTGTTCTTCTTGTTTTTCTTGTTCTTGTCCTTGTCATTGTCCTCCTGCTCCTCCTCCTTCTTCTTCCTCTTCTTCTCCTCCTCCTCCCCCTTCACCTCCTCCCCCTCCTCCTCCACATCCTCCTCCTCCTCCACCACGTCCTCCTCCTCCTTCTCCTTCTCCTCCTCCTTTCTCTCCTCCCCCCCCCCCCCCCCCCCCGTCCTCCTCCTCCTCACAGACTACAGTGCGTAGAGCTCAGGGAGGCGAGTTCATCTTGCTCTCTGTGGCAGCAGTACCCTGGCTCCCTGAGAACTAGAGGGTCAAGTTCTAAGCAGTCTCCCACGACTGATGGTAGCTGTCCACATTTGAAACCTGGCAGCTGTTGTTGACCTCACCTCAGGTCCTCACCTCAGATCTCTTTCATACAGCCCACATGGTTAGAGTGGGCTTTTCAGAGGCTGTTCTTTCCTTCACGGAGTCCATGATCTCTCCAGAGGACCCCCAAATTTGGATTGCAGCCAGTGGTTCCTGAAACACCTATCTTAGATATTCCCCCCTACCTGCGCCACTGATCTCTCCAGTTCGATGCTCACAAACTGAGCTCCCCAGCTCAGCTCAGAAGCTCCTTCCCTTTCTAGATTTGCCCGTCTTGGTTTATAACCAACGCAGAGGCTTTCAGAAGTCCAGCTCCTGTGCACGCTTCACTCCGTCCATCACAAGCTGAGTACCCACAAGCCCACTCTCCAGATTAAATTTGATCCCAAAGCTCCTGGTTCCCATGAATGTCATCTTATTTGGAAACAGTCTTTGCAGACAGAGCACTCACTGCTCTTCCAAAGGACCTGGGTTTAATTCCCAGCAACCACATGGCAGCTCACAACTGCCTGTAGCTCCAAGATCTGGCCTTCATACAGATGTACAGTCAGCCAAAACACCAATGTACATAAAAAAATAAGTAATTAAAAAATAATCAATTAAAGATAATACTACAAGCATAAGCCTTAGTATGATATAACTGGCAGCCTTATGAAGAAAAGAGATTTTTCCCTGGAAGACACACATACAGAAGAACACCCCTGTGACAACAGAGGCAGGGATTGCATCACACAGTTGCAAGCTAAGCACCACTCAGTTCTGATGACTACCTCCAAATATCAGGATGAAGAGGGAAGGCTTCTCTCCTGCAGGTTTCAGAGGGAGCCCAGACGTGGCAACACCTTGGCTTTGAACTTCTAAGACTGAGAAATGATGGATGTCTGCTGTTTCTAAGCAACGAGCTTGTGGTACACTATTAAGGCAGCCCTAGGAACAATGATTATATTTCTATTTGAACTCTCCTTAATCCTTCCTTCCATCATTTTCCCCCTTAAATGCTGCCTTATCATTTCTAATTTACTTTTTAGAGCATCACACTCATTTTTTTAAAACCTAAAGCCAAACTCTTTATGTCTGATCAATAGCATTTACGGGAGCCCCTGGTACAAAGGGTGAAATTTGAATTCCTCGGCAGGATTAACATGTGGTCTTCTCTCAGCCACATCTCTGGCCTGTGCAAGTTCATGTCTGGGGCTATTTGTGCTCGCCCATCGCATGAGGTGCACACGCACCTTGGATACCTAGTGAGCTCCAGCTTTGCCATAACAACCATCAGCTGGGAGCTCATCTGGAGGTCTTTCCCTGCATCCCAAGAAGGGTGTCATATTTTCTCCTCCCCTGTGCACACACAGCACCCATCGTACATCCCTGACAGCAGCTCATACTGCCCTATGCTGGCTTGCTTAGCAGGAGACATGTCGCTCTGTTTCTGTATTCTCAGGACCTCTACGCTTGACCCGTGGAAGACACTTAGTGACTACCTGTCGAATGAACCAATGAGAAGGCAGAGAATTATCGTCAACGTCCACATTGGTTTTGCAAGTGGTAAACCAATTTCCAAAAAAGCTAATTTATCCAGCTAAAGTCACATAATCCTTGGTATACGAACTTTGTTGCAAAAAGCAAATCAATGTTTGTCATTGCTATAAACAGGGGGGGAGCGGGGGAAGCACTATTTCAAACCGTAAATCCTGACCTTTTAGTCAAATAGCAAACGATGCTTGCTTATCGAGATATCCCTGAAATGTTCTTACTTTGACATATAATCTATTTGGAAATTTCTATAACAAAGGGGCAGGGACGAACTTGTCATTCTAGCAGCAGCACCAGGTGAATAAGACTCGACTCTGCCTGCAAACAAGGAAGTAGCCTCTCTGCATCAGATCTAGAAGATGTTCATATGCAGAGGAGGGTGGTGGTTCTGGATGACCGTGCAGGACAGTTATCTCCTTTCCAATAATTAGGTGGATGGGTAATTCAGATGCAATTTAGTACTCACACGCTTGCCATTTTCATGGACTTTATTATTTACTGACCCAACCATGAAGAATGTTTCCTGCCAAGAAACAAAACTCCCCCACAGAGGAAAAGAACCTACTCGCATTGGTAGATTAGGAATTTGGGGCATCAAATGATTTTCAGGTAACTTCTCCATTTATGAACTGACAGCTCTTTTTTCACCTTCTCATTGCTGGTTTTAAACCTGGGCTGAGCTACTCCAGGGAAATGATGGAAAACCTTCTCTCTCTCTCTCTCTCTCTCTCTCTCTCTCTCTCTCTCTCTCTCTCTCTCTCTCTGTGTGTGTGTGTGTGTGTGTGTGTGTGTCTGTCTGTCTGTCTGTCTGTCTGTCTCTGTGTGTGTGTGTGTCTGTCTCTCTCTCTCTCTCTCTCTCTCCCTCTCTCCAGACAGCACATTGTACGTGATGCTCTGGCTGCCTGCAGTGGGCCATCACCTTTCTGCTCCATGCCTGCCCCCACCAGCTTATCCATCTATGTTCTAGCCCAGCTCACGTTGAGACGGAAGCTTCAAGGAGAGCTCCGGTTCTGAGTCAGCCTCCGCGGAAGCACTGACTGGTCATGAACTTGGGCAGGCAGCGAGCCTTTCAGAGGTGGCACTTCTATTCCTTCTTAGGGGTGTCTTCCTTTCACTTACATCCAAGGATCCTCAGACCAAACGACGACTACACAGTTGTAGATACCAGTGGCTTTCAACAGAGGGTGACACGTGTGTGAAATACGAACTGGCAGGTGTTTAAGTGATCTCATTCATGCACTGTGCCCCTAGAAGAGCCGGGGTGAGGAGGAGCAGATGGGATCTGTGCAACATGCCTCTTGTCTTCTTTGCCTTTCACATCCACTCAGTAGTTGTCACTTTGCACTTGGGCAGAACAGTCACAGCACTGTGACCTGGGAACTCATTACAGAGAAGGCTTGTGTGAACTTGGTCCTCTGCGAATCGCAGTCTAGTGGCAGAGGGCGACAGCAATCAGCGGTACTGGGCAGTAGCTGGAAATGGCTCTGAGCTGTAGAGAAGCTAAAATGTTAATGTCTGTAGGCCGTCGCTTTGTTCTCCTGACAGTGTCTCCTGCCTTACAGAAGCTTCTCAGCCTCATGAGGTCCCATTTAGTAATTGTTGACATTAAGGCCTGGGCTGTTGGTGTTCTGTTCAGGAAGTTGTCTCCTGTGCCAATGTGTTCCAGGTTCTTCCCCACTTTTTCTTCTAACTGATTTAGTGAGGTCTTTGATCCACTTGGATTTAATGGGGAGACCTGGTGGCAGTCAGTGGAAGGATAGCAGGCTACCAAGAAGAGACTTGATACCCTATGAGCATATACAGGGGGAGGAGGTCCCCCTCAGTCACAGTCATAGGGGAAGGGAGTAAGGGGAAAATGGAAGGAGGCAGGAATGGGAGGATACAAGGGAGGGGATAATCATTGAGATGTAATATGAATAAATTAATAAAAAAAAAATTTTTAAAAATGTGAATGTCTCCATCATGCCTGTTGGATGGCTTTCGGTGCCAAACACCTGATCAGAAATTAGAAACCTAAGGTTGGAGAGATGGCTCAGTGGTTAAGAGCATCAGGTGCTCTTTCAGAGGACCTGGGTTCAATACCTCACACCCATATAGACTCTCATAGCTGTCTGTAACTTTAATTCTAGAGGATCTGAGACCTTCTTTTGTCCTTTGTGGGCACTGAATATGTGTAGTACACAGACGTACATGTAGACAAGCTCTTACACATAACACAATAATTTTAAAAATTACGAAGTTAGAATCGATCTAGAGCAATGGTTTTCAACTTTGGGTTGCAACCCCCACAGGAATCACATATCAGATATTCTGTATAGCGTATATTTCCATACGATTCATAACAGTAGCAAAAGTGCAGTTAGGAGGGAGCAATGCTTAATTTTATGGTTGAGGTCACCTCAAAATGAGGAACTGCTTTCAGGAGTCGCAGCGTTAGGAAGGTTGAGGACCACTGCCCTAGAGGGAAACGCACCATGGAAAGAGGACACAACATGCTACTGCATGAAGAAGGACGTTCCAAGCAAGGCGTTGCTGGGTACAAGCGTGACTCCCGGAGACTGAGGAGTGGAGTCTGGGTACAAGCGTGACTCCCGGAGACCGAGGAGTGGAGTCTGGGTACAAGCGTGACTCCCGGAGACTGAGGAGTGGAGTCTGGGTACAAGCGTGACTCCCGGGGACCGAGGAGTGGAGTCTGGGTACAAGCGTGACTCCCGGGGACTGAGGAGTGGAGTCTGGGTACAGGCGTGACTCCCGGAGACTGAGGAGTGGAGTCTGGGTACAGGCGTGACTCCGGGGACGGAGGAGTGGAGTCTGGGTACAGGCGTGACTCCCGGGGACTGAGGAGTGGAGTCTGGGTACAGGCATGACTCCCGGGGACTGAGGAGTGGAGTCTGGGTACAGGCATGACTCCGGGGGACGGAGGAGTGGAGTCTGGGTACAGGCGTGACTCCCGGGGACTGAGGAGTGGAGTCTGAGTACAGGCATGACTCCGGGGGACGGAGGAGTAGAGTCTGGGTACAGGCGTGACTCCCGGGGACTGAGGAGTGGAGTCTGGGTACAGGCATGACTCCGGGGGACGGAGGAGTAGAGTCTGGGTACAGGCGTGACTCCCGGGGACCGAGGAGTGGAGCCATCACATGGGCTCCAGAGACAGAAGCTGGACTCAACCGAATGTTATAAACAAGAAGAAGTAAAAATGTTTTGACAACTCGGGCTTACTAATAACCTCACATCAGAAGCTGTTCATTGAGAAGCTGTGATGCTGTGGAGACTGAGTGGGGTGTTTCATACGTTTTATTAAATCTACACCTTCAGTTCAGAACAACAAACAACTCTCCCATTAAGCCCACAGGAATAACAGGAAGGAATCCTCCAACAGAATCAATTTACAATGTCTGACAGTCACAGAAGCTGGGACTGGATGAGTGAACAGGGGACACAAGACAGGTAGGTGCCAACAAACGAATGCCCCAGAACAGAGGCCAAAAGAACACACTTTGAGAGTGCAGCAGCAGGGGTGGGAGTTGACCCCCCCCCCCATGGGGACTCGGAGGTAGCAGGAAAGACATTAAGAGAGAGATGCGGGGACTAATCACTGAGCTATCCAGCCGCTCACTCAAGCACGTTTCTGCTTTCTAGTTTTCAGGACAAGTCAGTTCCCGGCAAGCATAGATCTCAGTTTGAGGCTTCACAGCTGATCACTGTAAACCTCCTGTCTTATAACGAGAGCAACCATGCTCCTGTCTGGTCTCCACGTGTCCTACGTGGTCACCTTTTACTTAACATGCTCTGTACATGCAAACAGCTCCCAGACATCCCTGTGCATGGGCAAACATCTCTCTAGAGAAGTGATGGAGGACAATTGTGTCAACTGTACCTCAAATTGCCTTTTCCTTTCTTTCTTTAATACACTAGGATCATAAGCACTTTGAGGAACAACAAATGGTTAATAGAGAAAGAAGGACCAAGATAAGAAAACAAAATCAAGAATAAACTAAAGGGCCTGGAGAGATGGCTGCAAGCAGGAGGAATCAACACCAAAAATAGTCAGGGGTGGTGAGGCACAAACAGGCAGGTCCCTGGGGTTTGCTGGCTGGTCATCATGGTCCATGTGAGGGTCAGGCCAGTGAGGGAGCCTGTTTATAACTAAGGTGGATGAGAAATGACATCTGAAGTTGTCTTTTAGTTTCTATGTGATAGCAAGTGCACACATGTATATGCACATGCACACTACAACAAGGCAACTATTCAAAGTTCAAAACAAAATTTTAAAAAGCAAATCCAGTATCAGGAGAAATGTATCTAGGTTGAGAGGGGGGGGAAAAAAACCTTAAAACGGCTTTTATTAATAACTCAGAAATCTGAAGTGAGATTCTTGTCTGTGGAACATGAGCAGGCTGAATTAAAAATAGGATATTCAGAAAGTAATTGCTTAGGAATTAGAAATGTAATTCCTGCTATTAAAAATTTAATAGCAACACTAGATAATAGAATTAAGGAAAACTGTCAAGAGAAGGAGCAAAAGAAAGGAGCTACAGAGAGAAGACATAGTGGGCCAAATAGGATCTCAACATCTGCCTCAGAAGAGTGTGCAGGTTAATAAAAAGGGCGCACCGCCAAGGGCCAAGGTGCTTAAAAATAAATAGAAAAGTGAAAGGACTCCTGCCTTTGGGATAGAATATCTGTATCAAAAGCTACACAAATAGGAGCTTGGGAGATGACTTGGTGGGTAAACTCTCCTTTAACAGCATGTGAACCACAGTTAAGTCCCCATCCTTCCCCAAGAACAACCCGCCACTGTGTGGGAGGACAGATGGGTTGGAGGGGGCGGGGACTCACTGGCCACTGTGTGGGAGGACAGATGGGTTGGAGGTGGCGGGGACTTGCTGGCCAGCCCACCTAGCCAAGCTGACAAGACTCAGGTTCAGTGAAAAAAACAAGATGAAGAATACCTGACAGACACATTCGGCATTAACCTCCGACCAACCCATGCATATCCGTGTGTGGATGAGTGTGCCTCCCCCACATGTATATATAGCACACACGTGTACACACACACACACACACACACACACACACACACACATCTATAGAAATAAACAAAAACTACACATACAGATTCAGCTATGTAAATTTCCACAATTCCACTCTCTCCATAAGGAAAGACAAGAGCTTCCATAGAAGAAAACTAAAGCTCACACAGAACAAATCAAGCCCCAAAGAGTGCGTGCTCTAAGATGGTGGAACATTCAATTGGTGGTGATGGAGGCACACTGCAGGCCGCAAGTCTCTTGGAGGTGCTGAGAGAAGGACCTGAGCTCTCCCGACATGTGCTCAGAGATAAGATGGAGATGTGCAGAGCATCTAAGTCCCTCCCTATAGATGAAAGCCACAACTGACTGAATAAAGAGGGACAGATGGAGCCAAGACCTGCATCACACTCAGGCAGAGCACAGATCCCAGGCCTTCCCAGTTCCCTGAGGAACCTCTGGACCTGGCTCAGGGAGCACTCCCTTCCTGAAACTGCTGATGTCTTTCCCTCTTCTGTTCTCTCGTGTCTTTCCCAGAAGTCCACTCAGAACAAAGGGGTGGTTTTAAGTATAGCTTGTTCACGAATGTTCTCTGAGCGTAGGCTCCCACGTGTGCCTGCTCTCCATTGTGTGTGCAGCTCTTTCCTTGAAGCCGGCTCAAGACAGTTCAGGAGTCAGGGATGAGGCCCCAGCTTCTTTCCACAGCAAAACAAAACAAGTTGGAAAAAATGAGTCTAGAAAAGATTTTAAAGAAAAAAAAAATAATTAAATTGCTCCAAGAAAGCGATGAAAAGACCAATTAAAAGAAGTTTCAAGGGAAGCTTTTCAGCAGCTGGTCCAAGCTAGAATTTAAAGCAGAAGACTCCAAGAAACGAGTGGTTTTTATAGAGCAAGCAGTAGTACTCTTGGAAGCACCTAGCCACTTAATAAGGAGGCCATGTGTTTCTCTCAACAAGATAAAGAGAAGCTTTAAAATGAAGGAGAGCAGATGTGATAAAGACCCGTGCAAAGAAGCAGGGACCCAGTATGGCTCTGAGCAGCTGGAATTCAAGAGAATGCATCGGCCGGTGTGCATGAGAACTCTGAAGGGCACAAGGCTAGTGGCACACAATCTCCTTTATAACGATCTTCATTTAACTATCACATTGCCTGAGATAGTTTACTTTTGGAACAACTCTATAGACAAAACCAGGAAGATTCAGTTGTAAGTGCAGAAAGGGCTGGGGAAGATGGCTCTGCAGGTAAAGTGTCTGCTTCACCACTTATGAGTTAAATTAAAAAGTCGGGATGATGTGCTGGCAGCCTGTAACCCAGTGGTTCCGGTGGAGACGGAGATGAGGCAGGGAAGCTAACTGGGTCAGTTCAAAGGACTCTGCCTCAATATATAACGTGGAGAGTGGCAAGGAAGATACCCATGGCCAACCTCATCACACACACACAAACACAAACACACACACACACACACACACACACACACACCACACCACCCCCGACTCCCCCCCCTCACCCCCCCACGGAAGCAAAGCTAGGAAGGAGTTCTGCTTAGTGGCTCATGATTGTGAAGAATCTGACCTTTGAGCTAGAAGCTGAAAAGCACCCCACTGACCCATAACTCTGGATTAAGTTACCTGCTTCTTGGGAACCTCTGCTGTTTGTCATCTTTCCAGTTGTAACACTACTGCCCTTAGGGGCAGCTCTGATTCACAGCTCCTGCAAACTGAAGGGAAAATGTTTACAGATTTCTCTACCTAAAGCAGGCATCTCCCCATGACACCTCCCCCAAAAAACCCTTGAGCTGCCAAGGTGGTCAGTGGTCCTGGCTGACACTTGGGAGAAGGAGGCAGGAGGATAAGGAATTCAAGGGCAAGTTAGCAAGTTCAAAGCCAGCCTATGAGTCTGTTTGAAAACAGCAGAGCAAAGAACCCTTCTAGGACTGGCATCTCTGCCTCCCTACTCGATTGGTAGAGTGCTTGCCTGGCATGCATGAAGGCTTGTCCCTAGCATGACATAAACCAAATTGGAACATGCAAAGGGGAAAAAAGAATTAACAAGAATACCAACAAGCACCTCAGTGGGGTGTAATGAGAAATTATGATACAGGAAGTGTCTGGCTCAGCGTGGGGCACATGCTACAGGAATCCATAGCTCACTGAGGATTCCCAGTAGAGGCATAATTGCAGCTGGACGAATCATAGTCTTGCCTTCATTTCCCAGTTGAAAAATGAAATGCTCAAACTCCAAGAGCTAGCTGTCTCCAGGGTCTTTAGTCCGGCCCAGTGTCTTGTCGCCAGCGGTGTGTGTTCACCGGGCAGTGGCTTTCAGTTACATGTTAGTTTGCTGCAAGAATGTGGAGTCCCTTGGGGGCTCTTCTTGCATCCTCCCTGAATCACCATGTCCCTGTCTCTGTGCAGCCAGATGCTCATAGGCCACTAGGTCCACATTAAAGTGGTTTTTAAGTTAGCTCCAGGCTAGCTCCTCACACTACATCACACCCCCTCATCAACCCAGCAAAACCTGCACCCCCACCCCCACACACATACAAACAAGAATCCTAGCCTGCATGCCATGGGACCACCTGTTTCCCTAGGGCTCCACCAGAGGGCTGAAGGCCACAGCTCCTCACCAGGGACCAGCATTTCAGCCCTTGGAATCTGGAGCCCCGGGATAGAACACAGGATAGGAAGCCTGCTTCTCTCTTTGTGTGGCAGTCTATTTTTAGAGATCCCAAGATTTCAAAGACATGCTGCTTTGGTTAATCAAGCTGACAGTTTAAACACCACAGAGTGGTTAAAGCCAGACTTGAGTCTAGATAGCCCTTGATGTTAATTTCATTTTACAGTGTGTCAATTGTGTGGCTACTTAAATCTGTCCCATCTAAGGGTCTCAATTAGGTCATATCTAAAGATAGGTAATCAGTGTTGTTGGCACAGGTTGCATTAACTATTAAATGTAATGATATTTGTGACACATATAGCAACATACTAGACCTTAAAAATAGTGTTTAACAAACTGTAGCCTGAGGGGGTCCCTGCAGCTGTTTACACAAAGATAAGAATGAAAACCCAGTGAAGATTGACTTCATCAACCTGGATCAGACTCTGGAGAGTCTAATAGGAGGTGATTTATTCCCAGTGTATTTAAGACCAGTACAATTTGGAAAAAAAAAAAGTTTCCCAGTGTAATAAAATCCCTGCTGCACAATGAGGCATAATTACATTGAAACTCAACTCAGGCTAGCGTCCTTTCTTCCAAGATGTGTTCTGGAGAAAGACTACCTGTACTAGCTTAAGGGCCTAAAGGTCTGGCCTGATTGTACAGATAGCGCAGAAGTCATTTGGCCTATTAGCCACCCCTGGTCCTGGTTGTGGGAGCTTGATATGGCCTGGACCAACAGATAATGCAGAACACCAGTTAATCATCTCCAATTCTCAGCTTTCTCGATGGAAGAACAGGTTTTTCATCTTGCCCATTGGAAATACAATCCTGTGTGCTTAACATTCCTGGTTTCTCTGGAGATCTGTGGGCTCAAGGACCTCCGTGTTATGCTCCCAACAGTAGCCATTATTAGCAGTCAGTTTTATACATTTCACATTGCTTGTCTGTGTCCTATGTAAAATTGTTTTAATGCAGTG
Source organism: Acomys russatus (assembly GCF_903995435.1). Lineage (NCBI taxonomy): Eukaryota > Metazoa > Chordata > Mammalia > Rodentia > Muridae > Acomys > Acomys russatus. The sequence continues at coordinate 10,510,087 of NC_067150.1, read as the reverse complement.
CTTTCACAAGTATAAAATTGATAGGATTCAGCTATTATCATTTTGAGGGTATAACCTAGTTCCACCAGCCAAGAATTTGATTCTATAACACAAATATTCTTTTAGTACTAACTTTGTACCAAGGCACAAGAGATAAGCCTCCTCTCTGATCATGAGGGGAATCTCAGACCTCAGAGATTTCACTTTTGCCCATGTTTTCCCTAGCCTGCGGGGTTCGACTAAAACTCGGGAGGAAGGTCACCTGTTGAAAATGCAAGACACAAAGAAAGAGAGCAAGTCTGATTGATCAAGCTCTCAAACTTTATTAGTCAGGCAGCAGCTTTTATAAGTCAGAAGGCAGGGAAGCATATTGCTTTAGCAACCCAGCTGCAGGCTTTTCTCAAAACACAGGGAATTCCAGGCAGGGTCATAATGTCCTGCCACATAGGGTATCTGGCTCCCTCTTTGTCTAGGCTAACTGTTAAACCATAACAAGGTTGCTCCATCTCTATCTGTCTTTAGTCTAACTGCTGACCCACAACAGGGTCAGCTAGTTTCTGGTGAAAGGCAAGCTCTAGGAAAAACAGGGACTTAAAAGTGCAGACTTGGAAAGATGGCTAAACATTGGCCATATGGCCTATTGTCCCCAACACATGTTCATCCTAAAGGAATCCCCAGCCTGACCTCACAGAGCCATAGAAGAAATTCAGGGGTCTTCTTCCATGCACCCGGAAGCCAGGAGGGTGGGTTTAACTTGCTGAGAACTCCACAACGAACTACACATAGGCTCACAGGCTCATTTGGGGATTTTGAGACCATCCAACTGGGAAGTAAATAAAAAGCTCAAAAGAGCTTCTGGAGAATTCTCCACAGAGCTCACACCTCCTCCAGGGAAGCACCAAGCCAGGATTCCTGAGACCCTGCCATCTCCTCCTGCCTATCACCAGATGTTAGCCGAGTGTGGGCTGATGCAGGCTAACTACCCTGCTGAGCTTGAGAACATAGGACACTGGAGGAATTGCCAGGCACAGCTTCACTTTGAACAGCCACGTACAGGCCCTGGAGCCAGGCATCAACCTCAACTTATTTCGTGCTATGGCAAGAAAGCAGGGACTAAAGAACACTATACAAAGATTAGTGGAGGCTGGAGAGATGGCTTAGTAGCTAAGAGTGTCACCTGCTCTTCCAGAGGTCCTGAGTTCAATTCCCAGCAACCACATGGTGGCTCACAACCATCTATAATGTGATCTGATGCCCTTATCTGGCCTGCAGGTGTACATGCAGATAGAACACTCATATAAATTAAATAAATAAGTCTTTTTTAAAAAAAGATTATCATATGAGAGAGGCCGGAAGACTGGAAGCATGCAGGAGAAAAGCCTCTCCTAAGAGAATGGGAGGGGCGGGTACCAGCTATAGTCCCATCAAGGGCCATATTCCTGGCTTGGCTGAACACTTTCATGTTCTTTCCACAACTCACACGTCCACTCCTACGCTTAGGCATGCCTTCCTTTTCTTAGTAAACTGTAAACAGGGGGTAAAGAATCAATATGGAAACCGGGGGTGTCCATGTAAGCCTCATGGCCAGCAGTGAAATGATCCAAGTGAGATTAAGAATGAAACTCAGGTCAGAAAGACTTAGCCCGTGCTAGGTCCAAACTTCTGGAGTCTGGCACCAAGTGATTTATTTCTTACACATTTAAGCAATAAAACTTTTGGGGAAAGTTTCCTTGTGACAGTTACTACAACAAAGGTTTAGGCATGGCTGCATTAAAACTCCTTTGCAAAGTACATCTCTTTTGCAAAGCATTTTTAACTCTAGAAAGAAGTTGGGGAAGGCCCAGGGATGTGCCTATAATCTGTCCCTGATGAGAGCTAAGGAATTCATAAAAGCCGTATCTGTTAGCTGGTTCCTTTTTTCCCTCCTACATAAACTCATCAAGTATTCAGTTTATAATTTCCCTGAGCTTCACTCGTTCCTATTCAGAATTCCATGTGAAATATTGGTTGCCATTGATAACACTTACTGAGCCCTTTCAAATGTAAAGTGGTGCCTAATATCTTGCATCATTTTACTTCTATATTATAAGATATGGGTGGGTAAACCTTGTCAACATACTCTTTTTTTTTTTTTTTTTTTTTTTTCAGATAGGAAAGCTTAGGCATCACATGGCTACTGTGAGTGAGAGCTGAGACTTGGGTACAGAAAGGCCCCTTCTTAGCCTCTGCACTATCTACATAATGAGGAAGCTTTGGAGTGACCTTGTGAACGTGCACTGTAGTGGAAGTTTTGGTTTCTTTGAAAACCCAGCTTTGTTATCTTTTTTAATCCCAAGAGTAGGATGTGGGGCTGCTTTTAGTTTGTCCACAGCTGATAATTGCCTCATGTGGTTCAGAGATGGATGTGGTCTTTGCAGCTGCAGATAGTTTAATTCTAAGGACTCAGAGAGGAATAAATATCAGAGCCCAGAGAGAAGGGAGGAAGGACGCTTCCAGGGAAAGGTCCAAGAATGAAGAAAGCTGCTGTTAGTTGGTTCTGGTGCTTTTTTGCTGTTTGTTGTTTCTGGTTAGCTGGGCTGCTGGATATCCTTATGATTGAGAGTGGTACTACCCCAGAGAACCCAATGACCCTAACCAGCAGGAACTAAGTATAAAGACGTTTACATCCCCTCTCCTACTAGCCTACTTTCTCTCCTACCTAGTATTGGGTGTAGGGAGGTTTTAGGAGGGAGAGGGGGTGGAGAAGTAGGTAGAGGCATTAAGAAACCAATTAAAATGAGTTTAAAAGTATAACAACAGTGGACAGTGCTTTTTGCTGCCTGAAACAATAGGACTTTTAAACCTTCTAGAATGGTTTAAAATGGAAACTGTTGAAGTCATTCATTCCTTACCATACCCATAAGCAGTTATTCTCAAAGTCAGCTATGTTCAGTCTCTGTTGACAAGAAAGGAGCATATTTTGCCCAGAAGAGATGAAGGTGGAACCCTATAAGAACTGTGGAAAATTTGATATTCTTGGAATGAAATTCCTTTCATTTTCTGCCTCCGGTAGTAACTTTTGTAAGAAAAGGGAGGGTTGAACCAGTACTAAGGAAGAAGTTGGGGTTTGTAGAAATTGAGGGGATGCTGGATAGGAGAGCTGAGAAAAAGCAGGCAGAGAAACATGAAAGAAGAAGTCTGTCAGGGGTGGGGTAGAATGGGGGCTGCTGTGTGCACAGCCATGATAGAAGATAAGAAAACAGCTAAAGATGACAGAAAACAAGAAGCAGGACTTCAACTGCATGGGCTTGGAAGAAAGAGAAGTGTGCAGACGTGTTCAATTCCCACCCTCTCCATTTTCTTCCTCTTTCTTCTTTTCTCATATTCTCTCCTCACACTATCTGACCTCTTCTCTTTCTTTTTCTTCCTTTCTTTGTAGTAGACATGTTTTTAATATAATGTTACTCTGAGGTACTCTGTAGTTTGAATGCTTTCATGAGAAATACGTAAGTAAACATAGTCCCACTGAATACCTTCATAGAGAACCGAAAGCCCCTGGATGCTGTAAATACATCCCCTCTCATGACAGGGAGGCTGACGAAATGTATTGCTATATATATGCCCAGGCAAAACAACTGAGACATGGGGTGAAGAGAGGAATGGAAGAAAAGGAGAGAAGGCCAGATATCTTAGTCACTGTTCTAGTGCTTGAAGAGACACCATAACCAAGGCAACTATTGTAACAGAAAGCATTTAATTGGGGCTGGCTTACAGTTTCAGAAGTTTAGTCCATTGTCATCATGGCGGGAAGCATGGCGGCATGCAAGCAGGCACTGGAGGAGTAGCGAGAGAGAGAGAGAGAGAGAGAGAGAGAGAGAGAGAGAGAGAGACAGAGACAGACAGAGACAGAGACAGAGACAGAGTCAGAGTCAGAGACAGACAGAGAGAGACAGAGACACAGACAGAAACAGAGGGAGGGAGAGAGACTCAGAGCTTGGCATGGGCTTTTGAAACCTCAAACCCACCCCCAGTGACACACTTTCTCCAACAAGACCACACCTCTTTATCCTTCTAACCATTTCCAAAGAGTAGCATCCCCTGGTGACTAAGCATCCAAATGTGTGAGCCTCTGGGGGCCTTTTTATTCAAACCACCATGGTAAAGAAGGGGGAAATGGAGGGAAAGGAGATTTAAATGCTGGAGCTGATAAACCACCAAGGCCGATTTTAAACAGCATACAGCATGCCATCCTGAAAAGTATTTACAAAGAAGCCGCTTGGTAAATATAATTAAGCCACCCCAAGTCAGGCAGGGATGCCTGCCCAACCCAACAGTTCACGCCACATCATCTGCAGTAGTGATGAAGTTGTACGCTACCACAGTCTTGGGTAACGTAGGGGGAAAGCCACATGTCTGGAGGAGTAGAGCCTTGGGACTTTCGCTTTGGCCCACCCAGAGCATCTCTGTATATGCTAAGCTTAGAACTTAACCTGGGATTTCATGTGATGATCAGGACATCTCCTAGAGAGGGGCAATCCCCAATTAAATGCTTTCTCTTACAACAAGTTCATCTTGCTCTTATTGTGACTATGTTGTCTCCTAGGTCTCTGTAAAACCTACAGTCCCAGGAACAGTCCACATTGTCTAGAAAACCTCAGTGCCCTATGCTGGCGAGTGTTGGGTTCATGGTATACCTTATGCTCTCTGCACGTCCCCTCATCCTCAAAATGTGGTGCTCCACATTCCCTCTGTAAGAATGGGCTCACTTCCCTAGGTGCCCTGTTTATTTAATCCCGTGCTTTTGTTCTTGTTTGCTTTCCTACTCAGAGTGGCCATCCCAGTCTGCTTCTGTGCAAATTTTCTGCACTAAACAAGCGTGGATCCTCTGCAGTCACCTGGGGTTTGTCTTCTAACGGGGATGCTTGCTGGGTTATTCTGCTAACTACTATTTCATAATCCTGGACTAAGTGCAATGCTGGGTTGCTGTCCAGGGTCCTGAACCGTCAAAGCTCCAAGGTGGCTTTAATTGCAAACGGAAAAAAGACCAGTTCAAAACTCAAATATCTGATTCCATAGGCCTCTGCGGTTTGTTTGTTTGTTTGTTTGTTTTTTATGCTTCTGAGAAAGAGATCTGTAAGGGCCCTCAAAAAAGGAAAATTGTCACCTCCCTGCTCAACCCACTTGCTGCATCTGTGTCTCCTCTGTATCTCTCTTCCCCTCCCTCTCTACTATGGATGCGTGTTTTACATGTGTGCACATGCATGTAGATGTCAGAAGATAACCTCAGGTCCAATTCCTCAGGACTCTTTCAATCCCACGTTTTTGTTTGAGGCAGGATTTCTCATTGGCCTGGAACTTTACCAAGCACGCTAGTCTAAGTGTCCAGCAAGCTCCAGGGCCATGCCAGTTTCTGCTTCACATCTTGCCATTGCAGTGATTACAAGTGTATGCCACCACATAGATTATAGAGATCCAAACTTGAGTGTTGTGGCTGATCTGGAGCTACTGTGCATTCAAGTGTTAATTGTTTGTACCCTGAGATCTTTACTGACTTATAAGCACATTTTCCCATATACCAAATGGTGCTGTGTAACTTTGCCTCTCAAATTATCCCTGATTGGACAATAAAGTTGCCTACACCTGGGCTGGGCAGAAGAGAGAGGTAAAGCCAAGGTTTAGGTGCTTTGGTGAGTCACAGAAGGAGCATGAAGAGATAGGTGCAGGAGAGAAAGGAGGAGGGAGAGAGAAGCAGGTTGCCATGAGTTAGCATGAACCAGAAGCATGTGGCTGGGAGGAGCTTGCTCTGAGGATTGGCATGATGCAGAAAAGCAACCCAAATGGAAAACATGTGCATGTATTTATAGGCATTTTTGACTGGGAGCACACAGGATAGCTTAGAGGGTTAAGATCTGCCCAGCCATAATGTTTAACAGGTTACTGTGTTTTTTATTTATATAATAGCAACCTTAATAATTATATGAATCAATATTGAATATATACCTGCACCCTTAATAATTATATGAATCCATATTAAATATTCATAATCATTCTGCACTTGAGTCCTTACACAAGTGATTTACAGATAAGCATCTTCTCAGCCTGTGTGTCTCTCTTATCACTGATTCCTTTACAGTGGTATGTCATGACTTCCAGTCACCCAAGTTGGGGACTGTACCTCATCTTGCCTAGCTTTCTGTCTTTAATATACTGGGCACAGGATTTTGGATTCTGGAATGGTCTTCTCTTAGGGCATCACAGAGTTGAGGCCTGTTGATCATTAAGTGTGAATGTCTCCTTCATAGAGAGACCTTTTAACTCACGAGTGGGATTAGCAGTGACACAAGAAAGCGATCATGACATCAACTATTTAATCTTCCTTTTTTCAGCCTTGGGAGTTGAACCCAGAGCGTGGGGCACATGAGGCAAGCTCTATACCACTTAGCCACACTCCCAGAATTTTAACCGCTTAACATTCCTCTACACATTACTATTGTCCTGCTTATTGCAGACCTCCAGGCTGATTTGAAACTTTTCCATTAGAATGCACATGCAATGGCCATGGATGCTTTGTTATCCAGTTCCTTCTTGTGTGTTTAGTGCCTAAGACAGCACTGCTGCATGGTTAGAACTTATGCAATATTTTTTACAAAAACTAGTTATTTATTTTGTTTTTAATTTTAATTTATTATTTATTATACTCTATTCACATTACATCCCAGTTGTTATTCCCCCTTGCTCTTATCTTCCCATTCCCACCCTCCCTCCCCCTTCTGCCCTATTCCCATCCCCTACACCTCTGACGGGGGCCATCCTCCTCCACCGTGTGACCACAGCCTATCAGGTCTCATCAGGGATAGCCTGCATCCCCTTCTTGTGTGTGCTCCCAATTTTAATAATAATAAACAGAACACTCCATGAGAAAACTGGGGTCTGCATTTTTTTCCTGACCCTTCTGGATAGAAGTGGGGGGCAGGGAGGACTGGTTAGAAGATGGATGGGGCTCAGGAAGAGAAACAGAGGTGCAATAACTACAAAATGATTGGGCTGAAGTCTCTGTTGACTATGATAGTCAGTCTTCAAGGCAGCCATAGTACACTGGGCCCTGTTACACTTGACTCTCTGTAGGAGCTCTCATTGCTAACGAGCAAACAGCATGTTTGTTATTGAGTGGAAAACAACCCCATATCATTTATATACCAGCAAAGACCTAACTTAGGAGGGATCATAAGGAAAACGGTCTGGGTCTCTAAGTTACCCCTCACACTGGCTCAGCTGCAAAGTTCAGTCTATAGAGCCATAGAAATTGTGTCCCTGGAAGCAATGAAGCAGGAAGGCCCATTTCCAATACCCGAGCTCAAATGGAGGCCTGGACCAGGCAAGTGGCAGTGATGCCAGCAGTGAACACCAATGACTCTGTGGCCTCATTCTCTGTCTGTCCCATGGGGCGGGTTGTTGTTTGCCACTGGAATTTATTACTATTCAGATTGGGAAGACAGATACTGAGAATAACCAGAGAAACTGGACAAATCTGCTGCCTTTAACTCAGAACTGGAAGAAAACTATTTTAAAAATCATAAGCAGGGGAGAAAAAAAGAAATGCAAAACAAAAGGTCTACTGGGACTGAATTCTTGAGTCTTTGGAATCTTCAGAGTGGAGAGAAGCATTAAAGGAGCTTCTTACAGAGGGAGGGAGGGACGGAGGGAAGGAGGAAGGGAGGGAGGGAGGGAGGGAGGGAGGGGCTGGAGTAGGAGGGAGAGGAGGGGCCAGCAGCTGTTTTCTGAGCATTTGCTGCAATGAAACATTGAACAAAGCCTTCAAGCACTTTATGAGACTATGGCATCAACTTGCAGAGTTGTGTTTCCTCGGGTGTGATTCCAAAACTGAAGGAGGCAGTTGTGCTGCAACAGTGCTGCACAGGAAGTCAGTTTGTGGGAGACTCAGCCCAGAGCAGAGGGCAGGATAATGAGCTCAGGATACACTAGTTAAAGGAAATCTTCTCCAGCTACAAGTCCTATTCGGAGTTCAGACAAGCACCATCACTTTCTCCTCTCTGTCTGGATTCTATCTTCTTGATATCCTTAGCTCTGCAGAGCAACAGTTTCAGCCAACAGTCCTCCTGCCCCTTTGGGTACAAATGATCTCATGCTGGGCCACTTTGACAGCCACTTAAATCGAGCTCTTATCCTCTCACCAGTGGTAGCCGGCACTCCAAATTTCACAGACAATTGTACTCCCAGGGAGAGAAGGAAAATCAAAGAAAGTTTGCCCATTAGTAAGCCTTTGATTACAAATGGCAGAAACCCAACTTGGAATATAGTAGGCAAAAAAAAAAAAAAAAAAGTCACTTGAAATATTGGATGTCTCAAGAAAGGGTTGGCATGCTGTTGTTGAGAAGTGACACCCATGAGCCAAATGTTGTCAGAATCACTTTTTCCTCTACCGTGCCAGAGGAGCTGATTTTCCCCATCGCATTCTCCTTTCTACATATTTTCTTTTGATACTTGCCAGACATAAATATAGTTTTACAAAAGGTAGCATCAGCCAGGCAGTCAGTATCAGTCAGGGTCAGCCAGTCAGTCAGTGTCAGTCAGTGACAGTCAGTCAGTGTCAAGCAGGCAGTCAGTGTTAGTCATTGTCAGCCATTGTCAGTCAGGCAGTTGGTGTTAGTCTTTGTCAGTCACTGTCTATCAGTATCAGTCTGTGCCAGTCAGGCAGTCAGTGTCAGTCAGTGTCAGTCATGGCAGGCCATGTCAGTAACCCAGTGTCCATAGACAGTGTCAGACAGGCCCAGGCAGTGTGTCAGTCAGTTGGTGTTAGGCAGGCAGGCAGCGTCAGGAAGTACCAGGTCATGTCAGACAGTGTCAGGCAGTGTCATCAGTTTGTGATGCTATGTAATGACAGCGCCAGGCTGTCTTCAGCTACAGACAACTATTTCTTATAGTTTGTAGCTAGGATACGAGGAAGGTGTGGCATAGTCAGATTCGGGTGGGGGTTCTTCTGAGTTTACCAGTGGCCACCTTCTCAGTGCATCTTCACACTGCAGGGGGTAGAGCAAAATCAACACTCACATTCCTCTCAGAAGGGCACAGGTTCCATTCATGAGGGCTCTACCTTCCTGACAAGCTCTACCTTTCAACAGCCTGGATGGGGACTCAGGCTCCACTGACTGCGCCTTAGGAGAACATAGGCAATCTCCCCACAGGAGGCCGAAGAGAAACTGGGCTGACTTATTTGATCTCATGTCCCACAATCCATGGTGGGCTCCTGTTGTCCTGACTGGTCCCAGCTCATCCCTATAGCCACACACTTGTGGCAAGGGATGAGATCTTAGGAACAGAACAGTTCTTCTGCATGAAGGGCACTGGGGAGTAGAAGCCTCTGAGGAAGGGCTTCATTAAGGCCAAAGCAGGGAGCCAGATAAAGCAAGGGTACTCATCAAAGGAGAAGACAGGAAGACAGAAAAAGGAAGCGGACACCTGGCTAGCCTGCTTTCTTATTTGTTTCTGTTCGTTTGTTTGTTTTGTTTTTTGTTTTTCGAGACAGAGTTTCTCTGTGTAGCCTTGGCTGTCCTGGACTCGCTTTGTAGACCAGGCTGGCCTCAAACTCACAGGGATCCACCTGCCTCTGCCTCCCGAGTGCTGGGATTAAAAGCGTGTGCCACCACCACCAGGCTGCCCACTTTCTTATACTGCAAACTGAGAAATCAAGATCAAAGAAAGTATGAAGAGAGGACAGCTGATTTTTGTTTTGTTTTGTTTTGTTTTTAAATCAAGAGAGCATGTGTCTTTTTGGTTGACTGGTTGGTTGGTTTGATTTTTGTTGTTGTTGTTTTGTTTTTGGAGACAGGGTACCTCTGTGTAGCCTTGGCTGGCCTTGAACTCACAGTGCTCTGCCTGCCTCTGCCTCCCCAAGTGCTGGGATTATAGGCATACGTTACCGTGCCTGGCTGGAGCATGTATCTTAGTGGGCTATTGGAATACTGGAGAGCTTTTTAAACTCACTCACCAGTAAGAGAGAACACAAGGAAGCATTTAATTGGGGCTTGATGGAAGCTCCAGAGATTTAGTCCATTTTCATCATGGTGGGGTGCAAGCAATTGTGGTGCTGGAGAGAACATAGCTGAGTTCTACATGTGGATCCACTTGTAGCAGGAAGACAGAGACTCTGGGCTTGGCTTGGGCCCTGGAAAACGTCAAAGCCACCCCCAGTGACACACTTCCGCCATCTCAAGTAATGCCACTTCCTGATGACGAAGCATTCAAATCTATGAGCCTCTGGGGCCATTCTTATTTGACTACCACATATGTGGCTTGTTACATGCCAAGTGCTTTTGGGAGAAGTTTTCATGCACTAAAACACTAAATAGTTCACAACATATTTCCATAGATGCCAAGGATCTTCCCATGAACCCAATGTGATGAATGAAATTACAGACTCCAGACTCATGAGGAATCTGAAGAACGGATATAAAAAGTGGCAGAGTGGGGCACTCCCAGGATCTGTTATTGCCTGGAGGCGAGTGTTGGGCTTGCAGGCCTGCTCACAACAAGCCATTTAGAACCCTGGACATCTGACTTTACAAACAGCTAACAACGAAGGGGATGCTTGATGCTTAATGTGAAGCCGCGACTGTTGGCCAGGGACCAGCTGGAGTTTTGGCTTAGCCTCTTACCATCTCAAGGTCTTCCACCTTGGTGATGGCTCCTGTTCCTGGCTGGGCTCTCTGCTTGCTAGTCGCAGCAACACTGCTGTCTATGAGCTATGCTTATGATCTTTGAGGCAGGTCACTGAAAATCATTTTCTTTGTTTTATCACACTTTACTTCTTTCTGAGCTGAGGCCTCTTAGGTAGCATTTGACAGCAGGAATTATAGTACTGATAGCCTCCTGGGGGCGGGGGCAGAGAAGCAGGCAAGCAGCAGACAACAAAAGCTGGAAAGTAAAGGCTAATGGGGGGAGACTCAGGAGGAAACAAGGATTCGGAATGATTTCTGGGAAATACCAGGAATTATGAGAGATCCTTTCCTGCTGATCTCTAGTCCGTTCTCACAAAGAACAGGCATGGAGCTGGCGAGACAGCTTAGCTCTTAGGCATGCTAGCTTTCCTAGGGGACCAGAATTTAGTTTCTAGTGCCCACACTGGGTGGTTCACAACTGCCTGTAACTCCAGGGAATTCCATGACCTCATCTGATCTAGGCACACACACACACACACACACACACACACACACACACACACACACACACACACCATCTCCCATCATGGTCACAAATACCCAATAACCAGCACAAAGGGGAAATACTTATTTGGACGCATGGCTTATAGGCATATTTAATTAAATAAATATATGTGAAAGACCAGGAATTAGCCAGTGACTGCATCCTGGCTTAACTGTGAACTTTGTATAGAACTAAGGGACAAGTCAAAATTACAGATGGTTAGTCTAAGCGTTCAATGTTTCAACCCAGGTGCAGTCTCAAAGGCTGAAAATTCTACAGAGTACCTTTCGGTTGATTTTTAGTTCTAGGCATTTAAGGAACTATTTCTCAGGTTGCTAGCTAGCTGAAAAGATAATGGAAAGGAAACATGCGTGGTCACACATGACAAGAAATCTGACAAGGGACACTTGCTGTATCATTTGGAAACATTACAAAGCAGATGGATGCCATCAGCTCACAGCAAGCAACATCAAGTCATGAAGGGAGATGAGAGACTTGGACCCAGGTACATGTATGGGAGAAATGTATGCGCTTGTGAGCATGCTCAGAAAGACAAAAACATGGTTCATTCAAATGAAAATAAAACAATGATGTGGCAGAAAGTTCCATGGAAGCTCAGACACTAGGCTTAGCTGGCAGCAGCTTCAATCAGTCTTCTTATTTGTGCTCAAATAACTCAGGTAAACTACAGAAAAAGAACAAAACAGCGTACAGTGGATAATTGGAAGGAGCTGCAAAGTATAAAGTTAAAATTTCACCAGACATGTTCAGCAGGTTTCAGAGGCAAGTCAGTAACTTGAAAAAAGTTTTGTTAAAATTATCCAGTAGAAAATAATAATAAACACAACTGTACGGAGCCCGGGGTACCCACTGGTCTTCAACAAGTTTTCTAGAACAAGAGAGAAAGAGGGAGAAAAATAATTGAAAAAAAACTGAACAATCCAAACTTTACATACATGATTGAAAACATGAGAACACACTTCCATGTTCAGTGAGTCACCGTAGGATGCCCAAAGCCTTCTACATGGGGATGCGCAACAGTCAAACTGTCAGAGGACAAAAAGACAATCTTGGTAGTTGCTGGGGTGAGTCACGGGCTGTGTACAAATTGTCCTTAATAAAATTAGCTGTGATTTCTCATCAGAAAGCATGATGTCAGACAGTGAATGATGCACTTAAAACATTGAGAGAGAGAGAGAGAGAGAGAGAGAGAGAGAGAGAGAGAGAGAGAGAGAGAGAGAGAGAGAGAGAGCAAGGTGGCAGCTGAGAAATCCCCGCTGTGTGAACATAAGGACTAAAGTTTGGATCTTCAATGCCAGTGTAAAAGCTAGGCATGGCAGCACATGACTTAACCCCAGCACTGATGGGTGGGGATGGGAGGATTCTGGGGCTCAGTGAGCACAAGATTCAGAGAGAGAACATGTCACAAAACTAAGATGGAGAGCTGGAGAGATGGCTCAGAGGTTAAGAGCACTGTCTGCTCTTCCAAAGGTTCTGAGTTCGATTCCCAGCAACCACATGGTGGCTCACAACCATTTATAAAGTGATCTGGTGCCCTCTTCTGGTGTAGGTGTGTACAGGCAAGCAGAACACTGAATACATAATAAATAAATAAATATTAAAAAAATTTTTTTTAAAAACTAAGATGGAGAACAATAAAGGTAGATATCTGAAGTCAACCACTGGCATGCACAGAGGCATGCACAGGACAGTGCACCCCAAGACGCGCACACACATATAAACACAACCACATGCCACAAATGCATGCACAGGATTGTGTACCCCAAGATGAACACACACACATATAAACACAACCACATGCCACAAATGCATGCACAGGATTGTGTACCCCAAGATGAGCACACACACATATAAATACAACCACATGCCACAAATGCATGCACAGGATGGTGCACCCCAACAGGAGCTTACACACACATAAACACAACCACATGAATATAGTATGCAATCAACAAAACTTCATTTTCAAAAAAAACATTCTTCAAAACTTAAACAAAAATTAAGGAATTTACAGAAAAACAGAAATCCCAGAGTTCATTGCAAGTAGATCTGCCTCATGAAAGATGCTAAAGACTGACTTCCAGAATGGAAAGAAAATTAGAGAATAACTCAAAACCATGCAAGGAAGTAACATGGGTCATGGCAGCTGGGTAGATATATACATATGTAAGAACCAGGGTTATTATGTTTAAGGTTTGTAGCTTCTCTTTCCTATATGATTCAAAATACAAATTTAAAAATTGTAAATTTATGCCAATGGGCATATGGCATTGTTAGTACTACGTTTTACTCTATTTTATTTAGAGTCTTATATCTCTCTCTATCTACCTTCCAACCCACCCATTATCCCTCCTAATACTTTCTAACCACCCCAGCCCAACACTAGGTAGGAGAGAAAGAAGGCTAGTGGGGAGGGGAACGGAGTTCTCTTTGACTAATTCTGGCTTACTAGAGTTCTTTGGGGCAACAGCAATTTTAGTTGTCAGGATACCCAGAAGTATAGTTAATTAGCAAACAGCAAATGAACCAGCAGCCTTCCTCCTCCAACCGTCTCCTCAAAGCATTCCTTGAAGCATTCCTTTCTCTCTCTGGGCTCTGATATTCATACCCTCTCCAAGTCCTCAGAATTCAACTAACTGCAGCTGGCAAAGACCACACCCATCTCTGAGCTGCAAGAGGCTGTTCCAGCTGGCAAAGACCATGTGCCTCTCTGAGCGGCATGAGGCAATTATTAGCTGTGGATAAACTAAGGCAACCCCATGTTTCACACTTGGGATTAAAACGAAAACATGTTTACATAACATAACTGAGTTTTTAAAGAAACTAAAACTTGCACTATTTACATATAAAGATGTACTTCATGACAGCAGGAAGGTAGAAACAAGGCTGAATGTAAACAGAGTGCTTGTTTGCATTTTGTTTTGAGATAGAATCTCATGTGTTCTAAACTGGCTTGGAACTTGCTGTGTAACCAAGAATGCTCCTGAGCTTCCCTTCGCTGCCTCCTGAGGACAGGGAGTTGCAGGATTTACCATCACATGCTGCAGGGTATAGAGCCCAGGCTTTCTGTGTGCTGAATAGTGCTCTATAAACAGAGATCTACCTTTCGCCGGCCACGGCCGCAGAATTTCATATGTTGTTGAAATAATTGTTATCACCTCAACTTAAGTGTTAGAAATGCAAGATGTTAACCCAGATGACCAGAACCCTGCTAACCTTCACCCTCAAAAGACAGCTTAAAACATACAGGGTGGAGAGAAAGAGAGGGTACAAATTGTAATGTTTAATTTTAAATGTTTTTAATTGGAAAATATTCAAAATAATCGAGAGATTATCTGGCTGTTCTGAAAACCAATCACGAAATGCTTTTCACTGGAAACAGACATGGATCCTACAAAGAAAGGAAGTGGATCTTCAGCCTGCATATGGCTTTGTTAAACCAAAAATTTGATTGTAGGATGGGGAGCTTGTCCAATGGTTAAAGAGCTTGCCAAGTAAACATGGGAACCAGAATCTGGATCCCTAGAGTCCCACATAAACGCATGTAAGTCTGTGTGCGATTCCAGGCTCAAAAGGAAGAGGCAGGGGATCTCCAGCACACACTGACTAGCAAGACTAGCCGTATCAGTGAGTTCTGGGTTTGATTGAGAGACCTAGCCTCAGTGAATAAAGTGGAAGAACGATCAAGGATGGTTTCCAACATCAGACATCAACCTTCTTTCCTGCAGAAACCTCGAGAGTCTGTGAGCATCAGGTGTCACACTGTGTAGACAGTGAGAGCAGGAATTTCCCAAACCTTTGAGTCATGGGAAGAAACTAATATTTTTGGTGATTGGATCTTCAGAAAATATTCTCCAGTGAGTATATAAGAAAGATCAGAGCAGAAACCACATGCATTTTTTAAACTCTAGTTTCCTTTTGGCCAGATTTCCGTGGTGGCTTCTGGAGTTAGGATGTGAGAGCCTATATGGCCTGCTTGACCCAGAGCCCACCACAAAACAGTCATTAGTTCTTAGTAGATTTTTAAGCCTTTTATGGGCACTGAACCCATGGCTTAGTGCATTCTACCACTGAACTTGACACTCAACCCAAGGGTTCATAAGCTTTATGAACTGCCCACCGATAATACATGTAAATCAGTAAATAAATATATGGAAAGAGTAAATAAAACTTTCCCATGTGGGCTGACAATATTCTCTCCAAGAGGCAAGAGCCATCTAACAAAAATCCCAATACCTGGCATGAGAAGCCCTCTTTTGGGTTATTCAAGGTAACTCTCCAAATACTATAGGCCACTGCTGCTGGCCTTGGTGGCTTCTCAGAGGTGGAAGAGAAATCCCTCTTGATGAAAACAACATGTACTTCAGACACAGTGCCAAGAGGCCCTCAGCTAGAAATTATCTGAAAATCTCCCTGAGGACTAGCTTTCATGGCATGCAAGATTCCAAAGCGGAGATGCAATCAAGAGTCCCACACAGCCATAACAGCTATGATGTACAATGATGATCACATAGCACACTATCCCTAAGGGTGCAGTAGTGGCACACATACCTTGGTGGTAACCAACAGCTCCCTAATTGGGCTTAAGACCCACTCAGCAAGAGGGAAGTTTTCCCTGTACTGGAAAGATAGCCAAATATCCAGGGCTAGTAAAGTCATGACCTTGGAAGAAACCTACAACGACCATTTTACTAAACCGGTATACTCTCTAACTGCATCAGGAATATTTGTCCTTATAACCACAGGTAAGTCCAGTCCCCATCCCTCAGCAAGGAAACTTCTCTTCCCAACAGAGGCCATTACAGAAAACTGCAACCAACCAGCATGCAGAGTCGTGGACTGTAGATATACCCAGTCACGATGGCTATGTCTACAATACAGCTCCTGCACCTAAGGCTCAGGCATCATTGTGGAAGATGGAGCAGGAACCCAGGGAGTTTGCTGTGAGACTGTATCTCAGAAAAGAGCACGCCAACTGGTTATCCAATACCAAATAGTCAACCCTGAACATATACACACAAGTAACATTATACAGACTGCGCAGGCAATACTTACATACGTAGGAATACCTATATCTATCTATGTTAAATACGAATGTATATAACAGTAATTAATGAAAAAGAGACTGAATTTTAAAAGAGCAAGGAGGTAGATATGGAGGGGTTTGGAAGGATGAAAGAGAAGGTGAGAATGATGGAATTATATTATAAACTCAAAAACGAAAAGAACCATCATAAGTTTTAAATGCTAAGGGAGAATTCAAAGCAACTCTCCCCCAACACCACTTAATGCAGAATGTGGAGAACATGAATTTTACAGAGATATTTGGGACCAAATCCTCATTCATGACTTAACAACAGACAAAATATCTCACTGTAATAGCTACAATATTGTTTGATTGTAAAAATGGAACAAAGTCTGGACAAATGGATTCACAAGTCATCAGGGCACATGCTTCTCCTTAAGCCACATTTAATATCCAACTAAAGACAACCTAGGGAGATTTCCAGTTGGCATGACACAGTTACCAAGCTCACATCTGGGGATACGCTGACCCTTCCCAGGAAAGAGATGCAGAGTCTTGAGTGTTAGTCACCCTTTCCTAGATGGCTGATAGCTTAAATACTATGATATAAAGGTAATTGTTACTAAAGACACAAAACTGAGCAACTTATCTCACCTCCCCAGGGCTATTTGTAAAACGAGTTTATAATTCTTATAGAGGGCTGTCTGCACATCCATTCATCCATCAGTCATGACGCCAACCAATATGTAGCACACATCACGTATCATTCACATATGACCGCAGCTTTACCACAGCAATCAGATGTGCAAAGATGTGAAACTTGTTCGAGGTTTAGAATAGGGCCAGAACTGGACAGACACCTAAGACATCTCAGTCATCTTCCATTTGTGCCTGACATGGGTAAGGCAAAGGTCTTTGGATGACCACCGCCCTGTTCCTTCCAAAGGACATAGTCACCCATTTGTAGAAATGGTTGCATCACACGAATTCCATATTCAAGACAGAGCAGCATGCCTGCGGATTTGGAAAGTGAAGGACTTCCCACATAGCTGTAGAGATGAGACATGCTTTGTCTTCAAGAGCAGTTCAGTGAGATGATTCAGTGGATCCTCTTATGACCAGTATCCTTGGTAACCAGACATCCCACTGGCATGATCAGAAACACAGGATTCTTAACTCATATAAGGGGACACTCAGCAAGTGGAAAATCTAGCTTCATAAGCTGGAGTCATTGAATATTCATAACTATTCATATTTTATGGCACTTTAAGTCTCACAAAAACAAAAAGCTATTCAAGAGTTTTGGGTCTTGAAAGAGGCCACTGCAGGATTAAAGATCATAAGACTCAGTTTTTGAGGAGTGAAAACTACTTAATGATCACACTACAGGGTGATTTATCCAGTCTCCTAGTGAGTGCGTCTCTGGCTTATCTATCTTCTGTGCTTGCCACAAAACTTGGTGTGCTGAGTTCAATCCCTGGGACCCACAGGATGGAAAGCAAGAACCAACTTCCTGCAAGTTGTCCTCTGGCTTCACACTCATGCTGTGGGATGCGCACATGTGCACGCACACAATAAACAAATAGACAGCTTCCAATTTAACCACTTTAGTCATTACCATTTTATTCCTACAAACCACAAAATAAACTGTGGCATTTCTTGCCATTTTCAATGTATAGCGGAGACATAAAGAATAAAATAAACCTGAAAAGGTATATATTTACTTTATCTTACCCATGAAATATAAACTAATTCCATTCTTCAAACTTGACATCATACATGCACCAAAGAGAAAAAAAAAAAAATTAGTCACAGGTTGTATTTGCTAAGCGGTCGGGAAGAGGAACCTGACAGCTTCTTCCAGGGACAGGGTTCACGGTACACTGAGAGGGACAGAGACAGACAGAAAGGCACTTAAAACAAAAAAGCAGGAAGTCTGCAGGCTATCAACACAACACACACACACATACACACACACATACACACACACACACACACAGACGTATGCAAGCACGCATGCACGCATGCACACACACACTTACTGTGGCCAAATACAAAAATTTTTTGTTGGTAGCTTCTTGGTTTAAAAAAATTAATCATGCCAGGTGTTGGTGGCACACTCCTTTAATCCCAGCACGTGGGAGGCAGAGGCAGGTGGATCGCTGTGAGTTCGAGGCCAGCCTGGTCTACAAAGCTAGTGCAGGACAGCCAAGGATATACAGAGAAACCCTGTCTCAAAAAAAAAAAAATAATGATCAAAAGATCTTTTGTACAAAAATAATCTCTTGTTCAGTTAGCAAACACTCACTGTGTTACCATATGTGAAGCTGCTTGGCAAGCTGTCTAGTGCCGAGGAGGTCAGAGCCAGAGGAGACATGCCCGTCTGTGCTTATGCAAGTGCAGCGTTGTGGGTTCATGATAAAGGTACCAGTGGCGGGGGGGGGGGGGGGGGGAGCACAGGAGTCCCGGGAGGGACATCTAACTCATGTGTGTGTCTCTCCAATTGCGTCCTGGCAATGAGGAATCAACTGAAAAAAAATTGTTGTGGGTGCATCCGGGGCAAGGGTTGAGTTTCCCGCGTGAAAAGGAGTCACGTTAGTGAAGACCAGGTGCAAGGTAAGCCTGTCCGTTTAGCTGGAGTGTGGGATCCCACATCCCTGCACTAGAAGGACAAGGCTGTGGCTTTGGTCCTAAAGCTAACACCAAGATTAGCTCAAGGACCTGAGTAGGGGAGGGGACGGTGAGTAGAGAGAGGGCCTGGAGGTGATAAGTTAGGCTCTGTGTGGCCATCCCCAATTGGGGCCACTGGGCTGTATATGTTGCAACTGTCTGGAATCTTCCCAGTCTGACATCACGTGTTTAATAATGCTTCAAGTCCCTCGGGGAAAGGGTCAAGGATGGGACTTGGAAAACATGTTTCAACAGTGCCACTGATGGGTTAGTGCCCTGTCCAAACACACTTTAGTTTTGAGTATACTAGTCTGACAGCACAGAGCCTCTGCTGAAAATCAACCTATGTGGAAAGAACACTGGCCACAGACTTGCGCTGGCGCCCTGTGGCCTGTCACACCAAGCACTCTGCATTGACTTCATTTGTTCAAACATTTTAAGGTCCTTCTATGTACCACAAACTATGCTACAGGCTGGGAGCAGAAGAATAGGACAAAGTACTCAAGAGGCTCAGAGTCTGAAGAAAGACATTATAAATATTCTGCAGACACACTACCTTGTAACAACTGTGATATTAAAACAAAGTTCTGGATGTCTAGTGAGTCCGTGGAGGAGGTCTGCACCAGGGAAGGACAGAGACAGGTTATCTGAAGAGAGTGGCACCAGAGTGGAACTCTGCAGGGCAAACAGCTGGTAGAGAAGCAGGGTCAGGTCTTCCTGGCAGACAGCCCTGCAGGTGCAAAGGAGGAGAGTGATGGTTCATTCAGAGAGCAGCGTGATGAGAGCATAGAGCGGGGATGGGGAGGTAGGGGAGGTTTCCATAGTAACCAGCAGCTGGACCAGGAAGAGCCTTGCCTGTTATGTTAAAGCCCTTGCATACAGTGGGAGAAGAAAAGGGACCTGTTGTAACTACAGGCTTCTGGCCCAGGGCACTAGAGGGAAGGGCTCCCATTAATTAGCACAAGAAAGCAGATTAAGTGGGGAGAACAGCACCGAGTGGGAAGCTGGGAGCAGAGTGTAATGCCTCTGGTGGTCTAGGAACATAAGATACTGCAGGCCAGGAAAGGTGAGTGTTCTCTAGGTACCAATACACAGGAAATAGAGGAAGCTGTGCTGGAAGTCAGATGCCCCAGAGCAACAAGAAAAGGCCCTGGAACAAGGCTCAAGGACAGGTTCGTGAGAGAAAATGGAGCTTCATAAGGAAAGAATCTGCTGAGCTATGGGCAGAAGACAAGGAGCACGCAGAGACCTGGCAATCAAAGATGAGGCAGGGTGACAGTCCAAGTGAGGTCTCCTTAGGCCTTGCCCGTTGGATATAAGAAATGGCGTAACTGGCAAGAGAGGATCATGTGGAATGGTAGGAAGACACCAGGAGGCCAGGGTAGAGGGGCGTGGTTAACACACACAGGGCTTTGGAAGCATGCCTAGGAGAGAAAGATATTCAGGGACTATGAGGCATGTGGGGTCAAAGGGCAGGTTCAGGGCAGACTGCACACTGCAAACACTGGATAAGTCTTATTGTCATGTCTCTGTGTGGAGAGCCAGCATACAACAGGGAGACAGCTCATGCGTCCCATTTTCAGTTGCTCTTTCCATTAGAACATTGCTGTTTTCTACCTGCTGTTCCTCTACTCGATGCTCTCCAGTACCTGGTAGGCTTCACACTCATTTCCATTTTGTGATTAGACCTAAAAGGTAGCCTTTATAAAGTGGCAATGAGAGGCCCGGCGCTAACACCCAGACATTGCAGCCAGCGTCAGAGAATGAGTGTGTGCCGGCGAGGGAGAAAAATCACAAGAGAGAGAGAGAAATGGGGGGGAAGGAGGCGTGAGATGGGAGCAGGTGCAGTGAATTAGATGGAAAGGGAGAGAGAACAGGAGCAGGGAAGGAAGAGGAGTGAAAAGCAACAGGGAAGACAGCGAAGAGATGCTAGGGTGCGAGGCTCTCAGCTCAATCTTTAGTACAGCAAAGAATGTGTGGTTTTTGTTTTTGTTTTTGTTTTTGTTTTCAGTAAATAAGTTGTCTCATGGTTTCAATTAAGTAAAAATTGAAAGGAGGATGAAAGAAGACAGGAGAGATAAGATGGGAGAAGGACGCCCGAGACAAGGATGATGGGAAAGAACTGGAGGAAGAGAAGGGAGAAAGAGTAGGAGAGAGGTAGGCCATATTGAGCTATGGAACTATCTGGATCAATGAGGTTGTTTCCTAAAGAAAGGCCATTATGACCAACCCACTGTAGGTCAGGCTTGTATCTGCCTGAGCTGTGTACAAAAGGAGGTCAGAGGAGACTGTGCTGGGTGTTCATGGGGGCAGAAGGCAGGTGTGAGAACAAAGCTATAGGAGGAGACATCATACAGAAGGAGGCACCTTCCCAAGCAGAGTCCACAGAGAGTCCCCAGCTGACAGGGCGAGCTTTCCCTTCTGGGAGCCAGAACTAAGTCTACAGACACTGAGGTTGAGTGGCCTATGAGACAGTGAGCCTAGCCAAGGGGCCACATTTTGGGAGCAGAGCAGCTACAAATTTAGAATAGTCAAAACACTCTGCAGTATAGGCCAAAGAGAGGACCCAGGGCTGGCAGGATAACTCGGAGGCCAATAAAAGTGTTTGCCGTGAAAGCCCGAGTTCAGTCCACGAAATCCAAGGAGAGGACCAACTTTATAAAGTTGTCCTCTGACCTGGATACACACATCAGATGGCACATC
Source organism: Acomys russatus (assembly GCF_903995435.1). NCBI lineage: Eukaryota > Metazoa > Chordata > Mammalia > Rodentia > Muridae > Acomys > Acomys russatus. The sequence goes on along the minus strand of NC_067150.1, from coordinate 10,488,489 downwards.
TGCCCACACCTGTCCACATCTCTCTCTCTCTCTCTCTCTCTCTCTCTCTCTCTCTCTCTCTCTCTCTCTCTCTCTCTCTCTCACACACACACACACACACACACACACACTTAATTTAAATGGGACCAAATTAAAAAGGGACTACGAGCAGCTGGAGACTGGCTCAGTGCTTAAGAGCGCTGCCTGCTCTTCCAGAGGACCTGGGTTTAATTTCTGGCATCCACATGGCAGCTCACAACTGTCTATAACTCCTGTTCCAGGAGATCTGTCACCCTCACACAGATGTACACGCAGGCAAAGATCTTAAATGTGAGATTGCAGCAACCATCTTTATGTTTTTAAAGGATCATTTTGTATTTTAAAAATGTGACAGATACTGGACTCTGGCAAAGGGCATACTTGAGCTTGAATTACTTGGAAGCACACTGATTTCCTGCTTCGAGATGCTTGTGGGGGATGGAGCCCTCGAGAAAGAGATGGATGGTTGGATCTAAATAACACCCTCCCCCATAAAAAATGAAAACAGAACCTATGAAATCAAAGTGGTAGATGAGTACTCCCGGTAAAATGCTCTCAACATCAGTCTATTTGGAAGATTTTATAAGAAAGTCCCGGGGAGTTTAATCATCTTAGCTGTTGCAAGGATGTTACCTTGAAGGGAACCTGGAAGAAGCCAGACTGGAGTATCTGAGCAGACCCCAGGTGCAAGGAGAAGCAGAGGTACTCGGGGCGGGGTGGGGGGGGGGGGGGGGGGGGGGGGAGTGTTACGTCATCACCTTGGCACTTGAATGGACAAAATGAGAGTGAGTGGCGTGCTGCCCCTCTCCCTGAGCTTTAATTATTCAGCAGGTGAGGTGGATGGCTTAAGAGTAAGAACCCTGAGTTCCCAGCAGGCCTTGCGGCTGGCCTCTGACTTCAGAGTCCCCTGGAAGGTCCTAGCTTCTTTGTCTGCCTTCAAACTCACTGCCTCTGGATGACCTGCTAACCGGTGGGAGGACAGGACGTTCATCACTGTCCAGCATCCCTTGTGACATCAAAGGAGACTTCAGGTTACGCCATCCACTGCCTTCCCTCCCCACATTTTTTCAGAATACCCTGAACCCTCTGCGCCTCTCTTCCCCCCCCACCCCCAGCCTCTTAATCGTCCTGTTGTTGTTTTCAGCTGCTTCAAGTGGCTCTGTCCCCAGTCAGCCCTGATCTATCAGCCTTCAGTCAGAAAACAGAGCTCTCTGGAAGACAGCCACAATAAGGCAAAATGAGTTCTGCTTTAGGGCCTCAAACTGCTCCTCTAGGGACAGATGCCTGGCCTGACAGCTCTCTGAAAGGCAGCCTCTGCAGAGCTCTCCCTCCCTCCACCTGCAGCCAGCCTGGCTATAATTTTGACTCATTTCCTACAGCTTTGTCTTGGAGGTGGCTAGCAAGTTTCTCCTTGTCCCTCCCTGCTCCTTGTGGAGGGCATTTTTTCCCATTTCAGTAATGACTTGTGTGACTCATTTCTGCGTTCTTGCTACATCCACGGCCATTTTAAACATAATGTTCAACTCCGTGTCTCTCACTTGTCAAGGCTTGCTGCTCCCTGGGCGTCTATACAGAACATGAGCACCTGCTTCTACCGTCCCCATGGACACCGATACAAAGAGACCCACATGGCGGAAATGCCTTTCCACTGGGTGTCTGACTTCAGGGACTCTCTGCTTTACAGGAAACAGTAAATGGAAGTTGGGCTGTTAAGCCCTCCCTTGCCCCCAAAAAGCCAGCACATCACACACACACACACACACACACACACACACACACACACACAATCTGACTGGGGCACTTAACTTTTTTAAAAAGAAGACTTGAAACCTGGGCAGTTGCTACCCCAGCCCATTAACTATGGATGGAGTCAGGCAAGCCCAGTTCAGATCCCAGCTGTATCAAACTCTGTCTGAGCCTCAGTTTCCTCTACATCTGAAAGAGAGTGCACATCTGGGGGATTCTTGCAGGCAGTAGGTCAGGCTGTGTGCCAGTGCCTTAGCCTCCAGCTCCATGACTAGTCCTAGTGGACACTGTCTGTACCCACGTGTGGAAAATGCCATTTTCCCTGCACATGATTAATGTGCTTTGTATATTGGCTGGCAGCTGAACGCCATGGGCTCTATTTTGTCTTCCTCAGTGGAAAACACAAAAGAGTGTGTTTTTGTTTATTTATTATTTTTTGTATAAAATTTCAGTGGTTGTGGTTACTTGTCCTTTAGAGATAGAACATTAAAAAAAAGAAAAGAAAACAAAGAGACAACAAACAAAAAAACCAAGCAGAATTACGGGTATCGCCTCCAATGGGAACTTTGGAGTAGAGGTCAAAACAGGCACATGTGCAAAGGCGCTGCCCTTGCTGGGTGCTGAGGAGGCGGCTTGCGTTTCAGCTTTCCAAGCTTGCCGGTTTCTGCACCTGTTTGCACCGGTTTCTGATGCAGTGGGAGCATGCTGTTACTCAGGGCACCAGGCAGGGCTGAGCAGAGGAAGGGAGGGGTGGCTGGGAAGAGAGCTTTCGAGAACTGAGAACCGAAGAAGAGAGCGAGCTGCTAAGACTTCCCTGTGCCAAGACCTTTTCTTGACCTCTCCTTCCCCACCAGTCCCTGTCCACAGCTCTCATTACAGTTCAGAGTGGCAAACTGAGCAAACCTAAGTTATTCCCAAGTTCTCACAGGTTAAAGGCAGAGCTGAGAGCTTCACACACCACCGCCAGCGACTGCAGGGATCTCTGGTGCAGCAAGATCTTGTTTCTCTGCAAGACAACCCCTCCTGGATGCACCGAAGAGGCAGAGGCTGCTCAGCTCCAGCTAATTGCTGCTCTCTGCACCTGTATCTCATAGAAACTGAAAGGTGATAAAAGGGCAGTGGGTGGTGCTCCTTCAGCCCACTTATCTCTGTGGGGCCAGAAGGAGCATCCGGAGGGCCCTGCCTTGAGAGTAAGTCTGGAGACAAGGTCGAGAGGGCTGCTGTCTTTCCTCTTACCTTCCTGGCTTTTGAGAGTATTTGTTCCCTTTGTGCAAACCTGGAGCTGGCTCTGTGGGGGGAACGGCCTTAGGTTTAGACTTTAGGAGGGGTTCTGCAGTGGAGCCCGGGTCTCCAGTCCCTAGGATGTCTGAGGGACTCAGCTCAGGCTACACTGCCTGTGTCTAGGACAGGTTCCCCTCTGGCCTAGGGGACAGAGGAGCTGTGAAGTGCTGGGCAGCAGAGACTGGCACACCCCTGAAGAAGGGTGCTTCCTCACTTTGGCAGAGGGTGGGCCTCTCTGTCCATCCTCCCACCCCCACCCATTGCCAGTACAACCCAGAAGAGAACTGGAAATGTATCACTAGACACCAAGGTACAGGCCAGCATCCATGCTCCTATGCTAGGGTGAGGGCTTAAAGATGGAAGGTTCCTGGGATCCTTATGCCTGCATGTGCTCACATCCCTGAGAGGCCAGCAGGTTCTTAACATAAGCGTCAAGCCTGATACTTAGGGTGACTTGGAGACAGACTGGGGTTGGTTGGAGTGAGCAAAGGAAAGGACTCTTGTTGGAGAGACAGAATAGGAACGAGCTACTCTGAGGAGCTGTGAGCCTGGTGTGGACCCTTCCTGAAGAATAGAGCTGGAGTTGGCACTTGATGGATAAGGCTGGCCTTGGTCACCCCACTCCACCATTTCCTTTGGCCACAAGGAGAATTTGCTTACTGGAAATTGGTTATTTGGCCAAGTGGTCAGCTGTGTGGCCTGGGACCAAAGCTCTAAACTCCCAGGCCATACATCACGGAGTTAGCAAAATTGCATCTAAGCGCAGAACCGCTTGGGACCTTTTCCGACCTACCCTCATCTTCAGAGCTGTTTTCTTTTCTCTTTTCTTTCCCCCTGTTGCTTGGTTTGATTTCTGCATCTCTGCAATGGTTTGTAGTAGGGTGCCAGATCCAAGTATTACTCTACCTACCTTGATGTTCTGTGATGCTGTTCTACACAGAAGGTTCTAGGATTAGCCAGAGTGAGCCTTGGAGTCCCTACTCCATCTTCAGTGGCAGGTGGTTGGAGAGAGTGGCCTCATCTTCTTGGTCTCTCTATCACAGGCTCCTCTCTGCAGCAGGTCATGGCACAGTGGTGGCAGATCCTCTTGGGGTTGTGGACACTCATGCCCATCTTGGCAGGAGACAAGATGGTCAACGTCTGCATGAATGCCAAGCACCACAAGCCAGAGCCCGGCCCGGAAGACACACTCTACTTGGAGGTACAGAGGCCAGAACTGACCCAGGGACTGAGGAGCTGCCTTAGAATTCTTAGACAAGGAAAACAAACATGGTGTTCTCTGTACCCCATCAGCTTAGTTCCTTAGTTCCTTAGTTCGGGGCCCATGCAGGGTTTTGCTCCTGAGCTCCTCTGGCCACTTGGGAAATGGGTCAAGTGGTGAGCCCTGTAGCCCTGTAGTTCTATAGGCTAACTGGAGGGGTTAGAGCAAGCCTTCCTGGCAGCATGCACTGCGGAGGTATAGGCCTTAATTTGTTTCCTTGTCAGTCTCCTAAAGGCCATTACAGGGCTGTGGCAGGGAGGAACATTCTACAAGCTCCTGCTACCCATTGTGATAAGCCAGGTTCCTGAATGTTTCTGGGACTTCTTTCTATTTGCTCTCACGGATATATTGCCTTCCTGCAGCTGACATAAGGAGCTGTGCAGGAAGACAGAGGGGAGGAGGTGCATCTTGTTCTTCAGACACCAGGGTCCCTCCTCTACAGAGCAGCTCAAGGTATCCCCGCTCCTGACACCCTTCTGCCAAGGGCACTCGGCCCCACCTGTGGCTTCTCCCTCCACCTGCAGTGCACGCCCTGGGAGGACAATGCCTGCTGCACATCCACCACAAGCTGGGAAGCCCACCTTCAGGACTCCCTGCTGTTCAACTTCAGCCTGATGCACTGTGGACTGCTGACCCCAGTCTGTCAGAAGCACTTCACCCAGGCCATCTGCTTCCATGAGTGTTCCCCCAACCTGGGGCCTTGGATCCAACCGGTGAGGAGACAGGGGCAGCCCCCCCCCCCAAGGTATCCTTCCATTCAGTCCTAGACTGGCATCTACAGGAGCCAAGTAGGAATAGGAGATGGTGTCCCTTAAGGGGTAAGAACACAGCCAGAGAGCTCTGCTGGGGGAGGGGATAAAGAAGGAGCTGCCTTTGTCCCTGGAGATAGCATGGAGGACATAGTCTGATGAGGACAGTAGGATGAGGCTGGGTGAAATGACATGAGTTTCAGTGTGAATGCCATCTCTGTACAGCCTGGGGCCAATAGCTACTCTTCCTCTTGGCTCTCATATGTAATAGTGGTGGTGGTGGTGGTGCTGATGATGAGGATGAAGATGATGACGATGATGATGATGATGATGATACCTAGGGCTGAGAGCTGGCTTAGTCAGTAAAGGGTTTGTCCAATACAAGAATGAGGACCTGAGTCCAATCTTCAGAAGCCACATGAAAAGCCAAGTGTGGAGGTGTGCGGTTGTGGTCCCAGCACTGCAGAGGCAGAGGCAGGTGGGTCCCCGGAGCTTGCTGGCCAGCCAACCTAGCCAGCCTGGTGAGCTCTGGCCAGTGATAGACTCTGTTTCTAAGCCAATGTGGATGGTGCCTGAAGAACAACACGTGAGGCTGCCCTCTGGCCTCAAACCACGCAGACACATGCGCGCGCACGCACACACACACACACACACACACACACACACACACACACACACCTGCACTAACAGAATGTGCACACATGCACATAGAGAAAACAATACCTACAGATTCTGTAAAGGACTAGGTATGTGCCCTGGCTCTCTTTCTGCACCCAGGTGGTCCCAAACAGGCAGGAAGAACGGGTTTGGGGCGTGCCACTGTGCTGGGAGGACTGTGAGGAGTGGTGGAAAGACTGCCAGTCATCCTACACATGTAAATCCAACTGGCGTGATGGCTGGGACTGGAGTCAAGGTGAGTGGGTTGACTGAGTCCTTGGGGGGGGGGTGCTCAACCTGGGTGAGGATGCAAACCTTCCTATGTCCCCTACGATGATGGGGACTCAGAAGGGAAGGGACCGTGGGAAGTTAGGAGCCACCCTCAATTCCCACAGGGAAGAACCGCTGCCCAGCACAGGCGCCCTGCCGTCCTTTCCCCGATTACTTCCCCACCCCCGCTGAGCTGTGTGAGAAGATATGGAGCGACACATTCAAGGCCAGTCCTGAGCGCAGGAACAGTGGACGGTGTGTGCAGAAGTGGTTTGAGCCCACCCAGGGCAACCCCAACCTGGAAGTGGCCCTTCACTTTGCCAGCTCTGCCTCAGCCCGGGGGCTTTCTTACACCCTCACAGCAGTAGTTTTGTGCCTGTTGCTCCATTCCTGAAGGCCCCCTTCTTCTACCCGTGTTCCTTGGTCCTTCTGGGCCATGGTCATCTCCTTCCTTGGGCTATTCAGGTTGGGGCAGGCTAGTGCCTGAGCTTCCCATGGGGAAGCTCCCCCGCGCCCCCCCCCCCACACACACAGTTTGGCCCTGCCTCCACTGGCCTGGATGGCAGGGATGGCAGCTGGTACCCAGAAGTCTAAGGGGTCCGTTTCTCTGGCCTGTAGGAATGGGCACTACTACAGGACCCATGACACTTCTCCTGCCACATCCATCTCTTGTGACAGAGATAAGGTTGACAGACGAGTGTCATGTCCTGTCCTGTCATGGAACCATCAATAAAATGGCAGGGAAACCCTCCTCTCCATGTGTCACTCTGTCCTATTCCCGTGGGTACCAACCCAAGATGTATAAAGAGGGAGCTGATTTGTCCTCATTAAGATTTTCATTTCCTTGATTACTAAGGGGAGATGAGAATTCTTAATATTTATTGGCCATTTGGAATGCTTCTCTCTTATACACTGTGTGTGTGTGTGTGTGTGTGTGTGTGTGTGTGTGTCCGTGTCCCTTCCCTCCCTTTCTCCCCCTCCCTTTTCTTGAGAAAGTTTCTCATGTATCTCAGGTTAACTGGAACTCAAGGATGACCTTAAACTCCTGGTCTTCTTGCCTCCACCTTCCAGTTGTGGGGATTATACACATAAGCCACCAGCCGTGCTTCCAGCTAGCATGCTAGGCAAACGCTCTACCAACTGAGCCCTATCCCAGCCCTCTTGCCCTCTTGTTCCACAGTCATGTTGTGCTAGTCTTGAATTTTTGACCCTTGACTTCTAAGCTGGATTTTCTGATATCGCCTCCATCCCCACCCCAGTGTTGAGGACTGAATCTAGAGTCGTTTTTTTTTTTTTTTTTTTTTTAAACCTAGAGTCTTATGCTTCTCAGGCACATGCTCTGTGGCTGAGCTAAATCTCCAACTCCAAGGCCTTCCCACTTGCTCTGTACCATATATATATATGTGTGTGTGTGTGTGTGTGTGTGTGTGTATACACACACACACACTCTATTTGCTTGTATGTCTTCATGACAGAATAGGGTATCAGATCCTATCACAGGTGGTTGTGAACACTCATGTGGTTGCTGGGAGTTGAACTCCAGACCTTAGGAAGAGCAGCCAGTGTTCTTAACCACTAAGCCATCTCTCCAGCCTGCTCTGTAACTCTTGGCAATTCTTTTGATCTTCATGTAAGACTGCTTTGATTTTTTTTTTTTTTTCCACTGAGAGGAATGAGGCATTGGACCAGATGATTTAATTTACAAAAAAAAAAAAAAAAAAAAAAAAAAATATGAAAGAAAGAAAGAGAAGAAGAGGAGTCCAGGGGCCCCCATTTGCCAGATCATGGAGGGAGCCTCACTCCACAGGATGAGACACAAGCACAGAATTAAACCCTAGAGGGGCCACTGACTTCAAGAGTCTATTCTCAGCGCTGCTTGTGTGCTAGGAACCTTGCAGAGTCACAAACTGAGCCCTCCCAGCACTAGCTGGTGACTTCCCCGTCACACTTTTTTGTGGCAGAGGGACAGAGCTGGTACTTTTCTCAAGAATTCTGCTTCTTGCCCCACACAAACTGTTCATCAATAAACCCAACGTGTATTCTTCTTGTGTTTGTTTATTTGTGAGACAAATGTGTTCCCAGCAGAACGTGAGAATCACAAGACCGAATGTGGAGCTCAGAATCTGGAGTAGGGGGCAGCTGGCAGCAATGGTGGGACACACTTTTGTACAGGATGCCTAGAAGAAAGGGGACAGGTAGATGGGTGCTGGGTGGGGCTCCTGGAAGCAAGGCTTGTGTTCTAATGGAGGACAGAAAAAAGGATGTTCTCAAAGCCCACTGAGACTCCAAGGCAGGGACCACAGGAAGCAGAGCTGCCCATGGCTTATGAATGAGTCAGTATGTATACCTTCAAAATACGTACAGGAAGCCACGTTTGGTGCCCCATATCGTGGAGTCTGGAGCAGCAGGATTGCTGCCAACATATAATACAGGAACACTCCCCACGCCCCATCTTTCCCTTCAGAATGGAGGGCCATGGGGAATCAGATGGTGTCTTGCTCATATAGTCTTTAATGATTTTAAAGTGTTAGTTATATGTGTAAAACTCACTAGAGTAGAGTTAAAACTAAGATGAATAGGACAGGCCTAATTCTGTTAAATAGTCAGAATCCATCAATCCCTCGATGTGCAGGAACAGGAGGCCTCTAAGCATGCAACACGTCAGGTCTTTCATTTGAGTCTCATGGAAGCCCTGATTTCAGTCCTTATCTCCATGTTTCAGAGTAGATATGGCCAAGATACGTTTGAAACAAGCCAAGTCTAACTCCCAGCTCCAGCAAAGTTCCCAGTTCTAGCTAACTCCTATCTCCAGCTGATCCCCATCCCCAGCTGATCCCCATCCCCAGCTGATCCCCATCTCCAGCTGATCCCCATCCCCAGCTGATCCCCAGCTCCATGGTTTACACTGAACAGCCTGGCCCACAGTGAGGTGGAACAGTCAATAAGGGAGCAAGGGTGGAGGAGAAGCTGGTAAACCTGGGAGAGTGCATGGTGCCTAGAAAGATAGATTCTTGCCTCTTTTTACTTTGGGAATAAGTGGTTGGTTTTATAAAAGAGAGGTAAACTGTTGAGTTTCAGATTTTTGATGAGGGCTAACACATATGGGACCAAGGACTTCTGACACACAGCTCAGAGCCCAGCCAGCATCACCTTCTACACCAGGACTACAGCTCAGAGGTACCCACCCTAACCATTTATCTACACAAAGTTAATTTTTAAACCGGTTTTTCTCTTCTGCTATACAGACTATCTTTTTACACTCTGTTCTAATTGTTTCCTGAATTCATCTTCCAATCTTTTTAATTTCAGCAATCCATTTTTAATTATTTCCAAGAGATGTTTTTCATTCCCTTGTTTTCCACAGCCTGCTGTTTTGGGTTTTGTGGGTGCAATATCTTTTCGAGTCTCACTGAAGATCTAATTAAAATTTTTTTCAAACGCTTGCCTCTAGTCTCCGAAAGATGAAACATGTCCCCCCCCCACCACCACCCCCCCCAAGGTCGGTATGTTCTGTTCTCTGATGTTTTGCATACACATCTGGTTTTTGAAGTCTGGTGACTTTGGCTATCCGTCACATTTAAGAATGAGGGCTCGGTTCATTTTGTATAGCTAGTTTGTTTCCCTGCATGGTTGTCTAAATGCCGCTGGAAAGTTCTAGATGTGTGGAGGTAAGCAAAGGCCACTCACCCATGTTCCAGCAAAGGCCAGTTACTCAGGACATGCTATGTATGAAGGATGCAGCTATTACAACTTGCCTTTGGGCAGAGAATCAAAGGCAGGGAAGGAAGGTTCTGGGTCTGCCCCGAAATGTGTGCTATTGGCAGGGGATGCTGGAAATGAGGTACTTTGGGTCCCATATGGCTGGGTAAAGTAATATTTGTTTTTTACCACTTGGTCCCAATGGGAATCATGGATTTAAAAACTAGGGTAGGGACTGAACAGATGGCCCAGTGGTCAAAAGCACTCACTGCACAGTCGTGGGGACCAGAGTTCATATCTATCCCATCACATATCCTATCACATATCCCATAATAAGCCAGGTACCCTCCAAGCACCTTTAACCCTAGTTCAATGGGATCCAAAACCCTTTTCTGGCTTCCATGTATTCTCTATACAGTTATTAGTACACCCATGCCCACCCATACAAGTAATTACAAAAACTAGGGAACCTCACAGTTACTCGTCTAGTTCTCGCTACTTGCATGTCAGGAGTGAAGAGAGTCTAAAGTAATGTGCAGCCACCCGGATATGAGCTGTTCTCGCGATAGCTGGACCTCTTTCTAAGCCGGCACTCTGTAAAGACGAAGCCATGCTCAGCTCGAGCGCCAAGATTGTGAAGCCCAGCGGCGAGAAGCCAGATCTGGCGTCTCCCAGGCGCTGCTCGAACAGCTGGAGATGAACTCAGATCTCAAGGCGCAGCTCCGGGAACTCAGCATCACTGCGGCCAAGGAAATTGAAG